>NC_141051.1:23384249-23894249 GCF_041138505.1 Cibotium barometz
AAACAATTAAGCATCTTCAAGAAATTAGCGTAAAGATAGATGTGAGTAGTTTGTTATGCAACACATGTTAAATTCAGTGATTGTTGGCAGATGTATCCACAAATGGTGTTAATATACTCGCGGGGGGGATCACTATATGTAAAATATCCCTATCGCGTGCATAAAAGGCCTATATTTTAAATCCCTTATTTGTGAATTTTTTAATCTATATAATATCCCCTTTTCTTTATGAATCTGTAAATTTTTTTGAAAAATTTTAAATCATACCCTTATGTAAATATATTTCTGTAAGTTTCATAAATTAAAATTATGCTTCTGTTGAACGCACGTGATATTCACATTTTTTTGTGAGTGACCCCCCCGAGTTAATATATGGTATGTGGACTCGAGATCCTTTAACCCCACGACTTATCATGGTGAGTGGTTTAAAGTTGTCAAAATTTTGAAAAAAACAGGTTATGTAGAGATGGGGGATGACGTGGCTCATCCTATTGCTCACATTGGGAATGTTATTTTAACTATGTAGAATGGCAATATGAGGTACTTGGTTGATGTACTTCATGTGCCTAACATAACAAAAAATTTGGTTTCTATTGGGCAGGGTTCATAGATACGCTTTCATCTTGAAGGCTACTATGTTGAAGACTTCAACATCAAATGTTGTTTGGTTTACGAACAAAAAAATAGGGAACACACTATTTACTTTGGAGGTAAGCATGCCTGAGGTAAAAGCTACAAACGTTGTGGCCAATATAGATATTTGGGATTGAAGTCTATGTAAAATTTGGAAATTGTTACAGGTTTGCCAAAGTTTAAGCTGGATGGAATGCATAAAGTATGTGAAGCATTTCAGTGTGGAAAGCAAAACAAGAATGTATTTCTACATGACAAGAATGTAAGTAAAAGAGCACTTGATGTGGTGCACTCAGATGTCTATGGGGACCGACAAAGGTAGCATCAATGGGTACTATATATCTTTCGTTTGATGACTACCTAAGGAAGGTGTGGTTCTATTTCATAACAAAGGAAAGTGAAGTGTTTACTAACACTACAAGAGCTTGAGGGCATACCGACGCTAAAATACCAACGCAAATGTCGAACGTCGGTATGTCCGTCATAATGCTGGAGGAGTATTGTAGGGCGGGGTTTTTTCAAATTTTCGTGTCCCGACGCGTATACCGACGACTATACCGACGCATATTCCGACGCGTATACCGACGCACATTCCATGGCATATACCGACGTATATTCCGATGCATATTCCGTAGCATATACTGGCACTCGTAAGTTTTTCACAGCCGAGAGCTTATTTTCTGATTTTTTCGCACAGGAGGGCGCGTTACAGCTAGAGAAGGTCTCTTTCTCTCCCTCTTCTCTTTCTCTCCCTCTCCTCTTTTTTCCTCTCTCCTCTTTTCTCCTTCTTTCTTCTTTTCTCCTCTTCTCCTTCTCTTAATATGTTCTTGCAATTACTTTTACTTTTTAATTTAAGAATTAGGATGTTTAGGGTTTTGTGTTTTTTTGGCTCTCTATGCATGTTGAGAGCTCTCTATGTATGCATAGATCTCCTAATGCATGCATAGAGATTTTAGGGTTTTGTATTAGTTCTTTTTCTTGTGTTTAATTTACTAATTAGTTTGTTTAATATTTTGTTTTGCAGCTCTTTCACCTCACCAATCTTTCACCAATCCTCTCCTTCAGCTTTGCAAAAAAGAGGTAGATCCTCTTTCGATTTTTCTTGTTTATGCTATTTTCTATGAATTATTGCATCCCTGTTTTATGGTTTAGGGTTAGTTTTGGGTTCTTGTAAGCTTACACATAGGATTAATTTAATATCTATGCATAAAACCTATCATAAGCTTGCAATCTCTATGCATAGCCTTCTTGCAAGCTTTATGCATAAGCTCTATTCATAGAGCTTGTGAGCTTGTGAAATCTCTATGCATAAGCTCTATGCATAGGCTTTATGCATAGAGTTTGCAAGCTTATAAAATCTCTATGCATAGGTTTCTTACAAGCTTATAAAATCTCTATGCATAGGTTTCTTGAAAGCTTGCATGGACATTGTACATAGAGCTTGCGTAGCCTTCTTGTTGAAAGCTTTTTGAATGTTTTTACTCTCTTATACATATAACATATAAGTCTTATGCTCTGTTTTTCTATGCATAAGGTATTCTCTTTATTCATAGAGTTTATATATGTTATCAAGGTAAGATCTATTATCCATGTAAAACAAGATCATGTTTATTACACCATTGGGTGATGGGATTAAGGGTTAGCATAGTGCATAAGGCATATACTAGCATAGAGCTTATGCATAAGTCTTGCATAGAGCGTATGCATAAGACTTATGCATAGAGCGTATGCATAAGACTTATGCATATGGCTTATGCATAGAGCGTGCGCATAAGACTTATGCATATGGCTTATGCATAAGACTTATGCATATGGCTTATGCATAGAGCTTATGCATAAGGCTTATGCATAGAGCGTGTGCATATGGCTTATGCATAGAGCGTGTGCATAAGGCTTATGCATAGAGCGTAATTGCATAGAGCGTGTGCATAAGACTTATGGCTTAGGGATTGTTGGAATGCAATTGCATTTATGCCTTGATTGTGGTTAACAAATGCTTATGCAAATGCCATGGTGAGGGCATTGTGAATTGTTGGTTTGTGTTGGAGCTTTTGGATGATGGATTGAGGCATGAGTCCATGCTTTATTGATAAGTTCTAAATTGTAAAAGGGCATGAGTCATGCTCAATACTTGTAAGCCAACAAACTTGTTCTATCATTTGATATTATCCACATCATTTTGTACCTACACTCACCATTGCTACCACTTCAAGTTTCTATAGAATCTAGCAATGTGTGAGGGTACCTTGGCATTGGTTGGAGAGGCCAAGGGGAGAATGGCTTGAACTCTTTGTGCCGTGATTGCTTGGTAAAGCAGTACAAAGGGGGATTAGGTACACCGGTCTAAAGAAATGGCCTCAACCTTCACCTTGGAGGAAAACTCGGTGAAGGGGTGAGAAGAGCTTGGCCGGGAGATCGGCAAGCTTCAACGCGCGTCCTCAACAATCCTCACCATCGACTTTGTGGATGCATTTGGGCAATGGGGCCCCTTTTCTGTCATATTGTGTGGATATTGCAAATGCTTTGATGGACAAAGAGTGCATATGATCTTTCATGACATTGTGGGATACAAAGAGTATTGCATTGTGATTTGAGAAGTTGCATTTTCATTTGAGATTTGGTTCCAATTACAAAGGAGACTCTGGCGGAATTTTTCCAACAAGGGAGCCAAACAAGCTTATTGATTGGAGATTTATCCCATGGATACACTTGAAGAGTTATTCACAACTACCAAGGGGAGAAACACCAATCATTTGTAGCCGGATTGAGCTTTGGGACCGAATTTTGGGAATTTTTGGGATTTTACAAAACCCTAATTCAGTCCTAGGGTTTTTGGGATTAGGTCCGAGTGATTACACGACTCTATTCTACTCCTTAAGAGTTTTCAAATGAGCCATAGAACCCCTTAATCGGATATCACAATCTCGGTCAAAGTTGTCATGTTGACTTTTTGGTCAAAGTCAAACGGAATATACTTCCACTTTGACTGAATAAAAATGCTTTTAGGGGTAGGTTCTATCTTTCGTTAGCTTTCTATAGAGCCGTCAAAATCCTAATTCCGACATATATTTTGCGTTTTAGAGCCAAATTACTACTTTCAGCTGTCCCGCACAGAAAAGAATTATGGTGACTACGAGCAAAGAAAAGGCAAGGGCATCTTGAATGAGGGTTTAGGGTTTATGCATAGAGCTTATGGCTTATGCATAAGACTTATGCATAGAGCGTGTGCATATGGCTTATGCATAAGACTTATGCATAGAGCGTGTGCATAAGACTTATGCATATGGCTTATGCATATGGCTTATGCATAAGACTTATGCATAAGGCTTATGCATAGAGCTTATGCATAAGTCTTGCAGCCTTATTATGCAAGCTTATACTTATACTATGCATTTAGATTATTGCATAAGGCCTTTATAAATAGCTATTTATGAATAGAGATAGCTTCTCTCTCCATCCTTGTTGAAATTCTATTTAATTTTCAAACAAGGCTGGGAAAAAGAAGCCCTGTTTTATGGTTTACATAGTGCTTTGTGTAATGCATAATGATTTGTGTTTAATGAGCTGCATATACATGTTATCCTGCTAGATGGAGCCTCTCAATCTTGAAGAGAGAATAGCGTGTCCATGCATGCGATGTAAGTACCAAATCTTTCGAAAACGAAGGATTTGCAACAAGCATGTTCATGACGCTAGCATATTTCCAATGGAGCGCTTGCAAAATTTACGGTTTCAATCGTACAACCAAGCAAGTGTGCAGCCGCATCTTGATAACATTGCGCCTGTGAATTCTCGTCCCCAAGGATATCGCAGGAGGGAGTGACAGATGGAGCTCAATTAACAGCACCCGAGGGAATGGAAGAAGGTCAGGAAATGGAAGAAGGTCCAATGGAAGAAATGTTGGATGCCTTCATCGAGCAACAAGAAGCTCTCTTCGAGGAGCATGAACATGAAGATCATCAACCACGACATTCTCAACGGTCAAATTATGAACCAGAGGAAGAGGCCATGCGTAAACTTGCACGCCTTCCATTATACAATGGTGCCAACATATCTGTATTGCGTGCATCTCTTACGATGCTAAATTTGCAGTCAATTTTTGGATGGTCTAATACAAGTGTCACTGAACTATTCAAGTAAGGTCTTTTTTTGGAGATTACACCTACTGTTGAAATGATAAATTATCAACTTGTATTTGAGAAAATCTTAATAGTGACGATCAGATATTGCCATACTTGCAGGCTTTTGAAAGATCAGATATTGTCCCCTGGCAACGAGATGCCTCCATCTCGTGCAGACGCGAAGAAGTTATTGAAATCCATAGGCATGGATTACAATAATATTCATGCTTGTCGCAATGATTGTTGCCTCTTCCGCCATGAATATGAGCATTTGCAAGAATGTCCCCATTGTGGCTCTAACAGATATAGAGAAGATGTTCAGGGGGAAGCTGTCCCGGTAAAGGTTCTCAGGCACTTTCCAATCATCCCAAGGATAAAAAGCATGTTCAGGTGCATAGCAAGCTTGATGACATGGCATGCCACAACTCGATCCACAGATGAAGTGATGCGTGTGCCTGCTGACTCACCCGCATGGAGACACATTGAAGAGAAATGGCCACATGCAACTGTACGTAGAGACAAGAGTGGCCTCATCCAAGTGGACTCCACAAAGGTATGGACCGATCAGCAAGATACTTTTGTGCGCCCAGAGCATTGTGAGCAGGTTGTCTTTAAAGCGGATCCAAAAGATCCACGCTGGCTGTTTGTGGTTCAAGTCGCCCCCCGCAGTAAGCAAATTTTTGAAGAATTTGAGCTACAACAAGGTGATGTGGATGCACAGGGTAATGGAGAGCAGCAAGAACACGCCGATATCAACAATGAAGAGGAGCAAGCAAATAAAGAGGAGCAACTAGAGCAAGATCCAAATGAAGAGGTGCAAACCAAGGAAGCTGAAAAACAAGTTGAGGAAGAAGACATAGATGATGAAGACATCCTTCATCAAGGGACTTTTAATGATGAGGATGCTGAAATGTACATAGACATAGATCTCTTTGGGGCTACTGATCTTAATGAGGATGATAGAATAGATAATGATTTTTTAAAATGATGTATCTTAATGATTATGCAAATAGTTATGACATATTTGTAATGGTTTTATAACATTGAAGGTCCTTTCATTGTTTACCATTGTTAATGTTTACCATCATAATCACTACTGTAGGAGCAAGTTGATATAGTTTTACCAATGTTGTTTATCATTGTTAATGTTTGTCTTATGGTTCTTTCATTCATTGTTTACCGTGTAATTTTCATTTCGCACAAGTTTGTCATATGGTTTTTTGTCCAACAGGCCATGGGTGACTCACCGCCTACGACTACAGTCCAGATTTCTCATTTAATCCTACACCGCAGGGCATGAGTCCCCAGCAGTTATATGGTTTTCTTTCGTCCATGACTCCAGAGCAGAGAGCCATGGCTCAGAGTTATTGGGGTTCTGGAGCAGGGACATCTGCCTCACCATCTGGCTTCCCGACGCCAGTTCCCACACCCGTGGGTACGACAGCAGCTCCCACACCTCATACCACACAGCCTTCCACTCCTCTTACAGCTCGATCTACCACCTCTTCACATAGAAGGCGCTCACGTAGTAGGTCTTCAGGGGGAGGTTGTTGTGGTGGTAGTGCCACAGATGCTGTGACACCACCACCACGTGAGCGTCGTCCTTCGCTCTCATCTGTTGATAGCACACCCATAGGGTCACCTTCCACTCCCTGGGGTGCACATGACCATGACAACAGCAAGATTTACACAATTAGGGATGGGGCACCAATAATGGATAGTGCAGGGAAGGCAATGAAGACACGCATTCGACAATTGTGCACTATACAGTTTCATGACTCTGTCATGACTAAATGGGATCAGCAAGACAAGGGGAAGAAAAATTATATAAACACAAAGATAAAGCAAGAGTTCCAGCCATCTGACCCTATGAATGCCGTCTCTAATGAGTGGATATAGTATACAGCTCGCATTTTGATGGGGCATCGTAGGTCAGAGGCGAGGGACGCATTTAGAGAGGGGAAGGAGAAACCTGTTTGGCTAGATGACAGGGAGTGGGCAGCCATTGCTCAGGAGCTCACCGAGACACCAGACAGGTTTCAACAACAAAGAGAGGCGGCAAGGGCAAGACTCCAAACAGTAGGGGCTTCTCATCTCAGGAGTGGTGGTTACGAAACCATGCGCCATGAATTCGTAAGTGTTTGTAGCAATTTTATTTATTTAAATGTATGTATGTGGGCTAAATGTTGATTTCTAAAAGTTATAATTGTTAATCGTGTGTGCAGGAGTTGGCCATGAATCGCCCACCAAGTAGGCGAGAGGAGAAGTACGCTCACAAACATGGCCTTGTGGTCTTGTTTGAGATGCTTGAAGAAGAAGGAGAGACCGTCAATTGGGAGGCATTACCATGATGTAAGATGACCTTCAAACTAATGAAATATGATCAAAACATTCTTGAGTATTAATGTTTAATTTAATTTCTTGTTTGTCGATCAGGAAAATATGCAAACGAGCACGGTTGTTTTTGTGCTCTATTTTAGACAGAATGGTGCTGTCTGTTTGCTGTTGTTGATCCTGCTCATTGCAGGCAGCTAGGCAACAGCCAGGCAGCACTATTCTGCCCAAAAAAAAAATTTTGCTACAGCATCGGTATATACCCCGGTACTGACGTCGGTATATACAGTGGTATTTTTCTTGGTATTAAAGCCGGTATACACCCCGGTATTGACCCCAGTATATAACACGGTATATACACCGATATAGATACCGGTTTATGCGTCGGTATTATCCCCGATGAGCGTCGGTATATTAAACAGTATAGGCGCCGGTATTACCACCCGACGCTTATATCGACGCTACTGTTCCGGCGCTTATACCGATGACGAGGCTTTTTTAGACCCCGTTACATAGCGCCGATATAAGCCCCGGTATTAGGCTAACATGTAGTAGTGTAACTTTCAAAATTTCATAATATTGGCTAAAAAACAAACAGGTTTACAAGTTATGTTCCCAAGGTCAGAAGGAGAGGGAGAGTACTTCTCCTTGAGAAAGCATGGAATTCAAAGATAATTCACATGCATGTACACTTTGTAGAAAAATGGTGTTGTTGAGAGGAATAATAAGCACATTACAGAGGTATCTCATGCATTGATAAGGAGAGCATGCCTCACCATTATTGGAATAAATAAGTTAAGTGCCTCCAATTTACATTATGAATAGGACCCCCACATCTAGTGCATGGTGTGACTCCAAAGGAGAAGTATACTACAAAAAAACTAGATTTGTCATACTTGAAAGTGTTTGGATGCATTTTGTATGTACACATTCCTGATGAGCTACATAATAAGTTGTATCCAAAGGCTAAGAATATGTGCTTACTTTGGTTACTCCTGTGAGAAAAAGGGGTACATATGTTATAATCTTGTCAAACGTGAGATAAGGGTGAGTAGGGATGTTGTCTTTGATAAGATGAGAAGTTTGTATGATGCTGTAAAATAATTGACTAGGGATGATGCACATAAGTAGATGGTTATGCAGAATACAGGTAGCAATCATGGTCATTATTTAGTGGACTGAGAGAGTCCTCTACCAGTGGGTGTGTTGATAAACCATGGAGTGGCATGATGCATCATGAAATGACTCCTGTAGGTTAAGTGGATCACATAAAGGCAAAGAGAAATGGCTACATTGGATACAAAGAAGATATAGAAATTGTTGCCTTTAATGTAGAGGGTAAATAGGCCATTTGATGTAAGTGAATCTACAAAGTGAAGCACAACTCAGCTGGAAGCATTAGCAGCAGGTACAAGGCACGATTGGTTGCCAAAGGTTATGCTCAGACCTATGGCATTGAGATTATGAGGACACATTCAGCCCTGATGCCAAGATGGAAATTGTGAGAGCTATTACTGTAGTGGGGATGCATTAAAGGTTGGGTTTTGCATCAGATGTGTCAGAAGGGTAGCACCACATGAACAACACCCACAAAGGGTCGCTGCCAACCTGAGGCCACACACTCTCTCTCTCTCTCTCCCTCCTATCCAGTATGAGACCACTCACACCAAAGGTATGTTGCAGGGATGAAAGAGGCCAAGGGCCTTTTTGACCCTTTATACAGAGGTGTGTAGTACCAACACTTTTATGCATATGGGATTAAGGCCGCATTGTTGAAAATTTTTTTGTGCTCCAAAAAAATAATATCTTTACAACTCCAGAAGGATAGGAATGCACTTGTGGGATTTTGGAAGTGGTATGGTATAGGGTTGCCTGTGCTTGTTTGTGGTTGTGTGGTTTAGCTTTGTTAGTTTGGGATAGTGATTTACATTTGCTATATATTGTTGTGAATCATTTTCTTATTGTACAAATATAGCATGGTTGTGAGTGTGCTTCTAATGGTTTGAGTCTTTTTATGCAATCTTGGGAAGTGATGACACTAGCATTATCTCTCTTTTCTTACTTAACTTGGGTTACTATTTACACTTGAAAGCAACCAAGAATGGAGCTATTGTGGTCAGATAGCAAGAAAAGTTGTTGTAGTTGGCAAGGTGCACCCATTGACTATTGTAGATGGCACTATGTTGTCAGGAATGGAGATATGAAAGGTGTGTTGGTCCCAATGTGGTGGCCAAAGCAACTGAGTCATTGGAGTTCCTTAATGATATATATGAGCTCAAGTTCCTTTCTTGGTGCCCTAACAGTAGAGTTGGATGGAATTGTACACAAATTTATGCTAATGGAATAATAGCATAGGACTACTCCTTTATGTGGGTATGGTGAGATCATATTCTATGGTGGAGGTAGGGGCATGGATTATGTGGGAGCATTAGCTAAGGAAGCCATTCAAGAGGTCTCCCCATGGGTTGAGAACAATAGTCTATGCAAAATTAAAGTGAAAAGGCTTAGAAGACTTAAAAATATCTAATTACAAGATAGCATAATGGACTAACGTATTGGCATAGGCAAGGGGAGATGAAATCAACCAACCCAATGGTGTTGACTACTAGCACATTTCTACACGTAGCTATCTAACACAATCATGGTACTAAGGTGGAAAGAAGAGAGTGTTTGAACCCAAGCTTTGTATCACATTTCTTGTGTTGTGGAAATTGTGTGGTAATGTTGTGTTGTCATCAGTTCTTTTTGAGAGAGTCTGTAAGATGTGAAAATATTACATCATAATCATTGTAAAACCCTTTAAGGCCGTATTAGATAAAATTGGGTGAATGAAGACATTTTGGGAATTTCAAATTGGATGAATTTCATTAAATTTGGGTAAATTTCTACAACTTTGGGAGATTGAATGATCAAACAACATATGGTTTTCTTCACACCAGTTAGGGGTACAATGGATTTTAATACAAGTTGATAATCAAACAAATGGGTGGTGTTTATAAACACCTTTTAATATATGTTCTCCCTTGGGGTTTACAATGCTTTCCTACACCAACAATAAAATCAATGAAAGACCTTTTTTCAAAATATGTACAATAAAGTATAATGGTAAATGTAAGGAAACATTACCAGATAAGTCATTCGATTTGCAAGTCTCCATTGCTAAGCAAGCCTTCTTGTGCTTTTGTACGCACATTCTGCGAAATCTTAATCCTCTTAGTATTTGTGTCTTTTGACATCCATCAACACATTCCCAAACTTGGGGATCCTTCTTACTCTCTACCCAAAATGTGCTCCAACAATCCTCATAGACTTCTACATCACTTAGTTCTTTTTTCTTAGCACAAGGTGTCTAATACTAAAATTCCTACCTTATTGAAATTAGGTGATGTTGCATCTATCTCAATTTCTGATATTGGGCAACACCAAGCCATATAGGATAAATTGGATTAGATGGCCTCACCAAGACAAAGTTTTCTTTCTTAACATCTATCATTGGGCTAAACTCTTCCCTTGGCTTAACACATAAAGGACCGCAGTAGTGATTGTTCCATTCCTCATGGCCTATGAACTGATTACCGTGCCTATCGAAGTTATCCATTACACTCTTGTTTCTGATAAAATTGGATGCTCAAGATCCTCTAGCATATTTTTCCAATGATCTATGACTAGTCTAATATAGGTTTCATATGATTTTGCCTCACCCCTTCTATCTACACAGTTCTCCCAAAACCTAATGTAGTCCTTTATACTTGCAAGTGATCTCTTACAAATTCAGCCATTGGTAGCATGTCTGGAAACGCTATTGGAAGAAGTGGCCATCCATCAAAAACTTTCTTCCACAACTTAATGCCTTTTTCTCTAGCATCCAGTCAGGTGAATTGGGATGCACTTTGTATTGCACCATCGGTTTTTCTTAAAGCATGAAGAAATGAAATTGAAATGGTTTAGAATGACCCAGCATATCCTGCCCATCATTAAGATATCCATCAACGAAACTCTTGAAGTTGGGGATCCATTTAAGAAGAAATGGTGCTGGTTTGGATTTGGAAGAGCATCTAAATGTATCCATTAGATGCGAAAAAGTGAATGTTTGACCCACTCTTAATTTCTCAGATAGCGTGCTAAACATTGCATCAATGTCCTCATGTGTGTGCCCTACCATCAAGAAGCCTAATTGAACTATCTTGAAGACATCTCTTGCAACAAGTAGAGAAAGGTATGCAAATAAGTACTGATTTTTGTTCTCTGATGCACAATTATCTATTCGTAGTAGCAACAAGTTCTCTGGAAGTTTACAAAATGAGGAGGCAGTGCTTGTTATAATATATGTAGTAGAAGTTGTGGCATTTTTATCCCTTGAGTTTGCATTAGTGACACTTTACTATAATAAATCTATAGATCCACCACTCTGGAGAGGTTCCTTACCTTCTGAAGCGTAATGACAAAATCCAAGGCACTTCTTGAGTTTAAATCATTTAGTAATGGAACATTGTTACTTTCTTGGACCCCATTAGTAGCTAGGTCCCCAATTGCATGCATGTCCATTCTCTCCAAGTTGCACAAACACAAATGCAAGGGAACGAACTGTGAGATTTGGATCTGAGGGCCACAAACCAGTGAAGTGTCCATAAACCAGTGAAGTGTCCATAATGACCATGCACATTCCCATGAGTAATCATTCCAGTTAGAGACACTTGTAATTGCCAAGAAGAATCACTGTCCTTTGACTTCACCAAAGTCTTGGGATGGTTTTTTTTCTTTTGGTTCATCTTGTCATGAATATAAGTTTTTAAAGTAAGATCCATCGTAGAGTACTTGCGCCATGTATAATAAAGGTTCCTACCACTCTGTTGTATCATATGCTTATTTCTTCCCTCCATTAGTATATTACGCTCGTCTCGACATTTAGTGGGCCAGTTGTGCCTTTATCCCACTACATAAACTGCATTTGAAGAACTTGGTTCTCTTGACCACGGAAACATTCTTGAAGTCCTCATTCCATATCCTACCCCAAAATAAGATTCGGACATATTTTCTAAACCCAAATGGAATAGGCCTTTATTTATATCACGTTGGATATCTACCTTTTTATATACTTCACGTATTACCTGTTGAGTCTCTCTAGAACCATCCAACATGGTTTTACTTTTGTAAGCATACGCTCTGAGTTATTTTCCACAAACTCTTGCATAAGAGCCCTTCCCATACATGTGTGCTCCCTAGTCCTCCTCACAATTCCTGTATTTCCATGCACATATTGTTGTGCACCATTATTAAACTACTCCCTATATCTATAAAATGATGTCTTTGGTACTCCATGTATCTCATACCATACTTTGCAACATACCTCCACACCGTTCACCCTAAATTTGTAGCTTGCCTTTCCATGCATGTCACAATTCAAAGCCATAGATAACATGTCATACACATAGTTTATGTGAGATTCTAGAGAGTTTTCCCAAAAATTCTTTCGAATTTTCATTTATATACCTTGATCAACATGTTGATAACACTTGCACTCACAACAATCAATCGAGGAAGCTTGTAGCACTGATTTGATTGACATTCTGAACATTGATGTGAATGGCTCTCTTTTCTTAGGCTTTATTTTAATGAAAGTGTACCTTCATTTCCTCGAAGATGGAAAATCTTTTGCCAATACACCATTCACAACATTATCTGTACTATCATCATGTTCCATGGGCACATATCTCTGCAATGGGCTTCCATCTAACATGGTAATTTGCTTGATTGGCCACTTAACCAAGCTTACACTACCAATCTCTTATGTAGTGCTTGTTGAGGTAGTCCGTATGTTCTTGTTGTTTTGCTCTATTCCCACAGCTAAATAATCCTCTCCCAAGATTGTAAAGTTTACGGAATCATAGGGATAGATCACACCCTTCCCAATGGTCTCTATCATGCTCTCATTCCACAAGGTCACATTTGTCTCTCTCCAAGACTCACAAATTTTGTTATCATTTTCCAATGATGAAATAGGCTTTGCCTCAACATAAAGGAGCAAGGAATCACTTTCTATAGTCTTTACACCCATGGCCTTATCCAAAGCTACACCAACACATTGGAGAGAGGTCTTAGGCCATTTGACAATGCTCCAAATTGCTTCACCAATTGTCGTTGCATCCACAATGGAGAAAGGTAATAGAACGTCATTATTAATACCCTTTTTCCCTTATAACCAATACATTGTCTATCCCTATTTTCACACCACTACAATAGCCCTCTAGGTTAGTTACACATACTACACCAATGGCAACAACTTCATTACCCACTAGCATCTTTATTTTGTCCCCACCTCTAAATGCCATGGTCCCTATTTATTTTGTAGGGAAAACTAAAATCAGATAAAACACTCATATATCCGAAATAAATTCAATAAACATTCTCAAGACAAGAATTCATTAAATTAAAGGGATAATGAAAGTGTTGTGATTCTTCTCATAATCAAATTGTTGTAATGGGTGAGAGAGGCACCATTGCCATTTCCCTTGCATATATTTCTTGGAGAGGAGAATGGCACCACTACCTTCAGGAGAATGGGAGTAGTGCCACTCTTCCCCTTGATTGTAAGGGAGAATGGCACCACTACCTTCAGGAGAATGGGAGTAGTGCCACTCTTCCCCTTGATTGTAAGGGAGAATGGTAGTGGTGCCATTCCCAAGGGATAATGGTAGTGGTGCCATTCTCCCCTTCAATCAAGGTGATGGGAGGCCTTGAGAATGGCACCATTAGGTAATTGGAGGCCTTGAGATTAGCACCACTGCCACTCTCCCCTTCAAGGTGATTAGACGCCTTAAGATTGGCACCAGTGCCATTCTCCCCTTCAAGGTGATCGGAGGCCTTGAGAGATTGGTAGCATTGCCATTATTCCTTACACATAAGGGAGAATTCTAGGGTTTCCCTTGACCGCTTCAAGGTGATTTGATGGGAGGCCCTAAGAATGGAAGTGGTGCCATTCTCCCTTCAATGTCAATGGTGCCATTCTCCCTTCAATCTAAGGGTGAATGGCACCACTGCCATTCTCCCCTTCAAGGTGATGGGAGGCCTTGAGATTCATAGCACTGCCATTCTTCCTTTAATGTAAGGGAGAATTTTATGGTTTCCCTCGACCGTTGAAGGTGATGGGAAGGGAGGCCTTGAGAATGACAGTGGTGCCATTCTCCCCTTTAAGGTGATGCGAGGGCCTAAGAATGGCAGTGGTGCCATTCTTCCTTGAATGTAAGGGAGAATGGTAGTAGTGCCATTCCCCCCTTAAAGGTGATGGGATGACATGAGAATGGCACCACTACCATTCTTCTTTGAATGTAAGGGAGAATGGCAGTGGTGCCATTTTACTTGACACACATCAAGTTGGTGGGAGAAATGAACCATTGTCATTCATTCTTGAATGTGATGGGAGCCCTTGAGAATGGAACCACTCAAATACATCCATTTGATTACGAGGAGAATGGCACTATTGCTATTCTACCCTCCAAACAATGTAAGCAAGGGGAATGATAGCAGTACCATTCAATCAAAGCTGAAAGGCTAATGAGAGGGGAGAATGGTAGTGGTTCTGTTCTTCTTATATTACTTGAAAGGGAATGGCATTCTCCCTTTCTTTCATTTCAATGTATTAGGGAGACTGGCACAACTCCCATTATCCCTATCAAATTTGCGGGAGAATGGCAGTGGTGCCATTCTGCTTTTCATAGATCAAGCTTGTGGAAAAATGGCACCACTACCATTCTTGCTCGAACGTAAGGGAGACTGGCACTGGTGCCATTCTCCCCTTCATTCAAGGTGATGGGATGCCTTGAGAATGGCACCACTGCCATTCTTTAGCGAATGTAAGGGAGAATGGAAGTGGTGCCATTCGCCCCTTCAATCAAGGTGATGGCAGGCCTTGAGAATGGCACCACTGCCATTCTTCCTCGAATGTAAGGGAGAATGGTAGTGGTGCCATTCTCCCCTTCAATGAAGGTGATGGGAGGCCTTGAGAATGGCACCACTACCATTCTTCCTCAAATGTAACGAGAATGAGAATGGTGCCATTCCCTTTAATAAAGGTGATGGGAGGCCTTGAGAATTCACCACTACCATTCTTCCCTAAATCTAAGGGAGCAAATGACCCACGTGTAGCTCCTAGTTTAAACTAACCTTACTAGAGTTATTAGGGTTCATATACTTAAAATAATGTGAAAAACCCACATGTATGTGCACACATACATTTGATCTAGGTCAAAAGGAAAAACTAGTAAAACCAATTGAAAAAGAAAATAAAATTTAATTGGGTTGACACCAATATTTAATTAAAAATATTGACACTAAAATTGTAAGTGTTTCCATGGAAAAATAAATTAATAAATAAGGACTATTGTGTGTCGGTGCACCTTAATTTATAGGGTAAAGATTTTATTTTGGTAAGGCTTAGAAAACCATGGTTTAGCTAAAACTAATGGATTTTGGTTGGTAGGTGTGGTAGTTAAATTATCTATGGTATTTATTTAGTGATAGTTGGTTATGGCTTATGCAAAAAACGAGTCGTGCATACAACACCATTAGATTAAAAAATTCAAGGGTGGAGTTTAGCCCCCGAATCCTACAATTTACATAAAATGCATAGTAGGTATGGCTTGACATCCATTCAAGTAGTCCACGCACATATAGAGGCTCTTTATCACCCTATTCATGTATAACCACCACCAATAAATAAAGAAATTCACTTTTATCTTGGAGGAAGGGAGGTCCATTTTATTATTTTCAGTGCCCAATACTTGTCATAAGCAACTACAGTCAATTTCTATTTATCATTGTGGTCACTTAGGGAAGATCTATAAAAAATCATGTTCTTCTAGGGAGTGTGCAGGCCCTCATCGCACCCAAAGGCATCTACTCCAAGCATTAAAGATAGGCCTAGAGATACTTTCAACATTTATATCTCATTTTTAGCCATTTTCATGCATTTTTCTTGTTTTTTATTGGTGTTTAAAACTAGGTATTTTAAATTTTCAATTCTTTATGAAAATAATTGTAGGAATGTAAGTTTAGACATTATGATATTAATTATCATAAGTTCTATGTACACAATTAATAATTCAGCGTAAATTGATCCCTCTACTATAATTAGAGCCTAGAAATAATCTAGGCTTAGGAATAGGATTAATTTTTTAATATGGAGTATTCTTTGCACATGCCCAAAACTAGAGAATTAATAGGCCTTAAATTTACCTTACCTTAGGATAAATTAATATAAACATATCTAAATTATTTATGCATAATAGTTGGTATAATTATTTGATTGTAGATTGCATATAAATTTGTAGAATGATAATAATTTGATTGTAGGAGAGGGAGGCCTTAATAGCTCCTAGTTTAAACTAACCTTAGTTAAACCAATCTTAGTTAAACTAACCTTAATTAAACTAATCAACATAGTTAAAGTAAGCTTAGCTAGCCCTAATGCTTTTTTGGCCGCCACAATTAGCGCAGCTCTACAGCTAAGCAAATTGTATCATGAGGGAGCAATTGGGCGCACGCCATGACCTAGGCACGCTTTGTAGCCTCCATGTCTTGATCCCAGATCTCATCTCCAACAGCCAGCTTACGCCCCTCCAATGCCTCCTCTTCAGCCCTAACACAGTACGCAATTAGCACGACCATGAACACACAACACAAAAGCCTTCGAAATCGCGACTTCATCGATGGTTCAACCTCCTCATTATTTGCTCAAGAATGTAGGTCTGATTTAATTTGCGCTAACTTTACCAATTTTCATTTCTTTTGGAAAACTTTACCAATTTTGTGCACTAACTACTACACGCAGAGACACGCTGTGCTCGCTAAGATGGTGATGGACCACACCACCCATTCCTGGTGTTGGCTTCTTCTTCTTTGTGTTGTTATTGTTGTTGTATAGACTCACTGCTGGTGTGGTAACCATCTCTAGCTTTGTGCAGGCTCTCCAAGGATTTTTCACAATTCACAAGCATTGATATCAGCGTTGAAATCTCCAAGGATTTTTCACAATTCACAAGCATTGATATCAACGTTGAAATCAGCAAGACAGTGCGCCAGGCAGGCTCTCTCTCTCTCTCTCTCTCTCTCTCTCTCTCTCTCTCTCTCTCTCTCTCACACACACACACACACACTATTCTCTCCACACCCCTCTCTCTCTCTCTCAAACACCTACACACACCCCTCTTTCTCTCTCTCACACACACAAACCCTCTCTCTCTCTCTCTAATTACACTAATTAGTCTAAAATATAATTAGTGTTTAGATTCTGATTTATTTTTAATTATTATTTATAACCTAATTTATGTTGATTAGTTTAATTTAATTTATGCTTAATTAGTCTAATTTAGAGTTAGCTAAGCTAAAAATCAATAAATGGATACGAATTAATCCTAATTTTATGGACTAGGCGAAGCAATGGACCCGTACATACATACATCAAAAAACAAACTACAAGAAAGTGCACCTTTGATTGTAGCTTCACTATTGTCGATTGCACACACACACTCGTCTTTACATGCCCAAAATGATGAAAATATCGGGAGAGAATTGTTTGGGATATTAGATAGACAATACTTGAATTTCGAAGGAAAATTATGAAACTAGGGTTTTGGAATCCAAGGGGGGGAATTCAAAATTCAATGGATAGAAATTAGTGCCATACTCATATTCAAAACAAGGAGGGAGAGTGAGGATAATGGGGGTTAAAATTTAAATTCAAAATCATATTCAAAATTGAGAATTGAAAATGGGGGAGAATGGAGGCTACTACCATTCTCCATAATGCCCTAGGGGAGAATGGCAGTGGTGCCATTCTCCCCATGAAGGTGATGGGAGGCCTTGAGAATGACACCACTGCCATTCTTCCTTGAGAATGGTAGTAGTGCCATCCTCCCCTTCAAGGTGATGGGAGTTCTTAAGAATGGCACCACTGCCATTCTTCTTTGAATGTAAGGGAGAATGGCAGTGGTGCCATTCTCCCCTTCAAGGTGGCTACACACACCCCTCTCTCTCTCTCTCTCTCTCTCTCTCTCTCTCTCTCTCACACACACACACACACACACACACACACACACACACACACACAAATAATTCTCTCTCTCTCCCTAATTACTTTAATTAGTTTAAAATCTAATTAGTATTTAGATTCTAGTTTGTATTTAATTAGTATTTATAATCTAATTAGTATTTGATTAGTTTAGTTTAATTAATCCATAATTCATATTTAATTAATATTTATATCTAATTAGTATTTATTAGTTTATTTTAATTAGTGCTTAATTATTTCAGATTAGAGTTATCTAGTTTAAAATTAGTATATGGATATGAATGAATCCTAATCTTATGGAACTTTATTTATGTTTATATGTGTATGTACATACGTACATACACACATACATTAAAAAACTAATCCACAAGAAAGTGCACCTGTGAGTGGGGACAAGAAAGTGCACCTGTGAGTGGGGATTGCATATGCACACTTGAGTTTAGAGGCCCAAAATGATAAAAATGCCAAGAGGAAACTATTTGGGATATTGGATAGGCAATGTTTGAATTCGGGAGGGAAATTTTGAAACTAGGGTTTTTGCAGCCAAGGAGGGAAATTCAAAATTCAATAGATAAACATTGGTACCATACTCATATTCAAAACAAGGAGGAAGAGTGAGGATAAATGGGATTAAAATTAAAATTCAAAGTCACATTCAAAAATTGTGAATCTAAAATGGGGGAGAATGGCACTACTGCCACTGTCTCAAACGCCATGGGCAAGAATGATAGTGGTGCCATTCTCCCCATGAAGGTGATGGGAGGCCTTGAGAATGGCACCACTACCATTTTTCCTTGAATGTAAGGGACAATGGCGGTGGTGCCATTCTCCCCTTTAAGGTGATGGGAGGCCTTGAGAATGACACCAGTGCCATTATTCCTTAAGAATGGCAATGCTACCATTCTCCCCTTCAAGGTGATGGGAGTTCTTAAGAATGGCACCACTACCATTCTTCCTTGAATATAAGGGAGAATGGCAGTGGTGCCATTCTCCCCTTCTAGGTTGTAGGAGGCCTTGAGAATGGCACCACTACCATTCTTCCTTGAATGTAAGGGAGAATGGCAGCGGTGCCATTCTCCTCCTCAAGTTCATGGGCGGCCTTGAGAATGGCACCACTACCATTATTCGTTAAGAATGGCAGTGCTGCCTTTCTCCCCTACAAGGTGATGGGAGTTCTTAAGAATGGCACCACTGCCATTCTTCCTTGAATATAAGGGAGAATGGCAGTGGTTCCATTCTTCCCTTCTAGGTTGTAAGAGGCCTTGAGAATAGCACCACTGCCCTTCTTCCGTGAATGAAGGGAGAATAGCAGTGGTGCCATTCCCCCCTTGAAGGTGCAGGCAGGCCTTGAGAATGGCACCACTGCCATTATTCCTTGAATGCAAGAGAGAATGACAGTGGTGCCATTCTCCCCTTTAGGATGATGAGAGGCCTTGAGAATGTCACCATTGCCATTATTCAAAGCACATAAGGGATAATGGTAGTTGTGCCATTCTCCCCTTCAAGGTGATGGGATGGGAGGCCTTTAGAATACCTGTGGTGCCATTCTCCCCTTTCACGTGATAGGTGATCCTTAGAATGGTTTCTCCCCTTCAATTAAAATGATGGGATGCCTGAGAATAGAAACAACATATTAGATAATTTGGGAGAAATCCCATTCCCATTTGAAAAATGGGATCATGGGTGAACCTATCCACACTTTTGTCAAAAACCCCCTCATGTGACATATCATTGGAAATATATTTAAGAGTACTAGAATCTAAATCTATAATCTCCGATAAATTTAGAGTTAATATGCTCAAGATATGGCCAAAACCATATTGAGAAGTTGATTCCCAAAGTGTAATATTTATTCCAAATTATCAAATATTGACTTTAGAACCACTACTATTATTTCTTGAATGTATGAGAGGTAGGCAGTGGTGCCATTCCTCCTCTCCAAGGTGATGGGATGCCTTGAGAATGGCACTACCTCCATTCTTCATTGAATGAAAGGGTGAGAATGGTAGTGGTGCCATTCTCCCCTTCAAGGTGACATGAAGCCTCCTTGAGAATGGCACCACTGTCATTCTTCCATGAATTTTAGGGAGAATGGAAGTGGTGCCATTCTATCGTTTAAGATGATAGCATGGGAGGCATAGAGAATGGAAGTGGTGCCATTCTCCCCTTTAATCAAGGTGATGGGAGGCCTCGAGAACGACATCACTACTATTCTTCCTTAAATGCAAGGGAGAATAACAGTGGGCCCATTCACCCCTTCAAGGTGATGGAATGCCTTGACAATGGTACCACTACCATTCACCCCTTCAAGGTGATTGGATGGGGGACCTTGAGCATGACACCACTACCATTATTCCTTTAATGTAAGGGAGAGTGGCGGTGGTGCCATTCACCTCTTCAAGGAGATTGGATGGGAGACCTTGAGAATGGCACCAATGCCATTCTCCCCTTTAGGCTGATGGGAGGCCCTAATAGTAGCAGTGGTGCCATTCCCCCCTTCAATCAAGGTGATGGGAGGCCTTGATAATGCCAGTGGTACCATTTTTCCCTTCAATCAAGGTGATAGAAGGCCTTGAGAATTTCAGCCACTTCCATTCTTCCTTGAATGAAACCATTGGAATGGCAGTTGTGCCACTCTACCCCTCAAGATGATGGGATGGGAGGCCTTGAGAATGGCAGTGTGCCATTCTCTCCTTTTAGGTGATGGAAGGCCCTCATAATGGCAGTGGTGCCATTCTCCCCTTCAATAAAGTTAATGGGAGACATTGAGAATGGCATCAGTGCTATTCTTGCTTAAATGCAAGGGTGAATGATAGTGGTGCCATTCCACCCTTCAAGGTAATGGAAGGCCTTGAGAATGGTACCACTACCATTCTTCTTATAATGTGAGGAGGAAGAATGGTAGTGGTGCCATTCATCCCTTCAAGGTGATCAGATAGGAGGCCGTGAGAATGAAACCACTACCATTCTTCCTTTAATGTAAGGAAGAATGGCAGTGGTCCTATTCTCCCCTTTAATCAAGGTGATGGGATGGGAGGCATAGAGAATGGCAGTGGTCCTATTCTCCCCTTTAATCAAGGTGATGGGATGGGAGGCATAGAGAATGGCAGTGGTGCCACTCTCCCCTTTAATCAAGGTGATGGGAGGCCTCGAGAATGACATCATTGCTATTCTTTCTTGAATGCAAGGGAGAACGATAGTGGGCCCATTCCCCCCTTCAAGGTGATGTAATGCCTTGAGAATGGTACCACTACCATTCACCGCTTCAAGGTGATCGGATGGGAGGCCTTGAGCATGGTCCAAGCGCATATCTTGGTAGACTCCAAGCTTTGCTAGTGGTAGCTAGCATCATGAGGTTGCCATTATCCTCAAGCTATCACCATGAGGTTTCCATTCTCCAAACAAGGACATTCACGTCCCTTAACTCACACTCAAGAACACAAGCATGAAAGGAACATGTACTAAGAGTGTAGCTCTCTCTTCTTAACTCTCTCTCTCTCTCTCTCTCTCTCTCTCTCTCTCTCTCTCTCTCTCATACACCATAGATAAGAAAGATAGAAAAAAGATAATACTAGACTGGCACAAAGGGGGATTGTGTCTTGCATTATGAGAATAATATTATTTAAGGGGGATTGTGTCTTGCATTATGAGAATAATCTTATTTATACATATGGCCCTTATTCACACTTGGACATCCAAAACTTAATTAAAAATGAACAAAATGTTTAGAAATATAGGGTTTTATGGCATAGCCAACTATTCTCATAATTATAACATTTAGAGTGCCATTTCATGACACTTATTGTGCTATCTCTCATATGTAATGGAGAGATGCTAAGTTAACCCCAAAATGGGGTTAACATCCCCCCTTCCTCGGAATCTACTATCCGCAGGGCTTAATGTCCCTACAAAGCTTGTTGGCCGAGGTATTCTTTGTGGTAACTTTTTCATGTCTGGAGGACATGCAGTGTGCGGTATACGAAGTATAAAGATCTCCATAAGTTCTACCATTCTTCCTTTAATGTAAGGGAGAATGGTAGTGGTGCCACTCAACCCCTCAAGGAGATTTTATGGGAGACCTTGAGATCTCCCCTTTATGCTCATGGGAGGCCTTGAGAATGGCAGTGGTGCCATTCCCCCCTTCAATCAAGGTGATGGGAGACCTTGAGAATGGCAGTGGTGCCATTTCCCCCTTCAATCAAGGTGATGGGAGGCCTTGAGAATCTTGGCCACTTCCACTCTTCTTTGAATGGAACCACTAGAATGGTAGTGGTGCCATTCTACCCCTCAAGATGATGGGATGGAAGGCCTTGAGAATGGCAGTGGTGCCATTCTCTCCTTCAAGTGATGGAAGGCCCTCATAATGGCATTGGTGCCATTCTCCCCTTCAATCAAGTTGATGGGAGGCGTTGAGAATGTCATCACTGCTATTCTTTCCCTTCAAGGTGATGGAAGGCCTTGAGAATGGTACCACTACCATTCTTCCTGTAATGTGAGGAAGAATGGCAGTGGTGCCATTCACCCCTTCAAGGTGATCGGATGGGAGGCCATGAGAACGAAACCACTACCATTCTTCCTTTAATGTAAGCGAGAGTGGCAGTGGTCCCATTCCCCACTTTAATCAAGGTGATGGGATGGGAGGCATAGAGAATGGCAATGGTGCCATTCTACCCTTTAATCAAGGTGATGGGAGGCCTCGAGAATGACATCACTGTTATTTTTTCTTGAATGCAAGGGAGAATGATAGTTTTGACCATTCCCCCCTTCAAGGTGATGGAATGCCTTGAGAATGGTATCACTAACATTCACCCCTTCAAGGTGATCAGATGGGAGGCATTGAGAATGACACCACTACCATTCTTCCTTTAATGTAAGGGAGAATTGCAATGGTGCCATTCACCGCTTCAAGGAGATTGGATGGGAGACCTTGAGAATGGCACCACTACCATTCTCCCCTTTAGGCTGATGGGAGGCCCAAAGAATGGTAATGGTGACATTCCCCCCATAAATCAAGGTGATGGGAGGCTTTGAGAATTGTAGTGGTAACATTTCCTCCTTCAATCAAGGTGATGGGAGGCATTGAGAATTACAGCCACTGCCATTCGTTAGGGGAAAGTTGAGGTCTATAGGGGCCCTTTAAGCTGTCATATTATGATTTTAATGACTTTTTGTTAAAATGTTAAGTTTCTTTGACTTTAGATACCTTCTTATTCTTCAAATGGCTAGAAGTTTGAATTTCAAAGTTTCCCACCAAAATTGAATTTAAAATTGAGTGGGCAAAACCATATCATGTGACATATCTATGGAAAGAGCTCAACCGAGTAGATTTTGGATCTCTAATCTCCGACAAATTTTGAGCTCATATGTAGAAGTTATGGATGTCCGAAATTTCAAAAACTTTCCCCCCACTTTTTGGGAATAAAAAGTAGAAAAAGGTATCTTCTAGAGAATCTTTTGACCACCTTTAATCACCCAACATTTTTGTATACATGGCATCACATGATTGGCCCTTTTCCTTAATAACTTTTTAATCACATGGCATCTTAAAGGGCCCCTATAGACCTCAACCTTCCCCTAATGCTTCTTTGAATGGAACCAATGGAATGGCAATGGTGCCAATCTACCCCTCAAGATGATGGGATGGGAGGCCTTGAGAATGGCAGTGGTGCCATTCTCCCCTTGAGGTGATGGAAGGCCCTGAGAATGGCAGTGGTGCCATTCTCCCCTTAGATGGAGGCTTTGAGGATGGCATCACTCCCATTCTCCCTTGAATGTAACGGGGAATAAAACCACTGCCAACCAGCCTTGAATGTAAGGGGGAATGTAGTGTTGCCATTCCCCCCCTTCAAGGTGATCGGATGCCTTGAGAATGGCACTAGTTCTATTCTTCCTTGAATGAAAGGGGAGAATGGTAGTGGTGCCATTCTCCCCTTCACGGTGATGGGAAGCCTTGAGAATGGCACCTCTCCCATTCTTCCATGAATGATAGGGAGAATGGTAGTAGTGTCATTCTACCGTTTAAGAGAATGGTATTGGAATCCTACAGAATGGTAGTGGTGCCATTATCCCCTTTAATCAAGGTGATGGGAGGCCTTGAGAATAGCATTACTACTATTCTTCCTTGAATGCAAGGGAGAATGACACTGGTGCCCCCCCCCCCCCTTCAAGGTGATGGAAAGCCTTGAGAATGGTACTGCTACCATTCTTCCTATAATGTAAGGAAGAATGGTAGTGGTGCCATTCACCCCTTCATGCTGATCAGATGGGAGTCCATGAGAATGATACCACTTCCATTATTCCTTTGATGTAAGCTAGAATGGATGTGGTGCCATTCACCCCTTCAAGGTGATCGGATGGGAGGCCTTGAGCATTGCACCACTCCCTTTCTCCCCTTTAGGCTGATGGGAGGTCCTGACAATAGCAGTGGTGCCCTTGAGAATGGAAGTGGTGCCATTTCCCCATTCAATCAAGGTAATTGGAGGCCTTGAGAATTGCAGCCATTGCCATTATTCTTTGAATGGAACCACTGGAATGGTGCCATTCTACCCCTCAAGATGATGGGATGCGAGGCCTTGAGAATGGCAGTGGTGCCATTTAGCCCTTCAAGGTGATGGAAAGCCTTAAGAATGGTAGTGGTACCATTCTTAAGGCTTTCCATCACCTTGAAGGGAAAAATGGCACCACTGCCATTCTCAAGGCCTCGCATCCCATCATCTTGAGGGGTAGAATGGCACCATTCCAGTGGTTCCATTCAAAGAATAATGGCAATGGCTGCAATTCTCAAGGCCTCCCATCATGGGAGGCCTTGAGCATTAGGAATGTTTTGAACCCAAAGAGGGCCTCTTGGATTAATTTTGGATTAGGAGAACGGACCAATAGGAAGAGGGCTGGGTGCACATTTTTGACTTCTTTGACCCTAGGGGGCCTAGGATTTGGTTTGCTAATGGGTCCTAATTACTACTCTTGTCCCCCTACTCTTGACTTCTTTGACCCCAGGGGGCCTAGGATTTGGTTTGCTAATGGGTCCTAATTACTACTCTTGTCCCCCTACCTCCTAGGCCCAAACTTAGAGGTCTCCCACCACCTAGAGTCTCGCGGATTAAAAAACCCTAAAAATTAAAAAAACATTAATTTTTTCCAAAAGTGTGTTTTCCCTCTCAAACTTTCCCCCAACATACTCTAGGTTTGGAAAGCTCATTTTGAACCTCTTTCTTCCTCTTCCAAGCTCTCCATTACTGCAAAAACTCCATACCTCTCAAGCTCTCCCTCCTTCTCAAGCTCCCTCCCTCTCAAGCTCCCTCTCCCTCTTTCTTCCTCTTCTAAGCTCTCCATTGCTGTAGAAACTCCATCCCTCTTAATTTCTCCCTCCTTCTCAAGCTCCCTCTCTCTCTCCCTCTCAAGCTCCCTCCCTCTCCATTGCTTCAGAAACTATATCCCTCTTTAGTCTAGTCTAGGTTGTTCAGGAAGACTATTCTCAAACTCTAACCCTCTTTTAAGCTTTTTATTGCTGCACTGAAAACCCTGAACTTTCTCTCCTCTCCACTCCTCCGTTGTAACAAGATTTTATTTTCCCTTCTTCTCTTTTCTTACCACCATGGCCTCTTTCAGTAATGTGAGAAGATCTAGGGACAAGGTGGAAGAGCTTCTGCTGCATAACACAAGAGATGAGCATGGAGTTTGGGCTCCAACAAGAGTCAGGGTTGGGGCTTAGGTCTACATGCAGCCAAGATCTAAGGGACCACATCGAGTACCCTTTCATGCTGATTCCAGAGCCACATCACAAGCATGTTGAATTGATGAAGAATTGATGGAGGTGGTAATCTCGCTCACCACATTGCTGACAATATCTTGATGTGTTTTAGGATGATGAGGGTCAATAATAATTGAAAGAATATCCTTGGTATTCAGAATGGCTTTGCAGATCAAATCCTTCCATCCCTCTTCGTTAGAACCACACACCTCTTGTAGTAGAAAATTCCGCAGAACACAAATCATGACTATTTTGTTTAAAGTGCATAATGAAAGTTTATGTTACTTACTTTGTTGTACGAATCCTTTTCTTCCGTGCTCCACCTTTAAACGCAAGAGATTCTATACCAACCAATGTCTTTTTTTTGTATTCACAAGCACCATTTGGCGTTGCTTTGAGTCGTTTTGATAAGTTCCTCTACCCTTTAAATCTTTGCATCCTTCTCCACATTCTCTGTGATGAGGATCTCTTTCATTTTATCTGATGATGTTTTAAGTCCTTCTTGACATTGTAAAAGGGTGAATTGTGATGCTTGCAATTGAGAGTGGAGAATATGGGTTCGCCAAGCTCCACTTATAGTCAATCTTCTGCAGTATCCTAACAAGCCAAGCTCTCATTCACCAACAAATTGCATAAAAGATGATAAATCACGGAAAGGAGAGTTGGCTCTTAATGGAGAGTCAATTGGATAGAGACTCCATCAACCCAAAGATCTACATTTTTCTCCTTAGCTATCGTATGAGCTTGGACAGATTGTGCATCAGTAGGATGGGTTTTTTTAGAGCTTCCATACTCTTCAGGACTACGAATGTGTAAATCAACCTTCCGTTTTTCACCTTCACAAGGGGCTACACACACAGCTTGCAAAGGCTCCATAACTAAGAGAGGAAGAAGATAAAGAAGAGAGATCCTCAAAGGGGGAGAGAGAGAGAGAGAGAGAGAGAGAGAGAGAGAGACTGTTTTAGGTTTGCTGTTGGAGGTTTAACACAAATCCATTTTTCTAAGTAAAAAATGATATTTTTGATATACAAATATACTAACATGGAGTTTTTCATCAATAAATTGCAAAAAAAAAAATTGGGTCCCCACAATTTCGGGATCTCATGGATGTAGTGGTCCATGCATCCTGGGGATTTTGTGTGTCATGTATATGGCATAACATGGTGTTTGTAACACATATCGAGAAGTAATGCAAAACTTTGAAGGCTCTCTCTATCTAATTTCGATGTGCTGTAAGCTGGGCAAGTGTTACATTCGATTGGGAAACCCTTGGCTCCACCTCATCACTTATCACACCAAGTTTCATAGGCATACCATACTTCCAAATGCGGAAGTTGTGCTTGTCAAGCTTCTCAACAATAATTTTATCAAGACTGTCACTCATTTTGTTTACCATGATGTTCACTGAGGATTTCCAATAATCAACTCAGACATGCACATACACACATAAACCTCGGCACCAATGCTATCCACACAGCCCAAAAATTTTATGACGATAACTTCTTGGACTCAAAAACACTATTTGCAAATGTTGAAAACAACCTGGTGCCGCTCACAAATTCTGAGAAATGCGTCCAAAACAGTCCTCCACTTTGCAAAAACCTTTAATTTTCTCGTATTATGTATACAAGATCATCCACATAGCATTTGAGCTCAACTAAAACAATGCATTTTGCCTTGTTGTGATTGGTTTTTCCGAGCCTTCCAATCTTCCAAAACACTGGGAAAGGATCAAATCAAGTGTGGACGATATACATTAAAATCCATACATCCTCCATGTAGCATATAAACATCATCCGAGCTCACAAAGTGCCAAGTACATGACAAAAATAGCTCTCTGTTTTGGTCAGGAACCTCTAAACTGTTAATTACTGGCACTAATCCACTTCCAATTCACTTGATATGCATCTGAATATTAGGCCTAGGCATTCATTGGCTTTGTATCAATGTGCTCTAACTCTGTATGCGAGGAATCAGTCCAATTTTGAAAGAGGAGAGAGTAATTGCTAATTTAGTGAAGTTCTGTTCACTAATCTCAGTTTATAGCTCTGCTGAACCTATTTAATCCAGCTTGTTTTGCATCATTGCACCCAAATTAGTTCTTTTGGGTTCTATCAAAAGATACATACATATGTAGGGTCCAATTACTAAGCTCATTATGCATGATGTGCATCCATTTGGGCTTGCTTCAATTTTTATCCACCATAGTGGATTTCTGCGTTGATTTTTGGCCCCTTTGCTGATGGTTTAATTACTCTACAATGGCATGGTTGAGTGTGTCAAGCATGCGGGATGAGATATGGGACCTTGTGCTATACCCTAATCACCCTAATGTGCATAGGTTGACCCTCCAATGGATCCAATTTCTTGCATACATCCTCTGTTCTTGTGTAGTTCAAAAACCAGAATGCATTGCTATTCCATTCATCAATGCTAGATACATGTGCCCTTCAACTAATACATGCATTTTCCTCTTCCAATCAAGCTCTCAAGATTTTCATTAAAGCTTGCAAAAAACTAAAATTTTCACTTGCTTTGGGCAGCTCAGATCCTGCTTTTGCTTGTGTCAAATCACCTGCAATCTGCTCAAGGGTGTTTAGCTTTGCTTACCCGTGGTCCTTAGCTTTCAAATCTGTTGAGTAGGGGTGTGCTCCCAGTTTCTGTTTGCTCCAAGCTCCAAGCTCCAAGCTCTAATGGATAGCTCCAAAACAGAATTTTTCCCTCTTCTTTACTCACTCACAAAACCCTAATAGATCAAAATCAAAGATGGGTGCCCAAGAATCTTCTTCTAGCTCAAGGATTCTACGATGGCTGCACAAAACTATGGATCCCAAGGCTCTGATACCATGATAAAAGACTGATAAAGAGAGAGCACACACACAAGAGAGCAAACCCTAATCCATTAGTGTAACCCTGGGAAGCCATATCCACTCTCACACAATGCATAATAGAAGAGAACTACACACCACACACTAAATGTACTGTGTTCACACACCCAAAAACCCTATCTAATGTCCACACATTACGGCCAGCTGTACGCGTCCATTTATTGTCACACACATGCTGCTATCTACCATGCGAGCACATATCGTGCCTAGATCTAGCTGTCATCAAGCTTGTAGTCTCAAACAAATGCCCCCAGATTGGAGCTAGTCATTCTATCTAAGCCTTATTGTTGGGAAAGCATGGAGTAGGATCAGTCTTGATGCAAAAAGGCACAAAGTAATCATACATGAGGCATGTCTATTATATTTGCAAGACAATGGGTGAGATGGAGAAGTCATGTCATGAGGTTAAGTTATTGATATGGACACTTGTGCATATTTTGAGATATGGAGATTTTGATAAATGGGGTATGGATGTTATTGGACCTCTTCGAGGAACTAGAAACAAAAAGCATTACATTATCACCTACAATAGACTACCTAATTAGGTGGCCCAAAAGCCAGAGCAACAAACAATGCTAAAGCACAACAGGTGTGTAAATTCATCTATGAGATGGTTTGTTGTCATTTTCGTGTTCCTTTGGAGCTGGTTACTGATTAAGAAAGACAGTTTAAGGCTAATATGTTAAAAGATCTTGTCAGGATGTGTATTATTCTTTTATATGTTTCTTGTGTTGGGTAAGTAAAGTTCATTAAATGTGTTGCTAATCACTCTTTTTCCTTTTATTATTGTGTATGTCTTGCACTAATCAATTCTTTTAGCTAGACAATATAGAGTTAAGTTCTCTTTTGCTTGTATTCTTTAGGGTTTTATATCTATGTATTAATCTTTTAGGGTTTTGTACTAATAATTTCTTTGTTTAATCTTTTGTTTTGTAGGTCCTCTAATCCTCTCCTTCAACTAATCATTTATTCTTTTCATCTACCTATTATTGCACCCTTGGCCAGGGTTTATGATTACGTTAGGCTTAAGCACATGCATGCTCTAGCTTAAGCCTAATGCATAGATTAAGCTCTATGCATGCATAGATTAATCTCTATGCATATATATAGCCTAATGCATGCATTAAGCTCTATGTATAGAGATTAAACTATGCATTTAGCTCTATGCATAGAGATTTATCTATGCATTTAGCTCTATGCATAGATCTTAATCTATTTATTAATCTATGCATTAAGCTCCATGCATGCATATAGATAAAGCTTAATCTATGCACATTAAGCTCTATGCATGCATAGATTAAGCTCTATACATAGAGCTTAATGCATACATTAAGCTCTATGCATAGATCTTAATACATAGATTACGGTCTATGCATACAACTTAATTCATAGATTACGCTCTATACATAGAGCTTAATGCATAGATTGCGATCTATGCATGCATTAAGCTCAATGCATAGAGCTAAATCTATGCATTACTCTCTATGCATAGATTAAGCTCAATGCATGCAAGCTCTATGCATAGAGCTTAATTTATGCATAGAGATCAATGCATAGATTAAGCTCAATTCAGAGAGCTTAATGCATAGAGATTAATATATGCACAAATTAAGCTCTATGCATAGAGCTTAATTAATGCATAGATTAAGCTTAATATATGCATAGAGCTCTATGCATGCATTAATCTCTATGCATAGACTTTAATCTATGCATAGAGCTTATCTATGCATAGATTAAGCTTAATCTATGCATTAATAGATTAAGCTTAATGCATATAAAGCTTAATCCATGCATTAAGCTCTATGTATAGAGCTTAAAGCTTTTGAATGCTTAATCTATGCATAAAGCTTTTTTGATGTGGAGTGCTATGCATGGATTGAGAGTATAAGCTTTTTGAATGTTTATAATCTCTTATGAATATAGCATATATTTATTATTCTCTATTTTTCTATGTATAATGTATTCTCTCTATTCATAGAGTTTACATGTGTATAGACATATGCATCACAATGCTTGCTAGACCTCCTTATGTTAGAGTTCAGTGAGAAGTGACATTGCATGCTAATGTAAGGAGGTCGTGCAAGTATTGTGAAGTGGGATCCTCTCATATATTAGAGCATACATAGGCTCAATGCATGCATAGAGCCTATGTATGGAGGTCATGAAATTATTGTGAAGTGGGATCCTCTATCATATTAGAGCATACATAGGTTGTATGCATGCATGCATATAGATCAAGCATAGTTGTGTTACTAAATAATTTGTTTTTCTAAAAAATGTGCTATATTTTTTGCATGTTATGTTTTTTAGGTCTTGCATTGTTGTGCCCTCCTTCTACATAGAGAAACGTGAGCACGTACTCTCTAATGTTCTTATTTTTCTTATTTATTTGCTTTGCACCCTTGCGTGCCAGGGTTTCAATTTTTCTATTCTCTTAAGCTTAGAGCATAATGCATAGAGACATGGGGGCATTATTTTAGGCCTTTTAGAATGTTGGTTAAGTCAAGTTAGGAGTGGTTATCCGTGAGTAGGTGGTTATAGTGGAGGGGGAGCCCTTGATCTTTTCACTATCCTTGTCTTGTAAAAGAGAAGTTTCCTTTGGCTTTAATAGTGGTGGGGAACGTGTGGATATTCCTCAAAAGCTATCATCTAAAAGGGGAACTATCCACCTTGCTTGTCTAGGTGGTGAATCCAAATGCCTATGACCCAACGACACTTCCTTAACATGTGAGAAGGACATATGGGTCGACGATCATTGAGGATAAGCATGTCATAGCACACATGCATCACCTTGTAAATCTTGAGTTCATAAACATTTGGGGCATTGACTAGAGATAATTCAAAAAAGCAATACATTCTGTAAGTATTGAAGACAGATTTTCTTATGCCCCACCCTGACTCACAATTTGATGACCTTAAGATACTGGATCATATGTGGGGTCATGTGAGTCACAAGAAACCATTGATTGGCCAAGGCCATCAAGCGTGGTGGCATCAAGGTGCCTAGAGACAATCAGAAAAGGATCGGATGAAGACCAAAAAGACGTACTAGGAGAATCCTGATCTATTCAAGAAGCAACAAAGAGAAGCAAGTCAAATACACATGCATAAAAGAGGAGATTCTCATCTTGGATTGGTGGGTGAAAGGCCAGCATTCCTTGATAAGTTTGTAAGTATTTGAACTCTTAACATTTTGTATTCAAAACCTTTGTTTCTAAAGAATTAAATCTTATATAAATTGTCCTTTTTTTAATGTGTGTTTAACGTAGGAAAATGTGGTAGGCCATTTTGCTTCTTGTGAGCAATACAACTTTGCTTATTGCCATGGGATCTTAGCCAAATTTGAAATATGGTTGTGACAACAGGGTGTCTCTTTGAACTATGAAGCTATGTCCACCGTTGTAAGTTTATATTACTTTGGTTTTGTAAGCTTTTAGAAATTTATCTATTTTGTGTTTTAACATTACTTAATCTTGTGTGATACAGGAAGATGATAAAGAGGCAATAGGCGAGGAGGAGGAGGAGGAGGAGGAGGAGGATGAGTAGAGATTGGCCTATTGTATTTAATGTTGTGTAACTCCATACTCAATGTAGCTTGCCTGTTATGGCCTTTTGGATGTAGCTCGCCTTTTATGAAGTTTGGAATTTAATACAGTTAAGATCTCACGAGTTACTATGTTTCAAATGTATTTTCATATGGCGATAGAACTGTTTGTACAAATTAGAACTGTCTTCAATATATTGAATTAATTTTTTGGGGGGCAAATCCGGGGATTAGCCCCAATTCCCCTCCAAAAAACAATTCCACAACATGGTTGAGAGTGGCGAAAATAGTGATGCTGATTTTTATATCAACGTCGTTGAGTGAAAAAAATAGCAATGCTGATGTTTTTTGACAAAATTGTGGAGCGGCAAAAATTAGTGTGGGATATAGCGGCAGTTATAGTGTTCAAAAAATAATGACGCTTATAGCGGTGCTTACACGACGCTTGCACCCCGACACTTTTCCAGATCCTTTTATAAAAGCCACACTATAACCACCGCCAACCCCTTTTTTTGTTGTAGTGGATATTTTCATGAGGGAAACTTGTGGAAGCAAGGATACAACATGAATTGAAGATGAAGATGATGAGTCCTCCTCCTACTATACATTCAAGATTATGATGGTGTAGAAGTGTTCGAGTCCTATCTATACTCATTCTCAAGTTTTTTTTTCAAATCGTGGACATTATTGTTATAAGATTATTTCCTACTAGTCTATCAAGCACGATGAATGGGGTCATATGTCTAAGTTTTCTTGAAGTTCCCAAAGCAATTTTGAAGGGAGGTTATGTATTAAGCTTGTCAAAATGATGGCATTAAGTCTATATATCTAATCCCAATCTCTTAATCACTTTTCTTGTGTTATGGAATGTACCCTTTGTGAGAGAGTGATTCAAGGGGAGATTGAGTGAGTTTTCTTGGAAGGTTGGCATGTGTCACCCCAAGTTAGAGTGAGTTCAAAATTTGTTCTACTTTGACTGATTGTATGGTTTGGGTGGGTGTGATATTAGTCTGAAGACAACACAAGTATTACACATTGCATCTTTTTCCTAGTACTGGTTATTAAGATATAGGCCTTGGAGCCTTAGTGAACAAGGGTCTCGGGGGGTCCACTATATGGAAGCCCCTCCTACGACGTGCGTTCAAGCGGTATTTAAAAATCCCCTTATCTGTGAATTTTGAGCTAATAAAACTACCCCTTTTTCTTTATAAACTTACGGTTTTTTTTCCAAAGTACAATTAAAATACCCCACTTGTAATTGTATTTCTGTAAATTTACCCAATATTTTGGATTAAAAAAACCCCACCTAATGATCGCACGTGGTAGACTTACATATTTTGAGGTGCACCCCCCGAGACAAGGGTGTAGAAGGTGTGTAGAAGGTGTGTGGGTGTGAATGGTCCTAAGGAGCCACCTAACCCTAGGCCACTAGCAAGCCTATTTAAAGGCACATGCCAAAGACATTTGTATGGAGCAAGAAGCCTAGTTGTATTTTGAGCAACTTAATAAGCAAGATATTTTCTTGTATTATGTGAGTCTCTCTCCTCCACATCTTTGATCTAGCATGAGCACCACAAAATTCTAACATGGTATCTAGAGCCTTGGTTGCTTAGGTCACTTTTGTGGTGTAGAATAGGTCAACACTATTATTTTTTTCTTTGTGGAGCTGAACCTCGTGCTAGTGGAGCAGCTCCAGCAACTCGTGGAGGCAACAACTCCGGGAGCTCTCAACTAAGAACTTGAAGAGGACGTTTGGGCGCTCAGGGACGTACTGCTCATCACACGAATTAACCCGTCTCTGTTGGCATTGCCGTCTGAGCTGGCCGACGCCATTTTGTGCACTGCTGGATGTCGTACAGCAATACGCCGTGTGTAGGCAATTGCAGGCTGTGTGGGCTTAGGGCTTTTGAAGCCCATAATCTCAAGGTCTTACAGTCCAAATTTTAGCCCTAATGGCTGCTCCAAGCGCTTGCAACAAGAGAAAAGCCAGGCTGCCCCTGTGAGGAAGCCATGGAAGCTTGCATAAAAGCTTCATAATAGTGTTCTTTTTCACTAATCTCCTCTTCTTTTCTCTAATCATTGAAGTGCTCTTGTGAGGGCTTGTTGTTGATCCTATTTTGAGTTTGAAGTGGTGGGCATACACCATGAGGTATTCATGAGCCTCATTCTCATCAAGCTTCATCAACAACATCTTCAAGTGCACAAAGCTTTTTCAAAGTGTGCTTATAAGCACTAATAGGGTTGCTTAACACTAATAATGGTCATAACCATCAAAGGAGGAGGTCTTTAACACTAAGGAGGCTCTTATTCATCAATATTGGAGGCCGGGCACACACCATAAGTGCCAGATTATAAGTCTTCATCGTCAATCCGCTTCTATGCTTACCTTGGCGGCAAGCTTCCAAGGAGAAATGGTGCAACCATAAACCAATGTCTTCATCCCATAAGCCAAAGAGGTTGAAGTTTTCTGGTTTTTCATCATCAAACTCAGTTCCTTGAGTGGTTTAAAGTTTGGCACATGTACACTAAAGGCTCATCTTTAATGTTTTTGTGTATCACCCTTGAGGCTCTTGTTTGTAAGAGGCATAGGCATGTCATAAGCCATATGCTCTTATTTCCCAAGCCCAAGGCATGTTATTCTGCTGCATATTCAACATTTTCATCTTCTAAGATGAGTTTTAAGGTTGAGCATAGCATCACTAAGTGGTCTACCTTGTTGTTTGTCATGTTTTTAAGCATCTCTTGGCATTGTCTTTGTAAGAGGCATAGGCAACATTACGAGCCATGCCCTCACCTTCTTGAGAGCCAAGAATGATGTACCTTATTGGTTTGAGCATTTACCTCAACCACTTACTCACTTTCATTAAGCTTGTACTTTCAAACCCTAATGGTGGGTATCATGTAACCAACATGCACAAAAGCTTTTGTCGTAATCAAGGAGTAGACATTGCCCTTGCCCAATCTATAAGGCAAGTGGTAAGACCCTCCCTTTCCCTTTCCCATATAAGTCTACCTCATAACCATTACTCTAAAGAAGGCCCTCATTGACCATGGAGGAGGTATGGTATGCAGAAAAGCATCAAGCATGTTGAAGGAACATCTATGTGCAAACAACTTAAGCAAGGGTGGCAGCCTTGTTTTGATCATTGTGTGAGAATGGTCAAGGTGGAAAGCATGTGGAAGCAATGGCATGTATGTCCAAAGCATGTCAACTACAAGATGTCAAGCAAGCACAAAGAGTGGGGTGCACCATCATTAAGGTGTACACGCAGGTTGTCATCTTTGTTGTGAAAACCTTAGTAGCATACAATTGGCCAAGAACCCATTGTTTCATGCATGGACCAAAAACATAGAGGTACATTATCATTTCATATGAGAGAAGGTATCGACGATGATAGGAGATGTTGATCTCGTGTACATCAACATAGAGGATTAGGTAGCTAACATTTTCACAAAGGACTTGGAAGTAGAGAAGATCTGTAGATTCCACACTATTCTTGGAGTCTTGGATATGGAATTGATCTTGAGGGGGAGTGTTGAGATGTCAAGTTTAACACAAGATGACACCACTCACTCATGATGCCTTGGGTAACCATTCCACATTTACACCATTCGCGTGTTTGGTAGCCTGCCTGCTCTGCTGACACAAGAGTCCTTCTCCACATGATTCTATAGATGAACTACACCTACTTAGTCCAACCGAGCTATGGCATATTATCTTGCCATCTCACTTATTTAGCATATTCAAGATATGGATTGTGTATCTAGTACTTATGTTGGGATTTCACTTCTTTTTTGTAGCTTTTTTGTCACGTAGGCTGTAACACCTGTGACCGACAGCGGCAGACCGGATGGCCATGTTCGGGGTTCAGTGGGAGAGGACGCCCATGCGGAGTCATGGGCGGCCAGGCTAGTGTGGACGGCAAGCCACACACTATATAGCCTGGGGGATGAGGGGCAATCCTCATTCTTCCTCTATGGCTGGGTGGTGAGTCCCCTCCTGTGGTAACGTCCGTAGCGACATTACGGATATCTAACACTGGTATCAGAGCGTGGTTCGATGGGGTCGTCAGGGTCCGCGCGTGACCGGGGGACCGGAGCCCACTCAATGGTTTTCAACCATTCATCTCCTCATCCTTATCTCCACAATGGAGTGTGTGGAGGGAGGTGGCCAAGACATTTGGAAGGGAAGAACTCTCTCTCTCTCTCTCTCTCTCTCTCTCTCTCTCTCTCTCTCTCTCTCTCTCTCTCTCTCTCTCTCTCTCTCTCTCTCTCTCTCTCTCTCTCCCCGTCACACACAGCAAGCAAAAACGCAGGTAAGCTATTTCGTTTTTTTTTTTCCCTTTCGAAATTGAAGTTTGTCTGTGCAAACACAATCTCGTGAGGTGTAGAGAAAAATCGCAATACTGTGTGTGGGGGTGGGGGGGCGAAGACCAGCCCCACGGCAAAGGCCAGCCCCACGACTGCGTTGAAGCTTGTCTGACGTTCGACCTCCCGTCGGAGCTTGGCGAAGTGTCTTTCAGTGGCCGACGACGATGAATGGTCGGCGCTAGAAACTCTCCAATTCAGCTGCCGTTGAAGCTCTCTCCATAGCCGAAGAAGCGCCGTCAGAGATAATCGTCCTCTCGGTTGTGAGACGGCCAGCCCAGCCAGGCCAGCCAGGCTAGACGACTTGCTTAGCAATGCAACGTCGTCGTCTGAAGGGGGTGGTGGTCGTTGTCTGAAGCGGGGCGAAGAGTCTGAGGCGGCCAGCACAGGCACAAGAGGCCTAGGTGGCCAGCCCAGCCGGGCAGCCAGGCGGCGACGGCGGTGGCCAACCGGGCTGCGGCCAGCCAGGCGGCGGCCACCAGAGCAGCCGACGGCCAGCCACCACAAGCAGCTAACCAGCGCAGCAGGTGGCCACCAGAGGAAAAGGAAAAAGAGAAAAATAAAAAAATAAAAAATCATTTATTTTTTATACATTTTGATTATTCATTTTTAATAAAATTAAAAATGAAAGTATATTCACACGGATCCTCTCTCGGCTCGGGAGGGATAATCCCAACAAGGGATAACCGATTGTTTCAGGCACAGCTTCCCGAACAAACATTTATTTTTGTTATGAGTTGCAGGCATTTTTTCTCTCGGATCGGAGCATCCCGGAGAAGCGGCGCTGTCTGGAGGCTCGCAGCGCAACACAAATCGACAGGCGACCGTAGGGGGGTGACTATTCTCTCTCCACCACTGCTCATTTTATTAGCATTTTTTTAGTAATTTTCGAGTTCTCGCATTGTTTTTTGCAAGAATTAAAGATGTCTGCTAGGCGTAGTGTGTCCCCACCTTCTTCTACTTCTCTAGGTTTTTCGGTCTCGTCCTCGGTCGCGGGTTTGACCCCGACCGAATTGTCAGGCTGTACACGCCCGACCGTTGTTTGGTCCGGAGTGCGCTCGTCGATCACGCGTGATCCGCCAGCGCCCTCCTCGTCTATTGACCCCTCCTTAGGACCCAGCGAGCCCGCAGCGGCGGCCGCATTGGCAGATGGCCCCTTTTTGGCCGACGAGCCAGAGGACATGAACATCGTTGTCGCCGAGGGGACCGAGGAGGACCTCTTGGATTATGACGACGACGAGCCAGAGGACATGAACACCGTTGTCACCGAGGGGACCGAGGAGGACCTCTTGGATTATGACGACGACGATTATGACCTATTGGACCCTGCTGACGTCCTGACAGAGACGGAGCTCTCTAGTGGACTGTTTAACTATCTTAATGCCAAACTAAACAATATGGGTACAGTCCAAGCTGATTTAGTCACGATATTACTACAGAGCATCTCCACACGGTTAGATGCACTGACAGCCGCCTCAGCTAGTACTCCGACTCCTCGAGGTAGCCGAGCTCCTGCGGCACGGGTGAGCGTAGCCTCGCCAGTGGTTACAGGAGTACAGACCGATGCACCTACAGGGTCGTCCATAGAGCGAGACAGCTTCGTCGTTATTAAAAGACTTAAAGCCGCCTAGTTTTGGTGGCGAGGAGAAGGAGAGAAACAAGGACTCAGTCAATATGTTTCTAGCGAAGTGGTCATATTTGCACGCGCTGCGACAGCAGCCTAGCCGTATACAGCCCGTAGAGGCTAGCCTCTCATTAACCGACAAAGCGTACAAGTGGTGGATAAGTTTGACAACTCGTCCTGCCACTTGGACGGAGTTTGAAACCGTGTTTCGAAAAGAATTTTTGCCTGTTAATGAGGCAGAGAGAAGCTGGGAGTTATGGGACAAGTGCTCGATGGAGAACAAATCCCTAACTCAATACATCTCAGACTATAGGGAGATAGTACTCAAGCTAAAGGGAATCGATGCATTCCAAACATTGCGAGGCTTTAAGAGAGGCCTCAAAGATGATTACCTTGAGTACGTAGAGCCCTTACAGCCTAAAGACTTAGCAGAGGCAATTAAATATGCGCAGATATTTGATGACATCAAGTGCCGTAGTGCGCGTGGTGGTTCTAGCAGGGCCGAGGGTAGTGAAAAGAGGAGGTCAGGCCTCAAAAGAAAAGGGTTCCGCAATGATAAACAAGAGGATAGGACGGACCAGGAAGGACAGGGTGGTCATTGGTCTAAAAAACCGCGACCATCCAAGAAGAAAAGAGACAGCGAAATCCAAAAGAAAGAGCAGTATATTAAAGCGCAAAAGGAAAATCGCTGCTTTAATTGCAATGAAGTAGGGCACACGAAGGCTGAGTGTCCAAAGCCTAAAGCCAGCACGAGTGGCAACGAGCCGAAAAAAGATGGTAAATCTTCTAGGCAGTTGCATACAGTGCAAAGACTCCCTCTCAGTTCCGCAGAGTTCAGAGAGGTGACAGTGTGTCATTGTGATGAGCATCACGCTTGTTCAGTGACACCAGCGATGTGGCAGCCTACTGTAGGTCCGCATGACATGGTGCGCATGTATGGCATCATAGGTAGCCGTAGAGTCACTGTTTTTATTGATGATGGAGCTATTCACAACTTCTTGAACTACTCGTTAGTCAAGAAGTTGGGGTTGACTGAGACCCAGAGTGATCATGAGTATACTGTTGGCCTAGCCAACGGATATGACAAAACGGTATGGAATACCGTAGTATTGGGGGTCCCATTATCTATGCAGGACTACGAGGCTCCGCTTGACTTTCAGGTCATGCACTTAGCCAGAGCAGACGTATATCAGGGAGTGGCTGTATGGCTTGGGCCCTAGTCTAGCTCGGAATTGCTTACATAATACGCTATGTTTTTAGCACGGAGGTAGAGTCATTACCCTGCAGGGCGACCGTACTATCCCTGCCACACCACTTATTTCCTCCATGGAGCTGTGTACAGCGGTCCGCAGAGACCAGATAGCAGAGGTATATGCTTGTTACCCTCTTTTGAATTCTGTTTCTGTAGATGAAACGATAAATGATGTTTGCGTAGACAAACAAGGAAAACAAAATAACCTTGGACAAGACCCACTGTTTGAAAACCCTGTTTGGCATGCATGTGATTCAAACAAGAAAAAATCCAAGGTGAATGAGACATTAAAGAAAAAGTACGTAGATACTTTAATGAATTTATTAGAGGAATTTCAGGATGTTTTTCCTGATGATTTACCAGATGGTTTACCACCATCTACAGAAGTAGACCATGGCATCGAAGTTATGCCAGGATTAAAACCTATAAGCAAACCTGCTTATAGATTAAGCCACTCCGAGGCACAGGAGGTGGAAAAACAATTAACGAAATATTTGAACAAAGGCTTTATTCGGCCTAGTTCAAGTCCGTGGGCATCGCCTATTCTTCTGGTAAAGAAGAAAGACGGATCTATGCAGATGTGCATAGACTATAGGGCTCTTAATCAGATAACGATTAAGAACAAGTATCCAATGTCACGCATGGATGAGTTGTTTGATCAACTCTATGGATCGAGATACTTTACAAAAATAGACCTGAGATCTGGGTATCATCAGGTTAGAATAAAAGCAGAAGATGTTGCGAAGACAGCATTTAGGACCCGTTTCGGGCATTTTGAGTTTTTGGTTATGCCATTTGGGCTAACCAATGCTCCAGCGACGTTTATGACACTGATGGACAGCATTTTATGTCCATATCTGGGAAAATTCGTAGTAGTTTTCCTAGATGATATTCTTGTGTACAGTAAGACACAGAAAGAACACATAGAGCATTTGCGTCTCGTGTTCGAGTTGTTGGCGAGAGCACAAACTATTTGCAAAGAAAAGCAAATGTGAATTTTTTGAAACAGAAATTCACTACCTTGGCCATCTTATATCCGCCGATGGTACGCGGATGGAGCCAGAAAAAGTAGAGGCTATTCTTAATAGGCCAGCGCCGAAGAATCTCGAGGAACTGCAGATTTTTCTTGGCATGTCGGGGTTCTACCGACAGTATGTAAAGGACTACGCGAAGATCGCAGTCCCGTTGACTGACCAGTTATTTAAGGTCAAAAACTAAAAACATTAGTTGGGGGGACGCAACAGAACAGCTTTGATAAGCTCAAGGTGACCGTAGCAACTGCACCTGTTTTGACTATTGTCGATCCAAATGAGCCGTTTGTTTTGGAAACAAACGCTAGTAATGAGGCCATTGGGGCCGTACTTATGCAAAGGGGACGCCCAATTGCATTTGAGAGTAAAAAGTTAGATCGTGCGCAGCGTAACTACTCGGCTTACGAGCGAGAGTTACTAGCGATAGTTCATGCACTGAAAAAGTGGAGACACTGTTTATATGGTGCTACTTTTGAGGTCCGGACGGACCATGAAAGTCTGAAATGGCTTTCAAGTCAAAATGAACTGAAGGGTAGAAAAGCTCGGTGGTGGTGGGCGGAGATTCTATAGGAGTTTGACCTTCAAATACGTTACCAGAAAGGTAAGCATAACGTGGTGGCAGATGCACTTAGTCGCATGCCACAAATTAATGAACTTAGTTTCACAGTCTTCAAGAATGATTTCTTGGAGTCACTACGTGGTTTATGTGAGCATGATCCATCTTTTACAGAGGTCTGGCGAGCTGTACGCGTACGCACTTCTTCATAGACACGACCACCTCCCTCGTTGACACATGTTGCTAGTCCGGAGAGACTGGTCGAAGGTGCAACGGGAAGGGAAGCGAGAGTTAGTTCGGAGAGACTAGCCGTGTCTTCTGGGTATAGTTTGGAGCCGGAGAGTTCTGACGTAGGCCCTTCATCACCTTTGACTGCCACGGCTTCAAAGGGGAGTGATAAACTTCGTCGGGGGGAGAAATATGCTAATTACTCCATTGACGACGGGTACTTACTCTACAAGGGTAGAGTATGTGTACCAACTATTGGTGACTTTCGGGCCCACATTCTTAAAGAAAGTCATGATAGTCCAAGTGCGGGTCATCCTGGGATTCAGAAGACCTATGCACTAGTAAAAAGAGAGTTTTATTGGCCTAGTTTGTTTAAGGACGTCCAGACTTATGTGTTGAAATGCAGTAAGTGCCAGGTCAATAAACATGAACATCTTAAGGTTGGAGGACTACTCCATCCGCTGGAGATTCCTCAAGGGAAATGGGAAAGCATTTCCATGGATTTCATTGTTGGTTTACCCGAGGGAATGACTTGGTGTAGGTGGTACAGGTTAACTAAAATGGCAAAGTTTATCGCCACGAAGAAAACTGTTAACGCCACAGTTGGCAAAACTCTTTATTGAACATCTCTACAAGCTATGTGGCCTGCCCACAGATATAGTGTCGGATAGAGATAGAAAGTTCACAACAGTCATTTTTGGAGGGAAGTCTTCAAAAAGTTGGATACTACTCTGAGTATGAGTACGGCAGATCATCCGAAGTCTGATGGTCAAACTGAAAGAGTTAACCAAATTCTAGAGGATATGTTGCGTTCTTATGTTAGTAAGAAGCAATCTAATTGGGAAGATTACTTGCCCTTATTGGAGTTTGCCTATAACAGCTCCAAACACTCAACGACGACTGGATTTACACCATTCATGTTAATGTATGGATTCCAGCCGAGATCTCCGATGGCTGTAGCCCTAGAAAAGGAGAAGATTCAATCTGTCAAGGATTTCCTTGAAGATATGAATGATATGCTCAGAGCCGCACATGAGAGCATTCGCGCTCAGGATCGCGCTAAAACTTATGTGGATAAAGGACGTAGAAAGGTGACCTTTGCAGAAGGTGACTTTGTATTCCTCAAGGTTCTTGCGCAGTCAGAAACCATGAAAACAGGAAAGTGTGATAAACTTTCTCCGAGATATTGTGGTCCTTTTAAAATCCTTAAGAAGATTGGGGACGTAGCATATAAACTTGAGTTACCGGAGAGTTCTCAAGTCCATCCTGTCTTCCATGTCACTAAACTGAAGAAATCAGTTCACGGGTTAGAGAACGCAGTTTCTCCAGAGATTTTGGTGGACTTGATAGAGCCACCAAAGATACCACATGAACCTGAAAAGATTCTAGAGTATCGTGACACAGACAAACCCGACATAAAGTGTACCAGGAGAGGGGTACTTGTTAAATGGACAGATAGGGATGAGGAGGTGACAACCTGGGAACGCCGCAGTGCAATTTCCAAAAGGTTTCCCCAGTTTGTTTTCGAGGACGAAAACTCTTCTTAAGGGGGGCTGACCGACGGCAGACCAGATGGCCATGTCCGGGGTTCAGTGGGAGAGGACGCCCATGCGGAGTCATGGGCAGCCAGGCTAGTGTGAACGGCAGGCCACACACTATATAGCCTGGGGGATGAGGGGCAATCCTCATTCTTCCTCTATGGCTGGGTGGTGAGCCAGAGGCCGTCCCCTCCTGTGGTAACGCCCGTAGAAGCAGCGTTACGGATATCTAACATTTTTTTTAAAGAGTAAGAAGAAGAAGAAGAAGATTTCAAAATTTTATCTTTGAAGACTATATTAGGGAGATTGGTAAATTCCAAATTTGCATTTTGCAAGATCAAAAAAGGGGGGACACGGTGAACCCTTTTAAGATTTTGTCAAAACCCCCTCACGTGACATATCGTGGCTCTAAATCCACATTCTCCGATAACTTTGGAATTGGTATGCTCAAGATACACCAAAAAGTAGATTGGAAAGTAAAATTCCAAAGTAATGGAATTTTCCTAAACTCCTTAATATTGTCTTTTTGTGTGTGTGTGTTATCCATTGTTGTGTGAGTGTGAGTGTGCTTACAAGGGCTCAAGAAATCTCTCATCCCCTAATATTTTCAAGAATAATTTTTAAAAACGCTTTTGACACTAAGGATGATTCACAGAAGAAAAAGGAGGTTACTTGCTACTATTACAAGAAGCATGGCCATGCACTTGAACAATGCTATAAATTGTAGACTAAAGAAGAAGAAGGAATCTAACAAAGGTTCTACCAGTTTTTCCTAGAAAACTAAAGTGCCAAGCAAGAGGACTCTGTAAATGTTGTCCTTGAAGGCTTCTCACTTTTTAGGATTGTTTAGAGCTTTATCCCAACCAAGATTCATATTTGAGTGAGTGCAACCACTTTACTCCTCAAAGATTTTTCTATCAATAATATGGAATCTATGTAGGATGGTCACATGTGCTAACAAATTCTCTCATCAAGTCAAAGGTGTTGGTGAGATTGGACTCTCTACTACTAGTGGTGATGATGCTTGTTTTTAAAATGTACTTTTTGTTCTAGGTAAAAAGAAAAATCTGTATTCAATTCCCACTCTCGTTGGGGGGGTCTTAATGTTAAATTTACAGATGAAAAATACATTATCCATGATATAGAATAAGGTAGGACAATTGTGCTTACTACAACTCTCAACCATTGTTTGACCACCACCACCAGCTAATCTCCATTATCCAAGCCAAGGATCTACACTTACATCAACTATGCCAATCAATTAATTGATTAAAAATATAAATAACCATATAAAACATAATAAATCAATACAATGTAACCCATACTCTCGTGCATGTATGGAATCACCCATGTATACGCAAAGTAGGCTATGATCACCTAGATATTATAGGCGGTACAAATGGTATGATAGGTGGTGGTGTTTGTTGAGGCATTGTAGCCATCCTTGGTGAAGGAACATCCATGCTACTTCTTCGTATGAAACGTGGTATTATAGGTCTCCTATGAGTCCAACCTGAGGGTGAGTGTCATTAACACTCTCAAAGGTTTGGTTTCTCCTAATTTGGTCTTGATGTGATGGTGCCTTTGCTTGGTTTCTCAAGATGTCCAAAGGCTTGTGGCTAAATTGAGACATTTGAGGTAGTCACAAACTTGTTGATAGAATGGTCGTATGCCCTAGTAATGTGGTGTAAAATGTTGGCACTTCCACACGAGAATAATCTTAGACCAAGGGTGGGTGGCTTAAGACAAGAGCATATAGAGTTTCCAATAAATCCCTCTCCACTGGATCTATAACTATAAAACCACCAAAAGGGGACCCTCTTGTTACGCAAGAGTTTGTATGGTATAAAGGGGTATCTCTCATGAGAATCTTAGTGCAAGATAGTGGCCCACTCAATACTTGGAGTACATAAAAAAGGTGTAGTCCCACTCAATACCTAAAGTAGACAACAAGGGTGTAGGTCACCATCCTCGAATCTCAAGAAAGGACAAGCTCACTAGGGAAGCTTGCTCTAGGCAAGAAGATAACCAAATGGTCATATGTATCAAAAGGTATCAAAAGGGGTCAAAAGGTCATTAAGGTATAAAAGTGTCCAAAGGTACAATATCCTAGTGTTGGTGCATTTTATAGTCCCAAGGGCCCCATATGCCCTACACAACATATGTTTAAATGCCCCTAAGCCCCCATGTGCCTAGCCCCACCCCCATATATATGTGCACACTAAAATCCCTTCATTAAAAACCATCCCATGCTACAACGATTTCATCCTTGAAATCAAAGGGTAGTGTGAACATATATACAAATACAAAGGCCATATATAAAAAGCTAAATACATGACCAAATGTCACCATTGCAGAGCATCAATACCAATACATGAATCTCATGGCACACCCAGGTTCAAATGGAAAAGATAAAGGACTCCTATCAACGATGATGATGCTAGTCGGGTATCCTCTACAATTAAATGGGAAAGATATGAGTGTCACCCCGAAGATGCGGTAATCCATACAAGTGCAAATCCAAACCATGTAGAGTCCAAATCAATGGCTCTTGAACCACTTGGATCGAATGGAAAATATAAGGAGCTAATGTTAGTGACATAGTCTTGCTGGGTCAAATGGATAGATATGGTGCACATCACAGACCTCGAATGTTGATGTGGTAGCTCTTAGGTCAAAGGAAAAACTTGTAAGTCCATCCTCATGACCATAATGTGCATCTAACAACCGTGGTGTCCACCGAATGTAACCATAACTCATGGTCAGAATGTGAATGGTCTTGGCACAAAAGAAACATCTTATAGGCCAAGACAAAGGTGTGTCATAGGTGCATCTGAGCTTCATGCCATATAATCATCCACCATACATCTCAAATGGCATATAATGCGCCCAAAGATGAATATCGCAGCTTTTAATAACATAGGATCATGTAGACACCCATGGGAGCCAAATGAACTCATCTCCAGGTCAGCCTCATGTAGGATCAAATGGGAAACCATACCATCATCACCCCACATAGCTCCATTCAAAAAGTAGAAGGCATGATCCCATGCATCTATATATGTGATCGGACCCATGAACTATATCCTCATATGCAAGGCCCTCTATGTGTGTATGATAATCTAGGATATCAATAAAAACCATTAGCATTATCATAGTCATCACTAAAAAATTAAGAGGTATCCTCACATGAGAGATAAATGGTATCATCTCCTAATTCCTCGTCTTTGGCATCCCCAAGCGTCCAAGTGTTAGTATACACTCAATGCCAACCTCTAAGCATGTATCTCACTATCATGTATAATGCACATTTGTTAGGCCCCATTATGATAGCCATGGTGCATATGTCTTTAGTGGGAACCCACGTCGATGGTGTCATTATTGTGACCATTGATGATGGTTAGAAGATGGTTAGGGTACGAGCGTTAGCTGGGGCAATGGTATGAGGAATATTTCCTAGAATATTCCATCGGATACCAAGTCCATCACTAGTGGGACTATGGTGGTCATTGGGCCACGTTCTTGATATGCAGGCAGTGACCGTGTTTGTAGTACAATGTAACCGCCCTCATTGTATACGCATCTACCACAACACCTATAGTACTATATATGGACATGGTTTCCATGAGCTAAGGAATCCAATGCTCCTGAGTACCCCCTTCTATACTTAGTACATCCTCCATCTAATTTTGTCTAGATCGCCATCTAAGCTCTACTTGAGAGCGCATGGGTGGACAACACCATCACTTGTAACTCTTTGGTATAATAAAAACATTTACCTTCTCTCCATTGTGTATCTCTTGCATTGTCTATTGTTCTTTGTCTTGCTATCTCTCTTTTCGTTGTGCCATATTCTTATAGAAGCAAGGTTCTATAGGGATGCCTCCGATCTAGTAGAGGAGGGAGAATATCAATGTTGAAGGTCAAAATTTTCCCACTTGGGAGTGGGGTTGTTACTCTTGAAGCTAGGGGTAGTAGACCACTAGTAAGTAACATTCATCGATGGGTCTATTTGTAGACATTGATGTTTTTATGAAATCTTCACTTGTGTATGACAAACTATCAAGGTCAATAACCCTCTAATTCCACCAGAACATGGCTTCTCTTGACCCAGTAGGGATATCCCCAGAAATGCTAGCCTTTGCAAAATCTATGGGAATAGATTAATAAAGTATGAGCATGACACATGTTTCTCCTAGAGAATCTCAAAAATAATATTAATCCAAGGCCCAACAACTTCAAACATTTATGAACAAGTACGATGGAAAGTATAATGGCACACATGACCCTTTTGATCATTTTATTTTTGAGAGAAAATGTGCAAAGGAGTAGGTGAGATGAACCTACTCAAATCTTAGCTTTTGGACTAACTCTCAATGGAGCAGTTGGGCGATGGTTCCAAACCCTAAAGCCCCCTTATAAGGCTACTTATATTGCCGTCCTCTCGCAGAGAGAATTATTTTAGGGTAGAGTTCTCAATTATTGGACCCAAGTCGAGACATTTCTCAATTATTGGACCCAAGTCGAGACATTTCCATTAGCTAAAGAATGTCAAACATTAAAGGATTGAGTGAGTGCAGGAATGCATTCAATGCATAAAATATTATTACTCTTACTACTACTCAGTTGATGATAAACCATGTCAACCTTGATTAATTTGTTGTTTCCTTGAAGGATCAAAACTTGCACAACTAAATTTATTTCAACAGGTGAACAACCTTTTAACGAGTGATGCATAGATGCCATTGACTTTGAAAATAATATGTCTAGCATGAAAGCGTCGGAGAGATCGAGAACACCATGACAAGCCCCTCAATATATCACTACCTCTAGTAGAGCAAGATATCGGATAAAATGAGTGTCAAGGACATGAATGTTGTTATTCTCAAGAATAATTAGAAAGTGCTTCCTAGGGATCTCAGAGCTTACTCGAGGAGAGAGGGAACATGGTGTCCTTACTATCAAGGCAATCACACTGGTAATGAGTGTTCATTCAATAGAGGAAAGACATGATTGTGGTGTGGTTACTATAGAAGATACACTAATCATGATACCTAAAATTATCGGTACAATCCAATAAATTGTGATATGCATGCACCAGCTCTTCCTACACCCACCCAACCTTTAGCACTCGTTATTCCACATGGAGTGGGTACCTAAGTAATTCTTAAATACCTAAGACACCTGCCCCTATTCTTGGACCTCAACTTATAGCTTGTGGAGTGACACCCATGAGAAACATTGAGGAAGGATTGCTCATAGAGGTTTCACTGATACATATATGCCACAACCAAACCACTTAGAAGGAACACCTAGATACCTCCTACCTAATATCCAATATAGGATGGAATGTTGATTTTGTAAGGATGCCTGACAATACCTTAGGACCCATTTTCAAGATGTCAACCTTTGGAACCTATGGTCATGGGCAACTAATGAGCGATGAGGCACGAGAGAGGAATTCTAAAACCCCATGGGCAACCTTTATCTTACTATACTTATGGGGGTGCACACCTCAAAAGGGAGACTTTCCCCTATCGAGTCTCAGCACAGCTGTGAAAAGCATCTCACCATTGTCATGATGGTGCATCTAAGTTGTAGCAAAACATCATTCATGATTTCCCTAACAAATCTCCCCTAGGAAGTGATCATAGACCCACTCAATTGAACATGCTGAGTGCCGTAAGAGAAAAAGGTTCTTTGATGACATTGCCAATGCAATGGTCTTGACTCCATTTTGTAGGCTAAGGCCAAGAGAGTACAGAATGTTGATGAGAACAACAAAGTGATAAGGTTTTACACACATGTTTAAAAATATCGAAGACATAGAAGAAGAGAAAGATGAGACAGCTTACGAAATCAAAGTCACAAAACAAGATAGATGGTTAGAGTGAAGAAGGAGGGTAGTGTAATCATCAAGGAAAAATATAAGGGCTAATCTTCAACAATTAGCTATTTTTTAAAGTTTTTCCAAAACAAGGGGACTAACATCTTAAAACATTCGCCCAAATTTTGACCCTTTTGAAGAGTTTTAGAAATCTTGGCCTAATTTTGGACATTTTAGGGTAGTTTTTAAAAACATTTTCTATAATTTTAGATTTATATAGAAGGAATAATCACCAACCCACCTACGCTTATATATGCATGGCAGCATCTTAGTTTTTACCATGGTAATCAGAGGGAGTGATGATGGGGAAACTCAGTCATCTACTTCATCAGAGGAAGCACCTAGAGATGAAATTATGGACATGGATCAAAGAGCTATAGTTGGAAGAACTTAGTGGTGTAATGGACTCTAGGACCTTCCAAAGAACTTAACACAATATCCCAACCCCATTGAGGAGAAGACTAGGTTCAAAGCTACACAAGACCTAGTGAAGGAGACAAAATTCCAATTAGAAGGACTACTAGGCCTAATCCTCCCATATCCTTAAAAATCCATTCCCAAGATAGTCCTTGACCCTATAATTGAAGTTGGTGTGTTGTCTCCGCTAAAGATTCGCATCAAAAAATCATAATTTGTGACCCAACCCAATGATGTAGTGATCAGTGCAAATTTTGATGCTAAGATAACAAGGGGGAAGAACCCTAATGAAGGAAAAAATCAAACACCAAGGAGTATCATCTAATTGACTACCTTGAGGAGAAATCCAAAGCCTATACTTCTCCACCATCGATATGATTCAATCAAAGGTTCCAGACCAAACTCCTTGAAGACTCTCCCCTAATATTTGGTGCAAGGAGAAATAACTTCAATGAGAGCGCTTGTCTTTGGCCAAGAAAAAAGATAAACAGATATGATATGAATGAGCACGGTAATATTTTCTCCAATCACACTCACATTGGGTGAGTTTAATGAGAGCGCTTGTCTTTGGCCAAGAAAAGAGACCAAAAAATATGCTAGGAATGAGCATGGTAATGTTTTCTCCAATCACACTCACATTGGGTGAGTTCCTATCAATAGATCTAGGTCTTTTGTGAGATATAAGAGAGTGGATGGATGCAATATTTGACCAAGAACCTCTAGACATGTCAAGCATAGAGTCTGAGGAGCGTAATAATTATGAAAATCTTAGTACAACTTTTAAAGATGTACATGTCAACAAGTTTGACAAGTACTTTGCAGGCAAGGAGGTTAATGCTACCTTTGTTCATGGAACTAAAAAGCGTAACATCTACAGTACTCCTAGATGGGGGAGATGGAGTCAACCTAGGCAAAAAAAAAAATCGAAGAACAACTTTGGATTCCACTATCCTAAACATCAAGAAGCTGGCCCATGAAAATCCAATCGTGCCCATTGGCGTGGTTAGGATCAACAAGTTGAGCTTATGTGGACTTACCTTTGATCACATCTTTGCTATCATGGACTTTAAAAACCCACAATGTATGATGATGTGATATTGGAAATGCCATTTACGAGAAATCTTAGGGATGGTCCGCAACAACTTACAATCTATGGTGTGATATTGGGAAGGCCATTTATGAGACATCTTAGGATGTTCCACACTGTAACTGGGGAAATGACCACATCTATCTATGCAAAAAGAGATCATTATGAAGGTCAACCTCACAAATTGGAGTCACCCACCCTGTGACAAAGCCTCTTATTGAGAATGCACATTCTGTCACTATATAAAGGACTCTAGAGGATGAATCTAGGAGTGTTTGCCTTTTTGAAAAAGTCCAAATTAATGGTATGCCATCTATTGAATTGAATTTTAATGCAAGTGGCTTTTCTCGGGGGTACACTAGTAAGAAACCCTATGTATCACATGCGTTCAAGGTGTATTTTAAAAACCCCTTACCTGAGAATTTTTCATGAATAAAATGACCCCTTTTCTTTATGGACTTACGGGTTTTTTTCCAAAATCGATAAAAAAACCCTTCTATAAACTTATCTTAAATTTTGAATTGAAAAATCCCTTGATTTTTACTCATGTGATATACTTACATATTTTAGGTGAACCCCACGAGTGGCTTTCCCAAACCTAGAGAAGATGATATTTTTTTGCACATCCTAGCCAACAATGATACGATACATAAAATACGAGGCTTTTCTTTTGTGATGATGATGAAATATTTTGGATCCAGAGAACCCTGTTAGACTATACCAAAAATTGAGTCTAAAGAATTGATAGCTTCTTACAAAGAGAACAAGATACCTTAGTAGAGCTCCGTCATCTCTAATTCTCTTTGAAAAGTCACACATAGTTCACACAACTATATGCAAACATGAAAAAGACTCAAAGAAGAAGAAAGTCAAACCCATCAAGATTTTGGCTAAGGAATCCCTCAAGATCAAAATTGACCATTACTAGCTCTATTACTTAGGAGCTATTGAAACCCAAGAAATGCTAATTTAATCCTAGAAACCAAATAGGGATGGGGAAGGATCACATGTACAAACACATTTCTTCTTAAGTAAATCTAATATCCCTTCTGATTCAAGAACTAATGAAACCTAGTCGTTCAACTAGGTGAAAATAGAACCAAGAACTAGCAATGAAGGACCAAGAAGCCAAGGCTATGATGAAAGCTCTGCAGAGTTCTTGAGAATTTTGGAAACTATAACATAGGGGATAGGTTCTTTAAAGTGATAAGGCAAAACGGTCCCATGGGTGACAACCCACCAGTGGTGGGTGGCAAAGGTCTTTGAAGGACCTGCAAACATTAAGAAGGTGGACCTAGTTAAACCTTGAGGGCGCGAGACGTCCTCCGTTGACTCTTCATCAGCTATTGAAACTTTATCAGTTAGGTCTCCACGACCTTATTCACAAGACGGTCAAAATGCTTCCCCAGCATTCTTGACATAAAACAATCATTTACAAATAGGTGTCACAAATATAGTTTCTATAATGAACTCTCGTCTTTCATATTACTCAATCCACATCCAATTCATATATGTACCCATTCTCATCCAGTCACATTATTTTCCATCTCATCACATCCGATTCATTCACATCACATATCATCCATTCACATCCCATATCATTCATTCACATTCTGATTCACATGACATCACATCTCATTCATTCTCATCCCGATTCACATCACATTACATCTCATCCATTCACTCACATAGACATCACATCCATTCACTCACATAGACATCACATCCTTTCACATACACATCCTCATTCATTTGTCCACATACACATACACATCCACATTCATACATACACATCCATTCTTCACATACACATCCGCATTCATTCATCCACATACAAATCCACATCTATACATCCACATCCATACATCCACATCCACATTCACATCCATACATCCACATCCATACATCTACATCCATATCCACATCCATACATCCACATCCACATCCACATTCACATCCATACATCCACATCATCTACATCCATATCCACATCCATACATCCACATCCACATCCATATCCACATCCATGCATCTACATCCATACATCCCATTTACATATTATCACATCCATTCACACATGCTATTCCTATTTAATAGCTTTTTCTAGATTGATACTGATAATAGGACTTTTTCTAAATTTCTGCCAATTGCTTGGCCTATTTAAAGATTCTTTTTGTGATGACAACTATTTCCATATTCCTTCTCAATTCCTCAATTGAATTATATTCAATATTCTTCTTTTGAATAAAAGAATTCATGGGATTTGTAGAAATCAATTCTACCCATATTTTCACTTTTGGTAAATAATCATAAATCGAATTATATTAAAAATTCCTCTTCTTCCCATTTAATTTCTTGGATCCCAATTACCATGGGAATTCCTCTTTTTGCATTTAATTATTTACATTCCAATGTCATGGGAATTCCTCTTTTCCCATCAATTATTTCTCATAAAATAAATTCATCTAAATTAAAATATCCATTATTTCAATATGCTAGAAATTTCTCTTTGCCCATCTAAATGATGGAATTCCAAATGTCATAAGAATTCCTCTTTTGACATTTAAATATTTCTCATAGATAAATAAATTTATCTAAAAATTCATCTTTGAATTTAAATAAATTATCCCATAATTCCAAAACACTAGGAATTTCTCTTTTCCCATCAAAATGATGGAATTCCAAATGTTATAGGAATTCCTCTTTTAACATTTAATTATTTCTCATAGATAAATAAATTCATCTTTGAATTTAAATAAATTATCCCATATTTCCAATATACTAGGAATTTCTCTTTTCCCATCCAAATGATGGAATTCCAAATGTAATAAGAATTCCTCTTTTAACGTTTAATTATTTCTCATAGATAAATAAATTCATCTAAAAATTCATCTTTGAATTTAAATAAATTATCCCATAATTCCAATGTGATAGGAATTTCTCTTTTCCCATCCAATTGATGGAATTCCAAATGTAGTGGGAATTCCTCTTTTATCATGATTGAGAATTTTGTTTTTGTATGTAGTATCAGCAGGGCTCATTTTTCCATGCTAACGAGCAAGAGGCCACGTAATGACTCCTCCATACTACAAGCAGATAGCACGAGGGTGTTGTGGTTTACTAGGAACATTGCAAAGCACCGGCAGTCTATGGTGCAAATTATGTTGTGGTTTTTGGAGCCCCTCTTGGTTTTGAGGACCGTGAAATCATGCGTCATTACGAATTTCATTAGATTGATATACTTCCCTTACTAGGTTTGATTGGTAGCGGAGGAAGCTTTGTAATACCTTCAAATATAGTTTTTTTAATGGCTTGAATTGTATCCCAACGATTTACGATGCTTTGTAATACTCGAAGAAGTCGAAAGATGTTAATTTTTGAGATATGACATGCTTTGTATTCCACATATTCCTGTGTTTTGATGCTTTGTGAGATAAGTGTCCAGAAGGGTGCAAGAATTCACTGTGCAATTTGGTCAGATAGGCTATTTTTGCACCCTTCCGGACCAATAAAAAATGTCCTTGATTTTTTTCAATACTCTCCAGTGAACGCTTATTCGAATGATACCCCATGCAACTCAACATACATTTAGCATGCATACAATTTGTTTGCACGCGTGAGGGACCTCTTAAAATGAGGTTTTTTTAGGGTTATTGCAATGATGGCATTTTCTTGTATAAGTAAAGGTCGACGTTTACTTTTTCCCATTCCTTAACCAACGAGAGCCTTCCCATCCTTACCCTCCTCCTCACCATGGCGCATACAAGGCAAACAGTGAAGAAGATGACCCAAGAACGACACGCCCAAACCAGAATTTGGAGCATTACAACTGCAGTCTCAAGAAAAAATTGACAGAGCAAGCCAGCTCATCCCAGCCAAGCAAACATGTAAAGTTGGTGAATTACGGCATAGAAGATAGCACCAACATTGACACCAACACCAACACTGACACCGACACCGACACCGACTGGGGGAGCCTACATGGGCACACATGGAGATTCCCAACCCCCCAATCGGTAAGAGCAAATACCTTGCCACACATCACCACGCAATAGCGAGAGCAACAACATGAGCAAGAGCAAGAGCAACAAAAAGAGCAGTAAGGGGAGCAAGAGGAAGAAGCACCGGCCCGGAAAAGAAACAAAAGGAAGTCAACCTATTTACAGGCCTCACCTGCTATCTACAACCACGTCCCGTCGAACGTCTTCCTCGTTGCCATGCCCACAGGAGACGATCATGGTATAGGGTTTTCTAAGAGATACGACATTACTAGAAGTCCGTAGAGCTTCTCATCCAAAGGGCACGTTTCTGAGAAATTTTATGGGAATACAATATGGAATGTCGGATGCAACCCTTGAGGCCTTGCAGGAAGCCGCTGAAGCGTCTCTTGTTAATCTATTTGAGGACACCAACTTGTGTGCCATCCATGCAAAGCAGGTCACCATAATGGTAAAGGATGTGCAATTGGCCCACCGTATTCGCGAAGAGAAAAGGGGAATAAAAAATGATAACTCAACCCAAAGAAAATTAAATGGCACATATTTCTTCATGATGGCAAGAAGGGTACAAAAATGCCCTATGCGGGGCCCCTGGACATCCCTTATTCATACCCTTCTAGCCCTCCTATTTTCTAGATTACAAATCAATCATATGTACTTAAAAGCCACTTTCAGCATTGTATTGATATAAAAATTTACATGTGGGATTGGGAAAATTTACATCATCGAGCAAAGGGAGTGAGCAATGTGCTCTTGAGAATGAGTGAAAAACACGTACTTACAAAGATTCTCTCAATGAGTCACTTACAAAGACTACACACATTCTGCGAGACCATGTCATCAAGGGAAAACATGTTTATTTCACTTGAAAACCAATTAAAATTAAATGGCAAATATTTTTTCATTATGGCTAAAAGGGTGCAAAAATGCCCTATGCGGGGCCCCCGGATAGCCCTTTCTCGCACCCTTGTGGCCCTCCTCTTTTTTACATTAAAAACCACATGTACTTAAAAGCGCCTTTCAACACTATATTGATATAAAAATTTACATGTGGGATTTAGAAATACTCTTTACAAGAGAGGTTTGTCGCTTCTTAGCTATGGGGAGCTCACCGGTTAGAATAGCAGTGGCAATTTCCCAAGGTGAGTCATGGCCAAGTGACTTGGCAATTCCTAATTGGGCAAGCACTTTGAGTCTATAGCCGCTCCCAAAAGTGGTCTCATGACTAATGACTTTTTAACTAGGATTACAAAACTGATCGCATGGCCAATAGTAGCCACCACGTTGAGGTGCTTTGAGAAGGTCTTTAATGCAAAAAGGGGGAAGTTTGGGTGTGAATTCTTTGTAAATAATCACAAAGTCATTAGAGGTGGGAGGTGTCCGATATAGTGGCGAAGAGCCGAATATGGTCTTGTAGTAGCACGCGTTCCCCTACCCCGCATAGCATAACTGTCCATCCGTATCACCCTCTCTTGCTTATCATCTTCGTCTGCATCAGCCTTTCGCTCCAAGTCAATGTTGGAATTGGTCTCGTCGATATTTTGTGTTGGAGTTGGTGTCCAAGGCATGATTGTGCAGCATACACTTTGTTTCTCCACTTGGAACTCCTCCTCAGTGACATTTAACTTTCGCTCCAAGTCAATGTTGGAATTGGTCTCGTCGATATTTTGTGTTGGAGTTGATGTCCAAGGCATGATTGCGCAGGATGCACTTTGTTTCTCCACTTGGAACTCCTCCTCCCCCCCTCCCACAACCCAACAACATAGAGAGTCAATCTCTATCTCACGAAGGGGGAAAGAGTCATCTTCATCTTCAATTGTTGTGCCATTTCCACTGGCCTCAAAGCGGGACGGATTTTATGCAAGCCCTAGCGCACCTCCTGAAAATTATTTTGACAATCAGGCTTTCACTTACACCTGTATACGCTGCACTCTAAAGCTCTTCCTTGTCATGGATGAATCCTAAAAGGCATAGTTACGACATTTTGACCTCCTCTCCTACTGAAAGAAAGAACACAAAGCAGGCCAACCATGATAGGAAGCGATGGCCAATGGCACCTCTGTTGAGCTTACGTACTTGCTTCTTGTCAAGCTCTAGGAAGTGTCCAGATTTCATTGCCATTGCTTCAAATCTTCTAAGCCGCTTTTGGAAGGGCCTTTGTGATTGATGTATTCTAGGATGTTGGAGGGCACCCACAATCTATCATCATTGGCCAAAGAGACAGAGTGCCACTTGATGTGGGTGTCCATGTAAGATAATGTGTCCACAAATAATTCTTCATAGAGGCGGAGTGTGGAGATCCAATCCATCTCGCAAGTGAACATTATGTGCAAGTGTGTGGCCTTTGGAAACTCACTCTCATAGAGGAAGTTCATGAAGTGTTTATAGACAGGCATGTGCTCTGAAGCTCAAGTGTGGAGATGCCTTGTGCTCTGAAGCTCAAGTGTGGAGGTGCCTTGTGCTCTTAAGAATGAGTGAAAATGACACATAAGGCCTTCAAAGTACTATTTATACAAGATAGCGGCCATTTCACACTGGACCAGACAACATATTTTAAATACCGAAGTATCTCAAAAAATATTTTTTTATACAAAACTCTGATGGAGGGATATTACAAAATTTTTCCAATATGGACACTCATAGCTTAGATTCTTTGAACTAAGGTGACATCATCTGTCCCCCAATCCAAGGACACCATGGTGTTTTCTTCCATCCTCCTTCCAACCTATCCAAACACCCAAACACAATAAGTGACTCCAGAAAGGGGTGAGCAAATACAGAGGTTTAAATGTCAAACAATCCTTACCTTCCTACCCTACACATTGAAGCAAGAGTTATTGATTCCCTCAAATCCCAAATTGCATAGGTGATCATGGACGTTCAAAAGGCTCCAATGCTTACTTGCTTAGACAATCTCTACCTCCACATTAGGTAGGCCTATAGAGAGATATATAGGCTCTACAACCTCCTCTTGAGCTTGTAAGAGTATCCATGCACCCTTCTTCCTCATCCACTGCTCGTAACAGAAACAAGTACACAAAGTGATACGAGCTCGCGAAAGGAGACACTGGAATGCACTACATTGCACCTAAAATTCTCTCCTTTGTGCTCCTCCTCCACAATGTCCCACCCTTGGCCAAGAAAATTGACAATCTCTTCAACGTCTACCACCTTGCACATATACATTGTTGGCGTTCGTGTGCAAGTATGTAATAGCCCAAAATATGTGGGCAAACACATGCACAGGGCATGCCCAGCTAAGATCAACCGATCTTGAGGCCTTTGTGTACTTCAAACAAGAATGTATTGTTGAAATATATGATGTACAAGTGATAAAGGGTGAGAGAAAGAGGCCATGTAGGTGTGAACACAACCCAAATAAAATGGGCATGTGGGTGGAAAAGGGATCTAGGGTTGGCCCAACCCTAGCCCTTGGTGAACCCTATATAAAGGGCAGGAGGCCTCACTTTTTGTAACACAACACTTGAAGGTGAAGGTTAAGCCAACTTTGGAGTCGCTGTTCTTGCTCTCTCTCATATATGTTGCTCTATCTTGCCATCAACTATTGCTTCTGTTGTGCATACCCCCCATTATTTTGACATGGTATCAGAGCTTTGCAAAGGCTAAGTTCCCCTTCAATCCCATTTTCTCTCTCTCACTATCATAAGCCATTCACATCCTCATCAAGAAGGACGGTGGTAGAAGAAGGCGAGAAGCAAAAAGGCGTCAATAAAGGAGGCAACAAAAGAGCTTCAACAAGAGGAGAAGAAGAAGCAGAAGAAGAAGAAGAAGAAAAAGCAAATTTTCGTCAAAAATTTATGTCCTTGTTCTCCGTCCATGATCTCCTTGAAGCTTTGGAGCCGTGAAGAAGAGGTATGAGAGTCTTTTGAAGTTTCTAAGCTATTGTTTCCATAGCTTCACAAACAAGAAGGTTGAAGACAAAGGAAAGAGAAAAAAAAAACACAGCCATGTGTTTTTTCCGTTGGTCGCTTTCCGTGTGTTTTTCCGTCGTCGTCGAAGTTCGTCCATTCTCTATATTCCGTTGTTAGATCTGCACCAGCCGTCTTGAGCAACCGGTTGTGCAACAGCTGTGTTGCTACGGTAAGCAACACCTTGGGCTGCTACAACACAGGCAATGCAACAAGCAACGCTTCAATGACAACAAGTAACATGAGCTAAGTAGCAGCTCGGCAACACAACACCATCTCTGTAAAGCAACAGAGCTCGGCAACAACAACGCATCATCGCAAGCGAACATCAGCATCAAAACAAAAACACAGTCGCATGTTTTTCAACAGAAAAGAAAAAAGAAAAAACGCAATCTCAAAGGTTTTTAAAACCTTTGTGGTTTTTTCAAAGGCTTTTTAAAGAGAAAAAAACCAATCTCGTCCAAGGTTTTGAAACCTTTCTAAGTTTTTCTTGTTAAAACCTTTCTACAAGGTTTTCTTTAAACCTTTCGGTCTAAGGTTTCCAAGTGGTTTTCAACCAAGCACATAAAGGTTTTTTCTCATTTCTTTCAAGCTCGAGGCAAGCGGAGGAAGAAATTATTTTTGCTATTATTGCTTGGGAAGTGCAAGGTATGCACAATTTCTGAAACAAAGCAATTCAGGGCATCAAGCATGAGATCTGATCCTTTTTTTTTTAATGAACTCATATGCATGGAAGTCATCCACCGTATTATAATGGAGTTAGACACTGCCCTTGTGTTGATAAACAAGTCGTAAGACCTCTCCTAAATCAATGTTCACAGTGGTGTATGTATTTGTCCATCATGATGAAGTGGAAGGTGGAAGCAAGAAGCATATTGAGAAGCACGTGCATAAGCTATTGAAACATGGGTGGCAGCCTTGTGTTAGTCTATGTGGCAGCTAGACTAAGGAAGCTAGCATGATTAGAAGGAGATATTGAAGATTATCTTTTGCAAGAAGATGGTTTCATCAAAGCTAAGGAGCAACAAGGGTGGTGCACGAAACCACTATGGAAGAGATGGTACCAAAGATGTTACTAAGGTTGAGGGGAATTTTGGAAGTTCCTCACATGATAAGAAACTCTTCTAGTTGAGGAGTGAATCATGCTTACTAGAATTGGGAGTGAACCGCATTTCCCTATAACTCATCACTTTTGTAAAAGCCTAATCTATAAAGGCTACCTACCTTGTCATCTATCCTATGGTCGAGAGGGGGTCATTTTGTTCTTGTATGTCCAATGCTCACCTTGATATGATGCATTTTTTGACGCCTTGGTAAGGAGAGGGGGACTCTTAAGGTAGGCACCTATTTCACACATGTGGAAGGGTTTTTAATTTAAAAAAATGTGATATTTTTATCTCTCCTAAATCAAACTAAATAAAAAAAGGGAGCCAAACTGGTCTAAATATTGTCTAAATTGAGTCAAACTGAACCTGAAAAATTCTAGAACCTAGTTGGACTTGGTTAGTGACCTCCCTCACCTATAAATAGATCCTTAGTCTTTTGTAAAAAAATCTGTGAACCATACCATGCCAGTATTATAGTAAAATAATGATATTTTCTATTATCCCTTGAAAATCCTCTACTTTTGGAAGAACCGAGGGATTAGTCTCTTGTCTGGATATACGTGAGCGAGACCCCGAGTGAGAGGCTTTGCCCTGCGCAAGAAGTGCTACTTCCGCTGCTAGCACCCCCGAATTTTTTGCGCAGAGGAGGCAGGGGTTTTTCAGTTGGTATCAAAGCGAATTAGCTAAAGTGGATCAACCAAGAAGCAAGAAATGTCAAAAATTTATGAAGTACCAATAAAACATTGTAATTGTGTGATGAAATTCATATAAATTGACATTCAGAATAAAGATTCATAAATTGGTAATTGGGTCTTCACATGGAAGTACCACAATTGTATGAAATCCCTGACTTGCTTGAGGCCTAGATATGATGGTATTTACTTTATAACTCCAAGGACCATGACTACCTGTATATACCGTGGGTATATCTGCAGCTCTTTACTGACAATATATATACGAGTAAATCTAAGATCTTGAAATTATTAGCAAAAATGCTATCCAGATGATGAATTCGAATGTTGGTTGATATGATTTTAGAATTCTAGTTGAGAATTCATGAGTTGATTTGGATTCTGATTGAAAGATGATGATTCTTGAATTTTGGTTGAAAGAAGATAAGTTGAACAAAGCCACAATGAGGATGAATGGGACGAATCCTAGTGATGATGTTAGTAAATGGAATGACGATTATGACTTCACCAAATCACTATGAGATTTGTGGATTGTGCTGAGACAAATTGCTACTGTTTGACCTTTGATCCAGTGGCTCTAATTAAGGGATGACAAATTGAGAACCTGCATAACTGAAATTCCCGTGGAGGAATGTTCAGGGTCTGATGGAATTTTTGGTTTGATGGACCATTACTGTGTTAAGAATATGAATGAATTATTCTTTGGTAATGAGTTCTGTATGTTCTTCTTGTAGAAGGGATATTTATCCCAAGATTCTACGTGGGTTGACTAGACTATAAGGAACCCCACAATCAGTTGGATGTTAAGGTGAAAGAGTTTATCCTCCAGCTGCTGCGAGATGAGGACATCTCGCATTTTTTAGTGGGGTAGGATGTAAGATTCCTCCCTCCAGCTTTTGAGGTGTAAAGGTGTAAGAACCTCCCCTTTTGGTCTTGAAATTATTTCCCTCTCTGAAATGGAAGAAAGATCTTGTTTTACCCTATTTTGGCCTAGAGAGAGAAAATGCTAGAGAGAGATAATCCAAAATTGGGATATCTTTGGATATAAAAATCCTCCTAGTGTCTAAAATGGATTCCCTTGAAACAGAAATTCAAAATAAACTTTCCAATGTGCATTTGGAATTAATTGAAAATGTGTATAAAAGACCTTAGCCTAAGGGTGTACATTTTCAAAAAAAATTGGATTATAGTCCAATTAAGGTTCCAATGGGCCAATTGGATTAATCGAAGTGTGGGGAAGAGATAAATCCAAAAGAATAAAAGAAAATACCCAAAAATGAGTAAATGTTTACATAAGATGAAGAGTTGACTGAGTACAAGGTTTATTAGCTAAAAACTATGAGATATTACTTTAAAAAAATGAGATATTTTGAAATAATGATATATTTTTGACACCTTGGTAAGGAGAGGGGGACTCTTGCGGTAGGTGCCTATTTCACACATGTGGAAGGGTTTTTAATTCAAAACAATTATGATGTTTTTATCTCTCCTCTCTCCTGGATCAAACCAAATAAAAAAGGGAGCCAAACTGGTCCAAATCTTGTCCAAATTGAGTCAAACTGAACCTAGAAAATTCTAGAACCTAGTTGGACTTGGTTAGTGGCCTCCCTCACCTATAAATAGATCCTGAGTCTTTTGTAAAAAAGTTTGTGAACTATACCATGCTAGTATTACATTAAAATAATGATATTTTTTACTATCTCTTAAAAATCCTCTAATTTTGCAAAACTTGGAGCTTCACTCTCTCTTCAACAATTCTTGGAGATTTCTAAACCAATTGATTGGTTGGGGGCTTCACTTCTAGATAAAGAAGCAAGCCAAACCTTGAGGTAAGAAGTAATTTTATAGTTTTTGTTAATATTCTCAAATGATTTCACTTCTCAACCGCTCTCAAGCTTGAGAAGTTTTCTAATTAGTTGTTTTTAATGCAAACCAAGCTTTCCTTAAGAGTTTTAATGATTAATCACAAAAAAGTTAATCTCTATGCTTAATTAGAATGCTTTTTATGTATATCTCTCTCTCCGAAAAGAATAGTCATTCCTATGACTAATTCTTTAGCAAATGAATGCTTCTCATTGATAAATTCTTAATTCAAAATCAAAGTCTAAGCTTGTTAAGCTAGAGGTTAAGAAAATGGGTTTTTATGCTTTTATGATATTAAAATTATGGTAAATTCTTATAAGGAGTTAAAAAACTACTTTAAGTGATTATAAATGTGAAAGAGATAAATCCTATCATTTTGGAAAAAGAAGAATAGTAGAAATAGCCTAATCTAGTAGATTTATCATAATTAAGATTATGATTATGACTAAATTTATGTTTTAATTCCATAATTTGGATTTAAGTTTATAAATAGATCTTCTATCATAATTTTATTGCAATGTCTTATTCTTTTTTAGGAAAATTAAAAATTATTAGTAATAGCAGTGAAGCAATGGAAAAAAATTTAGAAAATAATACATATCTTATTTTTATGCATAATTCTAAAAGAGGACTTCCTACCATATTCTAGGATTGGACATCCTATGCAAAAAGAATGAATTTCATCATATTCATGAGAAATAATTTTATAATTATGGATAAGTAATTGATTATGAGAAAAGAGTAAATTAAAAAGAGAAATTTCCATGATAATTAATTAAATGGTAAAAGAGGAATTTTTTTATAAATTTATTTTATGCAAAAAGAGAAATCTCCATGATAATTGAGATCCAAGTAATTAAATGGTAAAAGATGAATTTTTGATAAATTTATTTTATGCAAAAAAGAGGAATTTCCATGATATTTGAGATCCAAGATATTAAATGGTAAAAGAGAAATTTTTAGCATAATTCAAATTATGAGTATTTATCAAAAGTGCAATTTTGAACATTATTAATTTTATTGGAAAATATGGGTAGAATTGATTTTTGTAAATCCCATGAATCTTTTACTCAAAAGAAGAATATTGAATATATTTCACTTGAGAAATTTGAGAAAGAATATGAAAATATCCATCAAGAAAAAGTACCTTTACCTAGGCCAAGGAATTGGCAAAAATTTAGAAAAAGTCCCATCAGTATCGAAAGTAGAAAATGTTACTAAATGTGAATAGATGTGAATGTGAAAGAATGGATGGATGTGGATAGATGTGCATGTGAATGGATAGATGGATGTGGATAGATGTGGATAGATGTGCATGTGAATGGATGGATGGATGTGGATAGACGTGAATGTGAATGGATGGATGGATGTGGATAGACGTGAATGTGAATGAATGGATGGATGTGGATAGATGTGCATGTGCATGAATGGATGGATGTCGATAGATGTGCATGTGGATGAATGGATGGATATGGATAGACGTGAATGTGAATGAAGGGATGGATGTGTATAGATGTGAATGTGAATGAATGGATGGATGTGGATAGATGTGCATGTGGATAAATGGATGGATGGATGGATGGATGAATGGATGAATGGATGGATGTGGATAGTTGTGAATGTGAATGAATGAATGGATGTGGATAGATGTGCATGTGAATGAATGGATGGATGTGGATGAATGAGATGAGATGTGAATGGATGTGATGAGATATGGATAGATGTGGATGGAATGAATGAGATATGATGTGGATAGATGTGGATGTGATGTAATGTGGATGGAATGAATGAGATGTGATGTGGATAGATGTGGACGTGATGTAATATGGATGGAATGTATGTGATGTGATGTGGATGTAATGAATGTGATGGATACGATGAGATGTGAATGGATGTGAATGTGATGTGATGATATCTGACGTGATGCGATGTGAATGTGATATGATGATATGTGAATGGATGAGATGTGATGTGATGTGATGTGATGTGGATATGGGTAGATGTGAATGGATGAGATGTGATGAGGATGGATGTGACGTGATGTGATGAGGATCTGAATAGATGTAATTGGATGTGATGAGATGTGATGTGGATGAATGTGATGTGATGTGGATAGATGTGATGAGATGTAATGTGATGTGATGTGATGTGATGTGATGTGATGTGGATATGGGTAGATGTGATGAGGATGGATGTGACGTGATGTGATGAGGATCTAAATAGATGTAATTGGATGTGATGAGATGTGATGTGGATGAATGTGATGTGATGTGGATAGATGTGATGAGATGTAATATGATATGATTGGATGAGAATGAATGAAGGATGATGGGAATAGATTATGACTGGATGTGGAATAAGCAAAGTGAATTGATTTAGAAGAATGTGGAATAACGAGAAATGATGTGGAACAATGTGGAAAGATGAGAGTTTGTTAGAAACTATTTTTTATGACTTGTTTTTAAATGATTGTTTTATGTCAAGAATGCTGGGAAAGCATTTTGACCATCTTGTGAATGAGGTCGTGGGAGACCTAAGTGATAGAGTTGCAAGAGCTGATAGAGAGTCAATGGAGGACGTCTCGCATAGCAAGGTCGGCCGAGGTCTTGACAAGCCTCGATTTGATTTAAATGGTGAGCTTCCGATATGGTGGATGAGGGACCAAGGAAGCGGCCTATGAGTGAAGCGCTTGACCTGTGAAGGATTCTAGAGGGTGCTGACCATACGGTGCTCGAGCTCTGGGTCGCCGAAGATACCCATGTGTGCGTTGAGGAAGAAAATGGAACAAGTTGTTAGAGTTGTTTTCTGAACTCGGACATGGATCTGGTTGATTGGCCTTGCTAGTCCTCAATGTATGAGTCCATGGCTCTTTTATATGGATCTGTTGGTTGATCTTGCTAATCTTCAAACGAAGAGTCGATCTAGATTTTTATAAGTGAATATATTTATGGGTACTATGAGCTAGGAGCTATTGAAAAGGCTCCTGAGTGGATAGGTGGTGAGCGTTCCATTGCCAATGATGCCATAGGTACACCGATGAAGGAATGATTGAAAATTAGAATTAAACTTGGATATTTTGAAGAATTATGATCAATGATACTATGGTTTCATTAAAAGATTGTTTTAAAGACAGCTGAATCTGTGAAACAGGCAGTTTCATATTGGTGGGTGTGTAAGTGGTGTGACTATCTTGAAGTTTTCTTGAAGCGCGACTAGGCGGCCTGGAAACTCTTTTCCCTGGTACCCGGGGTAAAACATAACCAAATTCCTAAATGGATCCTATCACTACAGTGGTTGGGCGGTTGGCTAACCCATGGGACTGGATGGGGTTAGGCTAGACTAATGGATCCCTAAAATGAGATTAAATTCTGTTATGGTACGTTAGATGAAGTAAATCCCGGATAGTCTTTGTTCTATGGAAAAGAATCAATGGCTGTGCCTCTGGATGAGGAAAAAAGCTTGGTCTCTATGATCCAAGTGCAAGTCTCTTCCTTGATCTGACCATGTGACTTACAGGTTCGGTCATATCAGTTTGGTTAGTTAAGGCTCTTGACTACGTTAGAATAAAATTATCATGGAGAAATCGCCAGTGCTTTTTGGGAGAGGGATGTTTTTCTGGGTTCGGTTTTGGAAGAACCGAGGGATTAGTCTCTTGTCCAGATATCCGTGGGGTGGGTGAGGCCCCAAGTGAGAGGCTCTGCCCTGTGCAAGAAGTGCTACTTCCGATGCTAGCACCCCCGAATTCATTGCACAAAGGGGGCAAGGATCTTTCATCCTAGGCATGCCGGTAGCTACCAATGCATGACGGTAGTTGCCTATGCATGCCAATAGATGCCTATGCATGCCGATAAGCTATCAATGCATGTCGGTAGCTACCTATGCATCCCCATAGCTACCTATGCATGCAGTAGCTTCCAATGCATGCCCATAGATGCCTGTGCATTCCGGTACCTTATGCATTAGCCTTATATATTAGCCATATGCATAAGGATATATGCATAAGGCCACATGTATAAGATTTTTAAGTATTTATGCTTTTTCTTGGATAGATGGCAAATAACTTGCGGCGCAATGTTACACGTGAAGGAGGAGTTGATATCCCAACGATATTTGTAAGTATATATTAGCCTCAAATTGTATCTTATCTTTTAATTAAAGAAGGCTATCTTAAAAAGTAACTTTCTAAAATGTTAATTTATTTGTATGTCTATAGCTTGAAGCAGTGCATTACAATGGAGTTCGGAAGCTCTATTTAAAAGGGTGCAAGACGAAGAATATATTGTTATTACTGGAGGACATGGTTGGTAAGCATGACAAGTAAGTACATTCCTAAACCCTAAATCTCTTTGTTTTTGTAAAACTGATTTTCACTTGTAATAGTTTTATTGTGTTTTAGGATCATGTGACTAGAAACGGTGGTGCTAATGTCCAAGCAAGAAGCAATGGAAATGTGAGAAGCAAAGGGAGCTGCAAGGAACAATAACAATCGCAATGCATGAGATGTAGACCCCCTCAATGTAGCTCCTAGCTCCATAGTTTTTCATTACACTTTATTTTGTATATGAGCTTTTTGGAATCATACACTTATGTAACTCTTCCAAGTATTGCAATTGAATTTCGACATTCCTAAAACCATGAATTGCAATTGTCCTTTTTTTTTAAAATTTATCAAGTTTTATTTACATTACACTTGTCCATGATTCTGAAATGGACATGTAGTTATGTTAGTTTTACTATGTCTACATTAGAAAAAAAAGAGCTGGGACAGACGAGGCTTAACTTAATAGGAATTACAAATTTTGAATTGATGTGTGAGATGTTGAGGGGTCACTGTCTTAAAAAGGAGGCCCCAACTGGTAGAAGCATTAGGGAAGAATTAGACTCCAAAGTTTCCAAATCATAACAACACTGGTAGAAGCATTAAGTACATAATGTTTCCAAAATACTAGGAAAACAAAATCCTTAAAACATGATAAGGGTCCAACAATTTTAGGCATTTTTCTCTAGAGAGTGAAAGAGTTTCAACCGATAAGAAGAGAGCCCTAGGAAAACAAAATCACTACAATGTGATAAGGGCCCAACAATTAGACATGACGACTCCTATCACATCGTAATGATATGGCTAACTTTCCAAATCACTACAAAGCGATAAGGTTCCAACAATTGGATATGACAAACCCTATCACATTGTATTGATTTATCAAAGTTTTCCAAATCACTACAACGTTGATGACACGGAAGCGGTATAGCTATATATGCCTTTATAGGGTGTCACACTTCCACACACTGATACAAACACACCCAGAACACCAGACCCAAGAGTATGTACAAAACTTTATTTCAATTCAAGTCTTCGTCTTTATAGAGTTGTACATCCATTACATCCTCAGAACCATCATCATCTAACACCCATTCATAATGAGCCACTCCCCCTCAACGATATGAACTATGACTGACCAGTACCCTGCATCACTCTCAGAATAAACGACCTCAAACATTGAACCATCTTTAAGTACAGTTCTTCAATGTCCGGACCAAACTCCAAAACAAGATACATATCTGAGGTGGGCTATCCTCAAAGCTTTTCTTCAAATTTACAAAACTGTATTTTCAGGACAGCAAACTATTACAACACAAACAGCCCCAAAAACTCTTACAAACACTGTGTCTCCTTTGCTACAGCAGAGCTAGACAATTCAACCTCAAAGCAGTCCACTGTATTGCATGTAACTGCAAACAAACTACACAAAACTCTTCCAGTTCAGCTCCATTTACTGAGCTGTTTTGCTACAGCCAACTATTCAACAATTCAAAAAACACCTCTTTTCCTCTTGCTCCTGGCCTGCAACACCTCGAGAACACCTCCACAAAAATACAGCAATTCAAAACACCCAAAACAGATCTGAAATTCTCAAAATTTAGCAATTTTCCTGGCCAAAACTCCTCTTGTGGCTTCTCCTCTGCGTTTCTGGACAGCCCATGCTGTTGCTTCTTGCTCCCTCTTCACTTTAAACTTGACACACTGGCCACAGCCTCCAGCAAGTCTGTCAGCCTTTCTTCAAGGGTTCTCTTCTTCTTTCAGTCGCCAAGCAGCACCAACTCCATGGCTCCTGAGCAACTCGTCAGTAACCCATCCTCATGCGCATCCTCTCAGTAGCAACACATTATCAACGTTCATTGAGCAAGTCCTCAGCCTCCAAGGTTTCTCACAACCTCTCCACTCTGTGATCACTTACTTTTCCCCCTCCTCAACTCTCCATTTTTATGGCAGTGGGCTAGCCATTTACATCCTCTCCTATCCCACCAACTCATCTCATGTAGATAGCATACCTCCCTCTTTGAATTTTTTGCCAAGCCTTCCTTCTTCCATCACACACAGTCTACTCCCGGTTGATGCAGGAGACTCCCATGCTTCCAACCAAGAGATCTCTGTATCTAATACCTCATGAGAGCATATCTCTGTTTACAGCCACCACACAACATATAACATGGCTAGCCTTGATGATGTGAAGAAGTGCTTCAACCAGCTCTCAGCAAAACGCGGCAATAGACCTCCAAGGCTCCTTGTTTCCAACTATCCCACAGCCACAGTAGCCCACTCTTAACACTCCACGGTTCCTGATCTCATGGCTAGCAACTTGCTCCCCTGATGTGCTCATGCCCCAACTCCTTGAACATCAACAACAACTAAGCAAGAAACCACGCATGCATTCTTCTGGCCTGTAGGCCACCGAGCAAGTCCTCCCCCTCTAAGGCTTCTCCCCTGCTCCACACAAGATCTTTTGGCCACTTGATTGGCTCCTGAGTGCTTCAAAATCAGCTTAGCCTGCTCCTCAGGCTCTAAAACACAGTAAAACAGGCCGCTTCTCCTCCTGGCCTCTCCTGGCAGCAAATACAGCACAAAAAAAAGCACACTTACCTCTTTCTCTTGTTCCCGCAAACCTCCAGCATGGCCCCAATTCTGGTCGCCCTACTTCTCTGGTTTCCTACCCACTGGAATCTCTGAATTTCGACTGTCCTTCATGATTGAAATGCAGATACTGGCCCAATATTGCCTTTCGTAACCTCTTCTCAGCAAATTCAGCAACCTCTGCTCGCAATCTGCTCTCCTGGCTCCCGTAGCAGCTCCTCAGCAGCTCCACAGTCGATCTCCTCTGCATTCACAGCTTCACAGCTCCTCCAAACTCAAAAAAAACAAGCGCCTACTTCATCGCCATGCCAAAAACTCCTCCAAATGAGCTCTTGCAGGCTCCCGTAGAGTGGGCGAGTTCTCCAGGAGGCTTCTTGAGCCTTCCTGTGCTGACACTTAGCATTCGCCTGCATGCCTGCCACTTGTTCCAAATCAAGCTCCTACTAACACACAGGTGTCCAGTCACAACCCACCATCCATGTCACAGCGTACCTTAATCCCTCTTCAAAAACCTTGGAAATTGTGCCAAAACCTTTTCATTTTCCCTTTTCACTTTCTCTCTCCTGTACATTGAATTTTATCTCAACCAAAACTCAAAACTAACTCAAACTGATTACATATTCCTGAAGCTCTTAGTATTCTGCACAGTATATACACATCATCGGTCTCTGTTTTTGTCCACACATATTTAGCAACCCCCTATTTCTACTGAGACATTCATGTCCAGCAGCTGTACAAACAAAGATGTGATATTCAGATCTTCCTCTGTACTCTCCACAACCTCCTGACATGCATCATAAGCTTCCCAATCTTTTTCTTTCAAGGCTAACATCAACCGAGAAAAATATTTCTTTAATCGTAGACCATTCACTCTTCTTTTATGCTTCATTCCATTTAAATCAGTAAGTTGATAGCTTCCATTATCAAACTTTTTCTCAACTTTGTATGGACCTTCCCACTTTGTCTGAAATGCAGTATGAAATGTAGTGTCCAGCTTGCTATTATACCTGAGAACCAGATCACCTTCTTCAATTTCTTTTTTCTTCACCTCCTTAACGGCTTGTATTGTGGCTCGAGATCACGTAGATATACTTCCACCCATCATCAATAGAAACACCAATTAATGCAAGGGATTATGTCTTTGATCTTCAAAGAATAATCATTCACAGACAAATTTTTCTTTTCCATAGTCTGAAGCTCATTCTTCAACTGAATCTTTCGTGCCTTGGTGTTAGTTTCATACAGCTTCACCAAGGTGTCCCATGCCTCCTTAGGTGACTTGGTATCCTGTATATGCCCAATCATAGTGTCATGTATGCTAATAGAAAGCCAATACATGACTTTCCTTGCTCCTTGATTCCAATCCTTGAATTCTTTTACAACTGGAGCAGCTGGATTAATCTCTGGTATCTCTGGTGCCTCCTCATGTTCACCTTCAATGTAGTCCCAGTAACCTTTTCCCATCAGGAAATCGATCAAGCTAAATCTCCAAGCATGGAAGTTGTTCTTGTCAAGATTCTCTGTAACAATTTGGTTTATTCTATCATTTGTCATCTTGTCTATAACACAAATTTACCAAAAAACAACACTCTTATTTGACCTGCACAAATTGATGTATTTTTTGCAACGGTACTATACTACACCCAAACTATCACAACAACCAGTGACCTCAATTTCCATACATACACCCAATGGAAACTTTAAGACCTATTTGCAGCAGCACACACAGTGTCTGGACAACCAATCACCCTTCCTACATATCCAAAAAACAGAGTTCTGCAGACAATCGAAACTTACCCGTAGTGCCCGTGAATGCCTGCGAACTGAAAAACAGAGGTCCAGATGCACCCGATATGCTTTTTTGGCGCAAACAACTCTATCCAATAAATGGTATACTTTCCCTATAGCTCTCCTCCCATAAAGAAAGCTCCTCAATCAGAGTTCATTTGCCGGTGCCTCCCAAAGAACTCTCGATAAGGGTGTAGTAGCCAACACAAAGGGGGAAGAGTAGATGAAGTTCTTACCCTTATACCACTTCCTGTACTTATCTTCCTTGCTGCTCAGTCCTTAGCATGAACTTGGCTCTAATACCATTAAAAGATGTAGGGGAAAAGAGAGCTTGAGCTCTTGCAAGCACATACACACTCACACAAACCCTAGAAGAGAACACACAAGGTGAGAGACTGAAAATTCTTCTTCTTCTTCACACAACAAAAGACGCTAAGAGGATTGGGCGGATGTGGACTAGTCGGTGTAATCCAACTGTAGAATCTCTCGCAAAGATATGTCGGTGCCAGCTACCAATCCCGCGAGTGATGTAAATGTCAAACGGTCATGCAGGCACCTTGTGAGTGTCAGCTCATGTTGAGCTTGACAACATAACAAGAGAGTTGTTTGGTAAACTTTCCCAAAGCACTACAATACATTACGAGTCATCATGTCCAATTTTTGGACCCTTAGTGCGTTATAGTGATTTGGAAACTTTACCAAATCACTACAACACGATAGGGGTCATCATATCCAATTGTTGGACCCTTATCCCATTGTAGTGATTTTGTTTTCCTAGGGCTCTCTTCTTGTTGGTCCAAAATATTTCTCTCTTTAAAGAAAAAAGGCCGTTAGAGTTGTAGTGACTTGGAAACTTTGCCAAATCACTATAATATAAGTGAGGTCATCATGTCCAATTGTTGGATTCTTATCACATTGTGTGGATAAAAAGAGAGACCGATGATGTGTATATAATGTGCAGAATACTTAGCTTCAGGAATATGTAATCAGTTTGAGTCAGTTTTGAGTTTTGGTTGAGATAAAATTCAATGGTACAAGAGAGAGAAAGTGAAAAGAGAAAATGAAAAGGTTTTGGCACAATTTCCAAGGTTTTTGAAGAGGGATTAAGGTACCCTGTGACATGGATGGTGGGCTGTGTGACTGGACACCTGTGTGTCAGTAAGAGCTTGATTTGGAACAAGTGGCAGGCATGCATGCCAAGTGTCAGCACAGGAAGGCTCAAGAAGCCTCCTAGAGAACTCGCCCACTACGGGAGCCTGCGAGAGCTCATTTGGAGGAGTTTTTGGCGTGGCGATGAAGTAGGCGCCCGTTTTTTTTTAGTTTGGAGGAACTGTGAAGCTGTGGATGCAGAGGAGATCGATTGTGGAGCTGCTAGGGAGCTTGGAGAGCAGATTACGAGCAGAGGTTGCTGAATTTGCTGAGAAGAGGCTATACGGAAGGCAAGATTGGGCCAGTATCTGCATTTCAATCATGAAGGACAATCAAAATTCAGAGATTCCAGTGGGCAGGAGACCAGAGAAGTAGGGCGACCAAAATTGGGGCCACGCTGGAGGTTTGCGGGAACAAAGGAAAGAGGTAAGTGTGCTTTTTTTTGTGCTGTATTTGCTACTAGCAGAGGCTAGGAGGAGAAGCGGCCTGTTTTACTGTGTTTTAGAGCCTGAGGAGTAGGCTAAGCTGATTTTGAAGAAATCAGGAGCCAATCAAGTGGCCAAAAGATCTTGTGTGGAGCAGGGGAGAAGCCTTAGAGGGGGAAGACTTGCTCGGTGGCCTACAAGCCGGAAGATTGCATGCGTGGTTTCTTGCTTAGCTATTGTTGATGTTCAAGGAGTTGGGGCATGAGCAGAAGTGTGCACAACATCAGGGGAGCAAGTTTCTAGCCATCAACAGGACCCTGAGAACCGTGTAGCTAGAGCTGCATTCTTGACATAGTTTGCCCGTGTAAGAAGCCCGAATGATGTGTGGAAAGAGTTGTGTAAAATTCAGCAGAAGGATGGACAGGATGTGGATCAGTATTTGATTGAGTTTGGTAGACTGTGGAGTCTATGGTGTGAGGCTTTGATTCCTAAAGTACCCCTGCAGATGATAAAGAGAGACCGGTTTGTGGCTGGTCTGGAGCCAAGTCTGGAGCCAACCCTCCGTCTGAAGGTGGAGCTGAAGAATCTGGATAGCTTTGAGGAAGCTGTCAGAGTTGCTCGAGAGAAGGAGTGGAAGGTGAAGCGTCTGAGGCAGCTGGGAATACAGGAAGAGCCGAAGAAGTTTGTGAAGATGCTAGAGATTGAGGGTATGCATCCTGAAAGAGAAGCTACTGTTGTTCGTGAACAGGAGGATACTTTTTGAAGAGAGACATTCATGATGCAGTGGAACTCATGAAGTCTTTAAGTTTGAATTGGATGGAAGCAGGTGGAAGGGGAAGAAGCCGGGGTGCTCCAAATAATAGAAGGGATATTTTGCCAATAGGTGAAGGAAATATGGGAGGATCAGGGAGAGAACGAGGCTATTATTTAAGCAATGTCAAATGCTGGAATTGAGGGGAGTGGGGACATATCAGCCCTCAATGTGATAAACCGCCCAGGGTGGGTGGTGAAATGTATCCCGTGATGCAAAGAACTAATGATAGATCAGGAGATCACAGTATTGAGGTAAAAGATCCAAGTTAGACCTCTACCAGTGGAGTTAAACAAGAAGATAAAGGAAAGGGACCGGCTCTTAGCTTGATATTTGACATCAGCCCTCAACTAGAGAAGAAGAAAAGAAAGCCAAGAAGATGCTATAAAACTTCAGATTTCCGTATCGGTCAAGGTCAAGAAGAATACACCCTGATGGGTGATTTAAAAGGAAGGGCAGCCAATATAACTTTCGCCCAATTGCTTGGATTATGTCCGAAGCTCAAGAGAGAGTGGAAGAGGTTGGCAAATCCGATGAAAGCAAATGAGCAAGAGCCCATGAAAGGTGAAATGGAGTTGATGTCTGTGGAAGATCTTCCTGATATCTGTCCATTGGTTGATGCTTGGTGTGGAGGTGTGAGTGTTGGAGAAGCATATGTGGATGGCAGTGCACAAATCAACATAATGACTCAGTCCTGCATGGAGAGATTGGGGTTAAAGTTGAATGCTAATTCAGATTTTAGACTTCGATTGGCAAATCATGCAAAAGTGAAGTGTCTGGGTATATGTACAGGAGTACCAGTGACTGCTTTTGGTGTGATTTGCAGCATAAATTGCCATATTATGCCGGCTGGTTTGGGAGCTTATCCGCTGATTTTAGGTAGGCCTTGGCTTAGACAGGTGGGTGCCATCCAAAATTGGAGGAAGGGTACTATAACTGTACATAAGAAGAGAGGAAGAGCCAGGAAGTTCAATATGAGTAGCAAGCTGGAAATGGAGACTGAGCTTGAAGAAACAAGTGTTGATGAATATACAGATAGTGAAACTGAGATAGAAAGTTCTACTTCTGATGGTGAAAGTCAAGTATCATTTTTAGTGAAAGAGCAAGATGAGTATATAATGCAAGCTGAAGAGATGTCAAAGGAGGAAGAAGAGAGTAGACTTGAAGATATGGACAGTCTGATGCAGCCTCCACCACCCAATGCAGAGAAAGAGAAGCTATTACAGGGTATGTTGAATCCTAGTTTGCAGTCAGTGGAAAAAGAGGAATATATGAAGGTAATACATAAATTTCCAGATTTGTTCATTACCTCATATGAAGAGATCCGAGGATTCAAATGTGAACCAATGCCTATAGTATTGAAAGAGGGTGTGAAGCCAGTATTTCAAAAGTTGAGAAGAATAAATAGAGAGCCATTGCCCGTGTTGAGAGAAGAGTTGAGTAAATTATTAAAGGCAGGATTAATTTATCCAATAGATCACTCAGATTGGGCAAATCCAGTGGTCAATAATTACTCCAAAGCATACAGGTGGGTGGAGAGTTTGTATTGATTACAAGCCTCTAAATGCTGCAACAAAAAGCAATCACTATCCTTTGCCATTCATTGATGACATTTTAGACAAGGTGGCTGGGTACGAGAGATATAGTGTATGCGATGGCTTCTCTGGGTACTTTCAGATTTCAATTGCTGAGAAAGACCAAGCTAAAACCACTATCATTACACCGTGGGGTTGCTATTGTTATCGCGAGTAGTACCATTTGGTTTGAAAAATGCGCCCTCATGGTATCAGAGGAATACTGATAGAGTACTTGCACCTCTTACAGATGATTTTGTGAGAGCTTTTTTGGATGATTTATGTGTATATAGTTCTCAAAAGGAGTATGGCGATAAATTGGAGCAAGTATTTTCTAAAATGGATGATGCAGGTGGACAGTTGAATCCTAAAAAGTGCCATTTAGGATGTTCAAAAGTGAAGCTGTTGGGTCATATGATATCTCAAAATGGAATTGAACCTGATCCAGAGAAAATAAAAGCTCTTATATTATTATCTGCACCATTAACGTCCAGGCAGTTGTGCAGACTTTTGTCCAGAAGGTAAAGTATATGGTGAGATTTATTCATTTAGTATCTCAATTGCTTTATCCTCTTCTTCAACAGGCCATGAAGAAAGAACCATTGCAATGGAATGAAGAATGCGAGGAAGTGTTTGAGAAAGTGAAGGAGGTATTGGGAGGTATTTCCAGTGTAAAAGCCCCAGATTTCTCCCAGGTCTTTTATGTGAATCCATCTTTTGGTCCGGATGTGGTTGGGGCAATTTTAATGCAGAGAGGGGATGAGTCCAGATACATGAAACCTGTATATTATGCAAGTAGAGTGAAGATGGAAGCAGAAAGGAAATATACAGAGGCTGAATTGGTTTTGTCAAGTCTGGTATATGCTTGCAGGAAGTTCAGGTCATATCTCCTGATGAGACCATTTGTGGTTCTGACGAACTATACTCTTCTCCCTCAGTTGGTGAATGGTACTTTGCTCTCAAAAGGTATGATGCGATGGTTGGTGGAGCTTCAAGAATATGATTTCTCATTTTTAATTGAAGATACTTGCAAGGCAGATCTTCTGACGTATAAGGAAGGCCCGATCCTGGTGAAGGAAGTGGATTCAAAGATAGAAAAAGAGGAACAAATTATCATTCCCGGAGCTCATGTCTTGTTCTTTGATGGTTCGTATAAGAGGAGTATACATCAGGCCATCGGGGGTTATATAATCCAAGATTTAGAAGGCGAGTTGATTCTAAAAGATGGAATACGTCTGAAAGTCGAAAGTAATAATGAGACTGAATACGCAGTGTTGTTTAAGGGGCTGCAAGCTGCTCTAAAACAGAAAATTCAAAAGCTAATTATAAAAGGAGATTCCCTGTTAGTAGTGAAGCAGGTCTTGGGTAGTTGGCGGGCAAAGAATCCAAGATTAAAAGGATGTGTGGTCGATGTTAGAAGGCTGATGTGTCAATTTTTACAGCATGGAGTATTCAACATGTGCGGTGGGAGGACAATCATATTGCACATGAGTTAGCCCAGGAGGTAATTGATCAGGACCTAGTAATTGCAAAAATTGAAGAGCCATTATACAGGGGGAGAGAATACCTGTCTAAAGTGGTGGATTACTTACTCTCAGGTCGCTTGCCTGAGGAGCTCAAAAAAGGCCAAAAGTATCATTTTATCAAGAAGAGTAAGCATTATGTTATGATTGGGGATGAATTATACATGCAAGGAGCTGATCAAGTATTGAGAAGAATTCCCTGGAGGAAAGAAATATATCATATTCTATCTTCAAATCATGAGGGAGCTTGTGGAGGTCATTATGCATTTAAGATCACTTTGCAGAAGATATTATTGGAGGGTTATGTATGGCCTTCCATCCAGAAGGATATTCAACACTGGTGCAGGTCTTGCCATGAGTGCCAGAGAATGGGGAAAAGAATCTTAAAAATGGAACCGAGAAATATCATGCTGGTATATGACATTTTTGAGAGGTGGGGGGGTGGATGCAGTTGGACCATTTCCCAGGACGGCCAGAGGGAAGTGTTATATGCTTACTATGGTGGATTACCTATCAAAATGGGCAGAAGTAAAGGCGATGAAGAGAGTAGATAGTAAGGAAGTGGCTAATTTTGTGTATGAACATATATGCTGCAGATTTGGTATTCCTCTGGAGTTATTGTCAGACAACGGTCCTGAATTTCGAGGAGAGGTAGTTGACCACTTATGCAGAAGACTAAACATCAACCACAAGTATGTCACTCCTTATCACCCTCAATGCAATGGTTTGAATGAAAAATTCAATGGTGAATTTAAGTTGATGATGACTAAAATGACAGAAAGTTATGTCAAAAATTGGGATGTAGAGATGAATCGTGTATTATGGGCATACAGAGTTGCGGTGAAATCTGGCACACAATTCTCACCATTTCATTTAGTTTATGGGAAAGAAGCACTCATACCTATTGATGTAGAAATTCCAGCTTTGAAGTTTCTGATTGAAGAAGGACATGAACCTATCAATTGTTACAGAGAAAGATTATTGGCTTTGCAAACAGTCCAATTACATAGAGAACTAGCTTTTAATCATTATGCCACTATGCAATTGAAAAGACAAGAGAAAGAGAATAGAATATTCCCGACTTCATAGATTTGGTGTCAATGATAATCATTGAAGAGAAGAATTTGGGTGAAGATCAAGAGTCGTGGACGTGGCCAAGGAGGTGGTCGAACGGGTAATTAGAATTATGGTTAGCAGCAGCAGCAACAATCCTAGGATTCGTAATAACAACAACACGCGGGTGGAAGAGGCCAGTTTAGAGGAGGGGGAGTCAAAGAGGTCGTGTGGTAATAGGCAAAGGTAACATAATCACACACGAGGTTGTTTTTATTATGGTAATCCTGGACATGTGCAAGCAGATTGCTATAAGAAGCAGAGTGACATGCAAAAAGGAAAAGTGCAACAAAACAATTATGCATCCTCTGGTAGAAATAATAAGGATAATGAGAGGTTTTTTGTTATGCAACATGTGGTTAATGTTATGTCTAGAAAGGATGCATCAGCATGTAAAGATTATGTATGGTATGTTGATTCAAGTGCTTCGAACCACATGACAAGCCATGGTGAGTGGCTCAAGGAAATGAAGAGTCTTGAAAGATCAGGTTTTGTTGAAACAGGGAATGCCACTGCTCACCCGATTGCCCATGTTGGAGATGTGCCATTGACTATGCAGGATGGTAATGTGAAGTACCTTGCAGACGTACTTCATGTTCTGAACATTACAAAGAATCTAGTTTATGTTGGCCAGATGATTGAGCAAGGTTTGCAAGTCTGCTTTAACCCTGATGGATGTTATGTAGAAGACTTTAAAGATAAGTGTTGGTTGGTTACAAAAGGCAACAGAGTAGGTAGAATGTTTACATTGAATGTAAATATGCCTGAAGTGAGTACTGCAATGTTTGCAAATGGTTCAAGAGTTGGCATGAGAGAATTGGGCATGTAAATGTGCAAAGAATAAAGTTTATGCAGACTAAAGAAACTGTGATAGGGCTGCCTAAGTTTAAAGTTGAAGGTATGCAGAAAGTATGTGAAGCATGTCAATTTGGAAAGCAAACAAAGCATGTATTTCCACATGACAGAAATATGAGTAGGAATGTACTAGATGTTGTGCATTTAGATGTATGGGGTCCTGCGAAGGCTATGTCTATGGGTGGTTGTAGGTACTATATAACATTCATTGATGTGGAAAATGTGGGTGTACTTCATGAAGGAGAAGAGTGAAGTGTTTACTCAGTTTTAAAATTTTGGAGTGATGGCTGAAAAATAGATAGGAAAGCATGTGAAGTGCCTAAGGTCACATAGGAAAGCATGTGAAGTGCCTAAGGTCAGATGGAGGGGGAGTATACTTCTCCAATGAGCTCTCTAAATTCTTGCGAAAGAATGACATTCAGAGACAATTTATATGTAGATACACTCCACAGCAAAATGGAGTTGCTGAGCGAAAAAACAGGCACATTGCAGAGATAGAACGAGCATTGATGGGGCATAGAAGAATATGCTACATAGCTATTGGGCTGAGGCTGTGTCTATATAACAGTTTATATCATGAACAAGACTCCTACTACAGCCATACATGATGTAACACCAGAGGAGAAGTTTACTGGCAGGAAACCTAATTTGTCTCACTTGAAAGTTTTTGGATGTATTTCATATGTGCATGTGCCAGATGAGTTGCATACTAAGCTGGATCCAAAGGCAGAAAAATGCGTGTTTATTGGGTATTCTCTTGAGCAAAAGGGATATAGATGCTATAATCCTACTACACATGAATTGAGGGTAAGCAAGGATGTTATATTTGATGAGATGAGTAGCTGGTATGGTGCTAAAAAAGATGTTGTTGGGGGTTAATGTAAGTGGAAATGTGGTTGCACAGAATGCAAGTCAGCAATCACAGTCATTGAGTGGACCAGGAGAGTCCTCATCCAGTGGTTCTGTTGATCGACCATGGAATGGCAGGCTGCGTCATATAACCAGTCTTGGAAATGTAGTTGGTACATCACATAAAGGCAAAGAGAAAATGGTTGAGCCCCTTGGTATGCCAAATATTTCTGCAAGGCATTCTCTTGTTGATGGTGGAGAGTCTAGCGGCTCAAAGATGAGCCTTGCTGAGGAGCTTGAATTTCAACAATGAGGACACCTGGTGTGAAGAAGGCTATGGAAGCCATGAATGCAAAGTTACAAAGATCTGGAAGAGTCAAAAATCCTATGCAGAGGTTGACTTATGATGGTTATGTGACACATCACTATGCTTATATTGTAAAAGTTGTGCAGGTTGTAGAACCCACATGTTTTGATAAGGCTATTAGAAATGTGTGTTAGTAGGAGAAAGCTATAGATGAGGAGATAAATGCATTGTATGGAAATGAGACTTGGGATTTGGTGTAATTGCCTGAAGGCAAAAAAGCTATTAGCTGTAAGTGGGTATATAAGGTGAAACATAACAGTGATGGTAGCATAAGCAGATACAAGGCTAGATTGGTAGCCAAAGGATATGCGCAAACACCTGGGATTGAAGAGACATTTGCCCCGGTTGCAAAGATGGCAACTCTAAGAGTTATGATTGCGGTGGTTGTAGCTAAAGGCTAGTTTTTACATCAGATGGATGTAAAAAATGTTTTCTTGCATGGTGACTTGCAAGAAGAGGTGTATATGTATCAGCCACTAGGTTTTGAGAATAAAGGTCACCCAGAGTACGTATGTAAGCTTCGTAAGGCTTTGTATAGGCTGAAGCAAGGTCCACGAGCATGGCATGACAAGATTGTTGAGTATCTTGTCACTATTGGTTTTCATATAGCAGATGCAAATCACTCTTTGTATGTGCGCAAGGTATTGTGATCATCACCATCTATGTTGATGATCTTATTGTTGGGGGGGGTGACAACTTGGATGAGATAGAGCATGTAAAAAGTCTTCTCAAAAGGAAGTTTGAGATGAAGGATTTAGGAGATCTCCATTACTTTTTGGAAATTGAGGTTATTCGCACACCTGAGGATATTTGGCTGTCACATAGACAGTTTGTATTGGACATGTTGTCCAAGTATGGGATGGCTGATTGTAAGCCAATCTCGTTTGCCATTAGATCAAAATGGCAAGCTTAGTGCAGATGTAGGTTATGTGTTGGAGGATTCCACTATGTAGTACAGGAATATTGTAGGGAGTTTGATCTATGTCACGATCACCAGACTAGATTTGAGTTACACTATTGGCATAGAGAGCCAATTTATGCAGATTTCGCACAAACCACATCTTGACAGTGTGTGACACACACTTCGGTATTTGAGGACCACTATTGATTATGCATTGTTTTATGCATCAGGTGTACCATTAGAGCTATATGGGTACACAGATGCAGATTGGGCAGGTAGCAACTCAAACATGAGATATACCAATGGATTTATGTTTTCATTAGGGAGTGCTACTGTGACATGGAGTAGCAAGAAGCAGCCTACAGTTGCCTTGTCGAGCACAGAGGCAGAGTACAAAGGAGCTACGGTGGAAGCATGTGAGGTAGCTTGGTTATACAAGCTACTTGTTGATTTGGGGTTGCATGTGGATAGAAAGGTTGTCATATATTATGACAATCTTAGAAGTATATAGTTGGCGAGGAACCCACTTTTCCATGCGCGGACGAAACACATTGAGGTACATTACCACTTCATCTCAGGGAGAGATTCTTGGTAGGGGACATCGACTTGGCCTATGTCAGCACACAGGATCAAGTCACTGACATCTTCATGAAGGCCTTGGGAGTTGAGAAGCTCCGCAGATTTCAAGATATGCTTGGAGTTCATGAGCTGGAGTTGAGCTTGAGGGGGAGTGGTTAGATGTCAAGCTTAACATGAGATGACACTCACGAGGCGCCTGCATGACCGTTCGACATTTACATCACTGGCGAGTTTGGTAACTGGCACCGACATATCTTTGCCAGAGATTCTATAGTTGGACTACACTGACTAGTCCACATCTGCCCACTCCTCTTAGTGTGTCCACACCATGGACCGCTTCTATATACTCTATTAAGTGTGTTAGTCATTTTATCTTCTTTGTAGACCTCTTTTATTGTGTGAAGAAGAAGAAGAATTTTCTTCCTCTCACCTTGTGTGTTCTCTTCTAGGATTTGTGTGAGTGTGTGTGTGCTTGCAAGAGCTCAAGCTCTCTTCTCCCCTACATCTTTTCATCCCTACAACATGAAAGGATCCAACAATTGGATATGACAACCCCTATCACATTGTAGTGAAATTGGAAAAGTTTCTAAATCAATACAACACTAGTGGAAGCATTAGGGGAGAATTAGATTCCAAAGTTTACAAATCACTATAACACTGTCAAAAGTTTTAGGTGCATAATGTTGCCAAAAGACTAGGAAAACAAACTCACTATGACGCGATAAGGGTCCAATAATTGGACATGATGACCCCTATCACATTACAGTTATTTGGTAAAATTTTCAAATCACTATAACATTGGCAAAAGCGTTAGCAGAGAAGGGGACTCAATTAGAGTGTTGTCAACTCATTTGCTCATTTGCACTTTCAGCCCAATAATTTTGGAAATATGTCAAAGAAATCATTTTTACTAGTGAGATATGCCAATAAAATGGTGTCATATTACATTATGGAGAACTTATGTGTGAAAATAAAATAGAATCACTACAAGGTAGTTAGATGGTCACAATCTTATTGGATGTCCCAAATCGCTTCGTAGCGACTTTATCAAGGTTGTCAAAGAAATGGTGTCATATTGCATTATGGAGAGCTTATGTGTGAAAATAAAGTAGAATCTCTACACGATGACTAGATGGTCACAATCTTTTTGGATATCCCAAATCTCTTTGTAGTGACTTTCGCAAGGGTGTCAAAGAAATGGTGTCATATTACATTATGGAGAACTTATGTGTGAAAATAAAGTAGAATCACTACAAGATGATTAGATGGTCACAATCTCGTTAGATGTCCGAAATCGCTTTGTAGTGACTTTCTCAAGGGTGTCAAAGAATATTACATTATGGAGAACTTATATGTGAAAATAAACCAGAATCACTACAAGGCGAGTAGATGGTCACAATCTTGTTGGATGTCCCAAATCGCTTTGTAGTGACTTTCTTAAAGGTGTCAAAAAATGACCATAACTTTTGATCCGCAGCTCAAATTGACGAGCTATAAAAAGAAAAATTGGTCTATTCTTCATGCTCTATCCAAATATGATTCAAACTTAACTTAATATGATTAAAAATTTTAGAAATCTATGTGACAGAGGTTGAGGGGTCACTATCTTAGAGGAGGCGCCAACCTGTTTTGAGTAAGTACAAATATTTTATCCCTGAAAACCTGTTAAACATTGCTAGGTTCTTTCAAAAATCCAAAGAATACACATCATCTTAATATTGAATAATTTTCTTGCATTTTCATATAGTCTCACAGTGGGATGATCAGTAAGACTCGTCAATCATACAAGGATGTAGAAGAAGTTTGAACTACATACTAGCATTGAAGGAAACTCGATCCCTTTTGTATCTCATATTCAACTTCCTAAAGAAGTAGCTGCGAAACTGGTGTATGGGACTGAACATGAGTGGATGAGATGCAGCCACTTGGAAAGCTTTCAAGAAGAAATTTGCGAAGGTTTGAACTTTGTGTCTTGGTTATAGAAGAATATTTCTAAACCCTTACAATTATAACATTGATATTGTTCCATTCCTCTGCCACCATACATGTCTCTTCCTCTTCCTGCATTCTACTCATGGTTCTTAAATGGATAGACCCCTAATCCCATATAAGGTCCTCTAGCATAACCTCTTCGTCTTCCTCTACCCCACCACTACCACCAACTATGTTTATGCTCATATTCTTCATCATGCTCACCAAGCCATGCGTGTCCTTCTACAATTGATCATCCTCAAATAGCCTAGCAAAACCACTTGAGATATCTGTTCACTCGAAATTGGCACAACCTCTCGAGTCAATAATCTGGGTTTCTCCTCAACTCTAAACTCTACCTTATGTCTTGTCTCCATGCCAATTTGACGTAATCTTTGCATCTTCCACTCTTTCTCCTTTACTTTGGTAAAATTACATCATTAAAATGTTTGTGGCTTCTTGAGGTCCAGCTTTAGCCTAAGACTTCCTTTCTTCAAGATGGCAATAAATCTATCTTTCTTAAGCATGGCTGGGGAAACCTTAGTCCCCCTCATTCCAATGGGCCTTCTATATTAGAAGATCCTATTGAGTGGGTAAATTGATCCATTTACCCACATATCAACATGCTTTCTCCCTAATGCCCCGGTCTCTTGCATTATATAAAGGTTGAACTTAGAAGCCTCTATTGATCTCATATAGAGAGGAGCATACTCATCATCCAGGTTCACATGTATAAATCGCTTCTTAGAATTGTTCCTAATGTTCAATGAACCATAAAACAATACTGAAACTGTAATTGACTCCTTTCTTTGCAAAAATATGTGTAATAAAATGTTATCATTAATTTCAGAGAATTGCATTTGAAATAGCATAAAATTAATGCCCTCTAAACATATCCATACCTCCATTGAGCATTGTAGAAACACTTCTTGATGCAATAACACTTCCTTGCAGTAGAGGAATTGGGTATAGAAAATTAATGAAGGCAAATATGACTTTTTGGCTCCACTTTGATGACACCAAAAAATAAATTCTCTCTTCATTGTTGTGCATAGATAAATAGTATGTGAGAAAAGAGGAGATTCAGGTGAAAACTTAAAGGCTTACTTGAGAGATTCAAGTGAAAGCTTAAAGGCTTGCTTGAGAGATTGAAAATTTGAATGGAGGAAAATTCAAATGGAGGTTGGGCTAGAAGGGTGGCTATTAAATGAGGAAAACTCTCCCAACACTACCATAACTTCGTGAAAATGCACTAGAATAGAACTTAAGTGTGTTTATATGCGTTGAAAAAAAAAACTTTCAAAATACTAAGTTTGCTTCAAGAAATATTCGAGTTGTATTTTAAAACTGCCACTTTTTTCAATTGACATCTTTGAATTCCATGTTGTACTTGAAGTTACATAGTTACTTATGTCAGAATTATTATCGTACTTCTTTTTTTACTTTATAGAGTACTAGTTTTTCACTTTTATGAATTTTGACTCACAGTAGTTGAAGTTACGTAGAATTTAAGCATAAAAAAGTATTAAATCTCTTTAAAAATTATAAAAAATGTAAATTTTCATTTTGAAAGAAGAGAGAGAAACCCAATATAATAATATTATTTTTCTTGCTTTTCCTAGATTTTAGAAAGAGAGAGAAAGCCCTTAAAGGGCCAATTTAAAGCAGGAATTTCCCCTAATGCAAAGCCCCTCTATCTAAGAAGTCTATCTAAAAATTTGGAAAATTTCTCCGTTCTCTTTGAGATTTGCTATTTAGTGAATGCGCAAAAGCTCAGCGAAGTGAGGAGATACGTGCGCACAATAATTAGTTCGTTGAGAAGAATTTACTGCTCGTTGAGTAGAAAACCCTGGTCTGATATTCACTGCCAAATTACATTGCGCTAGAACTTACATATAGCGCTCGGTGATAGAGAGGTCATTACATATAGTGCTCGGTGATAGAGAGAGAACTTTCATGGAGATAGTATTTTCATGCACAGAAACTCCACAAGGAAGGCTCCGAAAATGTGGTGTAGTTGTCTTCGTCGAGGGGTACGATGGGATCGCACACAGTGACCGCCCATTCAGAGGACCCGGGCAGCCGCTCGTTCGAGAAGGGTGTTATATTATCCCACGTGACATCGTCGAACGTGTTGGGCGCTCCTGAGTATTGTGGCGAGAAAACGGAACTTTCCGACAGGTGCTGAGCTAGAGAGGGCGCCGCAGGAATGTCGTAGTCTAATTCACTGGCTTGCATGAAAGGGCAATCTGCAATCTGCCCCGCTTGGATGTCGACCGTGAGCGGCTCCAGGTAGCAGTTTCCGTCAGCTTCTCCTTCCGAAATAGAGCCGGGAGAGGAAGGGTCGGCTGAGGTAGCCGCGCCGGCCGCGGCGGCGGCGAGTTCCTGGATCCGATGGTGCGGGAGGCTGCGATCACGGGCGTATGCAGGAGGGGTGTCGGGGAAGTTTAACGACGCAGAGGGGCCACGCAGGCAGGTCACCGCCACATCGTAAGCACGTGCCGCCTGCTCGGCGGTGGCATAGGAACCCAGCCACAATCTGGCCCTTGTGTTGGGCAGGCGGATCTCCGAAACCCACTTCCCCCACGACCTCATCCGCACCCCCTTGAACTGCTTGCGACCTTCAGTAGGCGATATATCGCGTGGAGGAGGGTTTTCTACCATGATTTACAGTCCTAAACTCCTGCTTCAGGTAGCATCTTTGCTGCCTGCTTTGCACAAGCTTATGTACGTCGGCTAGGGTTGCTTTTTGACGTGCAGCCCTGCGGTAATCATCCGTTGCAAATCAAAACTTACGGTGTTTTCCCATAATCATCAGCTTCATGTAGTCTTTTTCCGTCTTTCCAAAAAAGAAATTATAAGTTAATTACGTTCAAAAGGGTCAAAAACGTGCTTTCCCGTCCGCCCGTTGCGTTGTTGTCGGCCGTTTCTCCGTGCCGTGGCTTGACCAGCAGCCAAGAACGACGTCATCTGTGATGAAACACAAGCGTTGTGTTCAGACTCCAGGCAGAATTCACCGGCCACCAGCTGTCGTTGCAACTTGCTAATTAGGCGGCTCTTTTCTTTGGTGTAAATGTTATCTTCGTGCCTTAAATAGATTAGATGGGTGAGAAAAGAGGAGATAAAAAGTCATTATAATTACTTCAAAAATGTGACCAAGTAATTTACTTCTTATGAAGCCCTTTTACTTTTTATGAAACCCTTTTTGGCTCCATATCTCGCATATGTATTGTCCGTTGGAGTTTTGCATATTACTCCTAGCATGAAGAGAAGCCAATAATATATTGCCACAAAATAGCTATTAACATCAGTTGCTATACTACACAAACTTTAAAGCACATTATATGACTTTTTCTAATGCTCATTTAATGCCTGAAACTAGTACAAGAACCAACTTAAAGATAAAGATGCATATGAGTGCATCATATGTGATGTGTTTTTAATGTGTTAAGTACATTCACTACATATAGACCATGTACTAATGATTCGATACTTATTTTAATCCCTTAGCAACCATGAACATTGTTAAGCAATGAAAGCAACATTGTTGCTCTTCTGACACCTCAATTCATTTTTCTCTCTCTCTCTCTCTCTCTCTCTCTCTCTCTCTCTCTCTCTCTCTCTCTCTCTCTCTCTCTCTCTCTCTCTCTCTCTCTCCCTTTTCTCAGTACTTTTGTATTGACAAATTGTATATGCAACTTGTTATTGTGTTCACATCAAGTACACATGGGCTTCTTGGTGTATCAATGTGTGTGTACTTACATAATTGATGAATTATATATAGACTTTGTTATCATGTTCACGTGAAGGACACATGGGATTCAACATGGACTAGCATACTTGATTTATGATATGTGAAGTTCATAAATTTTTAATATTTTTGAATCCATAGAAATTTAAAAACAATGAAAAGTAGTTGAGACAATTCAAGAATAGGTCCAACCATTATCGATATTTAGCATAATGACAAGGATTATCATACAATATCAAAGAGAGATAGAATATAATAATTGATCTATGCCATATACATCAACGTAGGGTCTAAAACATAGGGGTGGTTGTACAATAAGGGTCCTCACTTTGGTTCACCTTTGAAGATTTTTTGTAGCAAAAAACAATCATTTTTCCACTGAAATTGGATAATCTCACCCTCTTGGCAAAAGAATTTGACATTGAGCTCTTCTAATGAAATATCACATCATTAGACATGCACTTAAATATATGGTTCGATTGAAAATTAAAAATTTTAAACACCAAATTTCCTATGTCACAAATATAGTGTACATAGCATATTCCGAATTTAAAAAGGTAGACAACATGATCATAAATTGTTAATAACTTCCTTGTTTTAACTCCCATTCCATCCCCACTTTGCATGCAAGAGAGGTATGTAATAATGATCTTAACTTGATTTTTTGAGAAATTTTTTGCATGTAATTTTTGTAAATTAATTATTATAGATTTTTAAGGTATACAACAGGAGTATTTTTTATACAACATATCTTTATAACCAAATTTATATATTTTATCTTGATCAAATGGCCCAAGGATAGGTAATTATGAGAACAACATGGCCAAATGCTCAAATTTCATTTTTAATGGTTAGATTTTTCAAGATCTGTATTAGAAATTTACTTCAAAGTCTTGAAGATGTTGAACATAATTAGTAATTTAATTATAAAATTTTATTTTTATGTGATTATATAATAATTTTATGTGAGAAAGTAGTCATAATCATGGTGAGTCTATGAAGAATTAATTTCAATCTATTTTCATCCATTTTATGTGAAAATGGCTCTATTTTAGTAGTTTCTTCCCTTCCAAGCCTAAATCCAACCTAGCTAGACTTGGTAATCTAGGTTAGGTAATGTAGCAAGCAATGTCCCATCTCAATGTGCCACCTCATCAATGATGACATGGCATGCCACCTCATCATTAATGATATGGCATGCCACCACATTATTGATGACATGGCATGCCATCTCCAGATGCCATGTCACATGCATTAACACATCATCAAGTAGGGAGAGCTCCCACCTTATTGACATTACCACATCATTAGTCCATGTCATCAAAACATCCATCATGGATATATCACATCATCTTGAGATGGTGCCACATGTCACACACATGTATTCCACGTGAGCAATATCACATGCCATGTTATGAACTCGAGTTTTCATGTCACATCACCCCATGCATGGGTACATTCATTCATAATTTCACATACATGTGAAATATATATATTTAATTTATATATAATCCATGCATATGTATATAAAATAATGTTATAAAATCTATTTTTTAAATAAAATATACATGAATTAAATATTATTTTTAAATTTTGTATTTATTATTTTATGTAATATAAATATATAATTTAAAGGTACACTTTTGAAATTATTTATTAATTTTAAAAAAATATTTTTAAAAAATAAATAACATAGGCAAATTGAATAATATATTATTTTATAGTTAAAAGAAATATATTTTATCTTTTTCTTTTAAAAAGACTTTATTTATTTTTAAATATTATTTTATTTTTGAGAAATATATATTACATCAAATTCCTCTCCATTTTTGAAGTATAACCAAGGTAGCATGTATATTTAATTAAAAAATATTTTTCAATCTATAATCATCCAATTGAATAAGGAAAGTCTTATCTTATGAATTAGAATATCCAATACAATGTGTAAGATAAGAGAATGTTGTTTTCTACAAATGCATACACTTATATCCTCATTTCATTTAATCATATCCTTTCTTATCCATACAATGTAAGATAAGAGAGTATTGTTTCCTACAAATGCACTCACTTCTATCTTCATTTCCTTCAATCATATCCTATTTTCTAGTATTCATAGCATTTTAGAGAGAATGGGCTCACAAAGTCGAGATATAAATCTAATAAGAATCTCGCTCATGAGGCTTAAGAAGATGAGAGAAAGAGGATAGCTCATGAATGAAAAAGAGAGTGGAGAGCACAACAACTAGCTAGCTGTAATGTTAGTGGTGTTAACCTCTCATTGGATACTTCTTCAGTGTCAATACCATCCATTGGCAATCGTCACTTCATTTGGCCGTTGACATTAAATATTGTATATTGTATATTTTATGTGTGGGATCGTCGTTGCTAGTCTATGAAAGGCGCACCACGGGATTAATTATGGAGATTGCATGCTTAGATTAAATGTTTGCACAAGCCTAGGCGGCCTTGGAAAGCCATGGACCTATATTTTAAGTATGGCAGGTCAAGGTGTGAAGGGCGGGGGACCAAGATAAGTCAATTTGTATTCTCACCATTCATTCTCTTATGTAACTGATAGAGTGCTTTCCTCCTCTACTCTCTTGCTCTCTTGTGTGTGTGTTTCTTGCCTAGTTCAATTAGAGCTATTATATCCTCATTGCGTATGTGAAAGAGAGAGAGAGAGAGAGAGATTGAGTGAGAGGAGGGTCAAGCTTCCCTTGGAGTGTGGCTGCATGGCAACATCATCTCCTACGAGAATCTGAGCGCAAGTATTCAGCACAAGGTGAGTGACACATCTTGCCCATGCAATTGTGAGAGCTAGGTTATGGAATATTAGCTTCTTGGTTGAGTTATTTTATGCTCTCGAGTGTGGTTGGGCAAAGCCCCATGACCTTGGTTTAATCTTGCACTCTTTTTATGGTACAAGGGCTTTCCATAAGTAGCGCCTCTACTAGGAAATAGCCCCACCGCATAGTCACAATACATTTTGAATGCGTGTGTGTGTACGATTGATTTTTTTTATATTTATATTTTTTCAAGAATGGTAGAAATGAATTTCTAAAAATCTGTCCATTTTGTGGCATTGTTGGCATTGTTTTTTAAATCTACAATTTTTTTAATTTCTACATGTTTTATAATTTCATCATCTTCCTCAATTTCAGCGAGTTCTATGATTTGTGCATTTAGATTAACTCTATGAATTCAATTTTTGGTTTTCTACATTTCTTGTTTTTTTTATTTCGAAAAGAAAAAGTCAATTGAATATGAAATTGAAAGAATTGGGTTAAATATACCACAAAATCGGTTTCCTAGCATAGTATTTATCCAATTTCGACTCCTTATGTGGAGAAATCGAGACAAAATTAGAAATTAGGGGAGGATTTGCAACACATAGAAATTTGTGTTTTCTACACATTTTGCATTTTTGCATTAGTGTAATTAACGTGAGGTAATTATGCTTAATCCCCTCTTTAATTTGAGACATCTTGATTGGCTGGCCGCATTTAATGCGTGCAAGCTTTTAGGCCACTAGCCAAAAAAGTACAAAACTCTGTTTTAAGTGGTTGTCCGCATTTAATGCATGTAGGCTTTTATGCTAGTCCCAAGTCGAAGATTCTAGGAAAACCCCTTTTCCGTAAAACAAAAAACTGAAACTCTAAAAAGTAAACCGAAAAACATAAAAACTAAAAAATAAAAAGAAAAAAAGAAAAAAAAGAAAAAGAAAAAGAAAAAAAGGAAAAGAAAAGGTTCGAGGGTTAACAAAATGAGTTTATAATTTTTTTGAAAAGCACACGCACAAACTTAGCTAATATATATTTTAGGCTATTATGATCGTGTTGACGCAACTTGTGTGACACCCCAAAATTTTACATTTTTACATAGTTAAGGTGCTTCCTTAAGAATGGGAGCCAGCACCCGTACCGTTTGACTGACCCAACAAAAGTATACTATTTTTTGGGCCGGAGAGGTTAAGAAACACTAGAAATGTGTTTTGAAAAAACTTTCGATATTCCAAAAAAAAATCAAAAAAATACTTTAAAAAAATAAAAAATAAAAAAATGTTTTTATCCAAGGTATTTGCACGACCTTCCCACACCCTATATGCACATGCATCTATGATCTGGGCATGTATTAGAAGCCTATTTAGACGATAGCACATCTATCGAGCTAGGCGCATATACCAACCTACACTATGCTTAGGACTTTTGGTCGGAACCCAATTCAACATTGTACAAGGACTTGCACCAGCAGCCAGTGATACTTCATCAGATTTGAGTCACTGTAAGGATTCCCATTCCCAAGAAGTGAGAACCCTAAACAGGCCTCTCACCAGCTACCAGTCTATTTGACAGCGTAACTAGCTACCTCAGAGGTTCGGCCTCAACCGCTACCTCTAAACCAAATATTACTACATATAGATCATATGATGAAGAAGTTTTTAGGTAAACTCCAGAGAGACATTTCTTGTACTCTCATCATTACCCCTCCATACCACTCTTTCTACACTTGTGACCATGGAACCACCCCCTGCATAAGTACTTATACTTGATGATAGGACATTAGAAGTGTAGGCTACTAGAGCAAAGGATAAAGAAATTTTACAATTGGCACAACAACACGATTAGTAGCCCAAACAGTCGGGTACTTCCAAAACGAGTCCCAAGGTAGAACTACGCAAGTACAGTCTCAACATAAGCAATAAAATTGCCTCTACCTGGAGGAAAGAGCTAGGCTTACAACTTGATTATTAATCAATATCTTCTCAAAAATGATTGGGAGTATGATGCATCATCATAGACTCCTGTGGATTTTGCCAGCTAGGCTTATGGTGTTAGTTGGGAAGGGATTGTCCAATCAATATCTGGGGCCGCAATAGAGGAGGAACAATTGCAAGGTATTTCTGTGATTACATACATAGGGTCATTGAACATGAAAGGATCCACAGATCTATGGTGCAAGCCGGGACATCCAAAGAAAGAATACCCACAATGAGCAAAATGGTAACACCTCCTATGAGCCTAGTGGCTCCTACTTTTATAGCATCACCCGGCTATACCATGCCAACCCACATCTTCTAACCAACAAGGCCATGCTACAGGGACTCCAGAGCATACTAGCATGAGCTTCACCTTATTAGATCCTAGAACTTCCCCCACCCAAGACAATACTAGTATATTGCCTCATCTAGTGACAAGCACCACACCACCAACTATGGCACCTATGACTGTTGCAAAATAACCTTTAAGCCACATGCCCATGGTTACCACCATGGTAACCAATACCACTTCACACATGGAGCCCCTATGCCTAACATATCTAGTATTACCATTCCTAGAGGGTCACATCTCATTCTACTACACCCATGAAACATCCCTTCCCTAGAGTGAGTGTGTATTGTGCGATCGACTACGCCTAATGGCCACATGACTAAAGCACCTATTGGGGTGCCAATACGACACATATCTTATGTAGCACATCTACCCCCACCAGGGTTTACACCAATGCATCTTCATGTAGTGCCACATGTTGCACCTCCACCTACTCCTATCAATGCTCATGTTATGCTAGCACCAGCTTTACCCATAGACCCAGTTGCTTTTTCACATGCCTTAGGAAGAGTGGTAGCATGCAGAGCGGCATAGTGCCTATTGTGAGAGATTGTGATCAACATAGAAATGGAAAGGCTACCTAGATAGCCAAGCTAACTCGTAAATTCATTGGACACAGTGATCCTAGGAGACATTTGGAAGTATTTGATTTAAGTGTGTGAGGAGGCTCTAGGAGAACAAAATGAGGTTTCCAAGACTAGTACCTTTAGTCTAACATTAGCTCGGTAAAACTGGGATTGGTATTGAACTCTCAAGGTCCATGAACGCTTGAACTTCATCACTCTTAGGAGATTGTTCTTGAAGAAATTTGTGTGTAAAGGAGTCTTATGGGGTTTAGCTTCACATCTACATAAAGCTGAGAGGGAAGAAGAGGAGTCGGTAAGATATTTCATTAGCCATCTCAAGCATTTGAACTCTCATTGCCTTCCACATGGACGCTATTAGAGTAATCAATTTTTGGATAGATTCATCCATGTTCGTAACCATGAAATGATCTATAATGGCTTAAAAAGGGATCACTACATGGGATGAAGTCACAACAAATGCCATCCAATTAGAAGATAGTCTAATGGTCAAAGGAGCTAAAGAATTGGATTCTAAATCTATTACTTCCGCAGTTATGGGACATAACACTTCTACATCTAAACCCCTTTGCTAAAGGCAAAACTTTAGCGGAGATGAATTTCACATATTTCATGAAGGCACTCCAAGAGGGAATGAAGGCCAATAGAGCCCCAGAAAACGTACATATGTACCCAAGGAGAGAGCTTCAATGGTGCTCAATCTTCCAACAAGGACATTCGATCAGTGATTGTCTAGTCCTAAGGGCACACTATAATGGTAATTGTACTTTTTGTGGATGTTATGGTCATAAGGCTTCACAATGTTGCATACAAACCCTTTCTAATGCTTGTAGACCTCAATAGTTGGCTTTAGCCACCACAAGCCATAATGCTCTACAGGAACATCAACCAATGCTGATCAAACGACACAACAACCTAGCAAGTGAGATTTACAATGCATAGAATGTGTCATTACCTCCACCAATTTTGGAACCTTAAATTCCACCCTCTAGGATCACACCATTGAATTAAATAGGTTTCGAGAAAGCTTTTGAGTGTTTAGACTATGAGATTGACTTGGACAGTTCCTCACATGTCACTGGACTCCATGTAGCTTTTTCTTGACTACCATATAGTCAAATGCAAGAGGTGAAGTCAAACCAGTATACTAGCTAGTTGCAAGTAGGAAGAGGTCGAGACATCAACTCTACTCTCAAGAGAATGCCTCTTCATTGCTATCATTGTAAGGGACCACACCGAGTCTCTAAGTGTCCCATTAGAAACTAAAGTTGCATCTTCCATCATGATACCTGCAACTTGTAATCATTGTGGCAGAGATCATTGGATCAAATATTGCCCAATGAAAGTGGTGGTTGTAAATCAACAGAATGGTCCTACCATCACACCTCTCAACATGATTGGAGTGGGTGGACAAACTTAGAGATGAAATTTGAGAAATCGTAACCTCTCTCTAAATGGAATAATGAGGCTCATGGCTCAAAACACACATGTTGTGGAAAAGAAAGTAGAAAACAAAGCTACTTCAGTATGAGGATCCAAAAATAAGAGGGGTCATAGAATAAAGAAATCTATATAAAAGGCGGGAGAACGAAGAAAATAAAACAAGTGAACTTGGAAACACCTGCTGACGAACCAATCTACATGAATGATATTCATGAGGATTTAGATTCAGTGGTGGACACACATGCTCGTTCTGAGCAAGCTAGAGACACTCAAACAAAAACTAAAGAGGCCAAAAAGAAAGGTATTCAAGCCCCTAAGAAACCAATAAAAGAGAAACTTAGTTCATATACTAACCCTGTAAAATAATTGGAACAGCTTTATGAGCTCAAGGATATGGTCATACATACTCATGAGAGGAGTTAGAACCAAGACCAAAACAAGTGAACATCTTTGACATTGTGCATCCAAATAACCTAAGGCCAATCGTAACCCAGAAACCCTTGGATGTACCTAGTGTCATCCTTGAGGTCAGTGAGAACACACTTGTCCCAAGCATGGATTCTCAACTCTTTAAGAGAATGTTTGAGTATGAGAATCGTGAACCCATTCAAGAGGTGGCACCCTCATATGGTAGAGAGGTGATGGTACTCCCTTGAACATCCCTAATATTTATTGTTCATGGCTTTTGAAACAAAAACGACAATGACTACATACTTGTGTGGAGATCTCAAACTCTTCAGAGCATTGAAAGCTCTTTTAAATGGAGAACTCAACATAGGACTACCACCATTTGTAGAAACTCACAAGAACCCAAGTAGAGGATGAGTACACCAAATCAATGGTCAAAATTCCATTGAATAAATTGGGTTAATATTTTGAAGGTGATGAATCCAACGCATTACTATTACAGAGTCACCGTCGCCCGCTACCAAGGGCATCACAGTAATGGGAGTCCTCGATGGTGGTGTGGAACTCAGTATAATCACCAAAAAATGTTGGGAAAAATGGCTGAACCCTAGCTTGAACCCTGGCTTGAAGTCAAGTAGACATTGTGTGGTAGAAATGGTTAATGGTACTATTATGAAACCAATGGGGATGTTATACAATCTTAAGATCAAGGTGTTGAAACATCGGATGAGACATATGTTCATTTGTGATGGAATTTCCCATGCAACTCGATTCTTATAAAATGATCTTAGGGAGAGGATTTATGCGGGAAGATAAAAGGGTCCATGATTGGTCCAAAAACCATGTCTACCTACAATTTGATGACTCAATCCTTAAAGTAGACCTGGTGCTAGTCACGTACATCAAATGGTTAGTGGTGGATATTCGATGAGAGATTTGATACTATCATCCATTCAAACCCTTTTCAATACTCCTATGCTTTGCAGAGAAGAGACCGATGTAGGGAAGGACCCACCTTATAAAAATGCTAAAAAACAAGCTATTGAGCCTAAACATGATCTAAATTGGATACATATGATGGTTACAATTGATAGCTAGAGAGCTAGAGGATCTACATGGGTTACACCTCCGCCGATGGTGATGAGGAGGAGCTCCCTAAGGTCATGCCCCTACAAATGATTCGTGCTCTACCTTCTCATACTACTGAGGGGAATTGTTATAGTGAGCTTGAGTCCACATGGGATGACATAAGCTGAAGCACGAATAGTGGTGAAAACCGACTATGTTTACAGATTCCCAATATGAAGAAAGGGACAACTTTTGTTAAGATGCCAAGGAGCATCTTTGAAGATGGCAGAGATGTAAATGCTATGCAGTGAGTCTTCATAAAAGGTTGCAAGAAAGAATAACTATTGCCTTTAATGGCTCTAGTACATGGGTGCAGTTGACTTACATCAAATTTTTATAGACGATTGAGAAGAGGAGTTACAAAAGGTCAAGTACTATACACCACCCCAATCGATAGAGCTAAGGTAGAAGTCTCTGATGAATCAAAATCGAGTCCCTTAGCTAGAAGGAAACAAAATCATGAACTTGCACAAAAGGAACGATCGAGAGGATAAGATTGTAGCTGAAGTTGCTGAAAAATGAGCCTAACTTGCATCCAGCATTGAGCATTACAATTAATACACCATAGAGGAACACAAGCTAGTGTTTAATAATGCCGAACATAACCCCATAAATCAGAGTTGAGGAGTCTATGATGGGCCTGCAGAGGTCAAGGAAGTAGACTTGGCTGAACTAGGAGACGCTCCTAAGCCTAACTACATAGCCAAGGACTTAAATAAGTCTCGCGAAGAGGCTAAACTGGTAGATCTCCTGAAGGAGTAATGGTATTGCTTTTCATGGATATACCACTATATGAAGGGAGTTGTTGTAGAGGTGGTACAACACACCATATCCATGGTACTTGAAGCTAAACCCATCCAATAGCAACCCTACCTAATGAATTCCAAATATGCAAGCATTGTTAAGGAAGAGATCGATAAAATCATTGAGTGTGGATTCATCTTTGAGATTGAACACTCAGAATGGGTCTCACACATTGTGGTTGTGTCCAAGAAGAATGGAAAACGTAGAGTGTGCGTTGATCTCAACAAGAAAGTGAATGTTGCCACACACAAGGATCACTATCCCTTGCCATATTCAGAACATGTGATTGAACGAGTTGCGAGCAAGGAGGCTTATATCTTTTTGGATGGATACTCAAGCTATAATTAAATTTTGATCGCACCTAAGGACCAAGCCAAAACAACCTTTGTCACTAAGCATGGTGTATATGCTTACAGAGTTATACCATTTGATCTAATCGTTACGAGTCACATTTGAAAGACTTATGAATAGTGCTTTTAAGGACTTGTTGAGAATGTTTCCCAAAGCTTTATTGGATGATTTGTGCATTCATTGGTCTTGTAAAGATCACCTAGCATGCCTAGAAAGGGTGTTTGAAAGATGTCAATTTTATTGCATATCCTTAAATCCTTATAAATGCCAATTTTGGGTGAAACACAAAGTTATTCTTGGGCATATAGTGTCCAAAAATTGGATTTCCCCACTGATGAGATCAAAGTCAAGGTCATCTTGGAATTACCCCCACCAAAAAACTACCAAAGATTCATGGGCCATGTTGGCTACTACCATCGGTTTATTCTTTTTTCTGCAAAAATAGCTTGTCCTTAGTACAAGCTATTGATTGTATTTAAATGGACTGAGGAGTGTCAACAAGCTTATGATGCACTGAAGGAAGCCTTGTCCAGTGCTCCAATCTTGTAAACACCTAACTGGGATCTCATCTTTCATGTACACATTGATGCCTCTAATTTCGCAATTGGATGTGTCCTAGCATAGCTAGGGGAGCACAAATTGGACTATCATATTAGTTTTGCAAGTTGGCAACTCGGTGAAGCTAAAATCAATCACACCACCACTAACCAAGAAGGGTTATCAATGGTTTATACTGTAAAGAAATTTTGGCATTACCTTCTTGCTAACAAATGTATTTTCTATGTTGATCATCAAGCCTTGTTGTATCTAGTAAACAAACAATGCTCCATGAGAAGGATCATAAGGTGGTTATTGATTATTTTTTAGTTCGATTCTACAATGGTTGTGAGGCCTAGCGAGAAACATGCCAGCCCCATTGGCAGATTATTTCTTGCATACCCAATGGCAAAGCACCAATTGGGGTTGATGACAAGTTATCGAATGCTACACTATTCAAGGTTGAGACTATTCATGAATGGAGTGAGAGAATTGTTAACTTTTTAGCTAATTGTTTTCCACCAGAAGAAAAGAAATTGAGGAAAGATTTAGCAAGAAATTTGCTAAAAGAGAGTGCACCTTACCAATTTATTGCTAGAACTTTTTATAGATGAGGTGAGAATGACATGTTATGACGCTTCTTGAGGGAGGATGAATGCTTATACATGATTAAACAAGCACACCAAGGGGTATTTCGTGGTGGAAACTTTACATGCCACGTTATAACAAGAAGAATACTCCAATCGGGGTATTGGTGGCCTATGCCATTTAAAGATTATGCACTATTTGGTCAAGGGATGTGACGAGTGCCAACATTATGCAAAGCCACAAAAGAAGGACATGATGCCACTGCATCCTATCAAAGTCAAGTAAACTTTTGAAAAATGGTTCTTATATTTCATTGGCCCTATTAGTCCTACTGCACGTGGCACTTAAGCACGCTTCAACATTGTTTCCAGAGATTATATAACCAAATGGGTTTAAGAAAGAGCTTAACAAAAAGCAGCCATGGAGACTCCTAAGTGTATCTATGAGAACGTCATTACCTGCTTTAGATGTCCATTTGAGCTAGTGAGAGTGATCAAGGTAAGCATTTCAATGTAATAAAAAATCTCACTAACACATTCATGATCGCTCACCGTGCTGCCGTAAGTCAATGCCATATTACCTACAGGAAAATGGCCAAGTAGAGAGCACCAACAAGGTTCTTATTTCCATATTGATAAAGAATATTGAGGCTCGATGCACTAGCTAGGAGTCTAAGCTTTATGGGCCTATTTGCACATCATACAAAGCTGCAATTGGATGAACACCATTTCAGATGGTGTATGGACTTGAGATAGGAATGTCTTGATTTCATGACCCCTAGCTTAAGGGTAGTTGTAAGCAGAAAGCTTGATGGTAATGACTTGGCTGACTGGTTATTTATTTTAGAACAAATTATAGAGAAAAGACAAATTGTAGTTCAAAACATGCTGACAAAAAAGGACCAAAGAAAGAAGTGGTTTTACCAAAATCTCAAGGATAAGGAGACTGAGGTAGGAGATCTTGTACTTGTGTATGGGGTCCACATTGAGAAGGAGAAGCTTAAATGTACTAGAAAGGGACCATTTATGGTTTGTGAAGTTACTCCACGAGGTACTATATGTGTTGAGTATACGTGTTGAGACTCTTGACGGAGTTAAAACTGTCAGTTTCCTTAATGGTAGTAAGTTTAAAAAATACTATGGAACTCTTACCAAAAAATCCTTACGTGATTCTCATGACAAGAATGAAAAGATGCAGGGGAGAAGAGAGCTTGAGCTCTTGCAAGCACACACACACTCACAAAACCCTAAAAGAAAACACACAAGGTGAGAGGCTGAAAATCCTCTTCTTCTTCACACAACACTCAACACACCATATACAAAGATATGAGTACACACAATATGAAAAGGTACTCAACCAAATACATACTAGGGTTCTCTATAGTGTGAACCCAACTAAATGAGCTGGCACTATAACTATGCCAGTCTCAAGAATGGCTGTCACAGAGCCTGTCATCCCACTGGCCGCATATCACCCATGATCTCAGCAACCATGCCAGTGGTGTAAGTGTGGGGCCTATCCCCCCCAGGCGGGTCATCAGTGTCCACCGCCTCACTAGATGAGCTCGATATCTCAACAAAGAAAGCCACCAAGGAAAGGGTCTCTCAAAAGAAAATCCAATCCCAAAAGGAGGCAAGGGAAAGATGAGCCCAACTTCAATAACATTGAGAAGAAAACCTTAGAACTATTGCACAAGCTTATGTTGGAGAGGTAATCGAAAACATGGAGAATCACATTCCAGCTCTCAAAAACCCATTAAGTTGCCTAGCTCCTAGTATTGTAAAGTGTTTTATAATGATAAGCTTGACACAGGTGCTAGTCACAATCTACTCCCCTTTGCTACTACAGGGAATTAGTTGGTTAAACCTCAACTTAAAAAGTCAAACATGAGAATAGAGGGTATAAGTTCCAAAATTACCAAAGTACTTGGTTTGCTTAGAACTATCATCTATGGTGATAACGGGAACTTGGTTTGTTAGCATTTTAGTCATGCCTAAGAACTTTAAAAGAACATGTCGTTCTTGGATGGACCTGAATGATAGCGGCTCAATGTGGAATTGGCTCGGCCCAACAACGAGTGTCACAATGGCAAAACATTCTAACGCTACACTTTTACAATCCACGAACATTGCCTCCAATCAGCAACAACAAGCATTTGAATGTTGCAAATAACAAAGCCTCAACATTGACACGATCCCATATCGTGCCCTCCCCATGGACATCCACTTCACCACCAAAAGGTTCTTTATCTTCAAGCTCCACATTTGTATCTACCTCCATACCAAACCAACTACCACTAGGGAATCAGCATAGAAAGCCACAACCTACACTTAAGTGGGTCCCTAAAGCCTCTCCACTAGTTTTTAATCTCCAACCTACTAGTAAAACACCTTGAAGGACTCGTTTGCAACAAAAATAAATCCAAACCACAGGTTACATCTCGATGGATTCCAACTCGTCTTCTTAAAGCTCAAGGCTACTACAAGGGTAAGACATGGATTTGGGTGTTGAAGAGGATGCACATGTCTATAGCATTAGGCAAAATATGGACTCTCATTTTTTCCCCTTAAGGATTTCCACACCTCCTCTCTCTAGAAAAATGGGCTCAGTATGAAATTTTTGCAAATAAACTGAAAAGTGAATGGAGTTTGGAAATTTGGAATCTACTCTTCGAGATCTTTCCAATGATATATAGCATGATAACCAATTTTGAATATTCAAGAAGTCCCCAAATTGGTTGATGATATGGCATGATGCCATGTCATCACCAATTTGGGGACTTCTTGAATAATCAAAATTTTCCATCATACTATATATCATTGGAAAGGTCTCGATGAGTAGATTCCAATTGTGTAATCTTCGCCAACTTTTGATTTGATTTGCAAAAATTTCACCATAAGCCCATTTCTCTAGAGAGAGAAGGTGTGGAAATCCTTAAGGGGCAAAAATGAGAGTCCATATTTTACCTAATGCCTCAACAATCATAGACACAACAATTGGCCAATCAACAGTCTCTCTACCAACCCTAATGCCAAAGAAGACAAGGGAAAACAAGTTGATATACCTCCATTGCCAACATCCCACAAGATTTAGATTTCAAAAGCTGTTCAAAAGATGGCATGCCCCTTAAGAAAAGGAGAATCCAATAAATCCTCTAGTTCCCATGAGGCCTCTACAAGTTCTTCAATGCCTACTCAACCTCCCTTTTTTAAAAGTACTTCAAGAGAACCCAGTACTTGAGAAAAGGCCTGCTACTCAACAAGTTCTTGCATCAATGTCAACACCTCTCTAAGATTCCATAAGCTCCATCTGGTCTTATGATAGCCCTTTGCCACCCCATGACAATTGGAAAGTGACATGCCACAACAAGTAACAAAGGGTGCTCCTACCAACAATCACTGATGGAGCACAGATGGAAGGGAGAGTTACAGAAAACCTACAATACTTTCCGCAAGGTCAAGGTATGATAGAAAGAAAGAAGGGGTGGACTTATGCTAATATCATTACTTTTACCCTTCACATTTTTCTCCCTACTTTCTGACAAAGTTCATGTACATATCAAGAGGAAGCCTGTGGAAAAAGCTATCATATGACAATATAGCACCAACATGTACAATAATATAGCACCTATACATATATACTAAAAATCTCATGTACATATAAAGAGGAAGCCTGTGGAAAAAGCTATCCTATGACAATATAGCTTACACTAACATGTACAATAATATAGCACCTATACATATACTAAAAATCCAACTAACCTTGTAAATTTTTTTTTAAAAAAAAGATAATGAGAAAGAGAACATGTCAAAAACAAAAGAATGAAGTAAGAATATACTATAACTACAGACCGTGAGCATGAACTTTTCATGGATTGATACAAGTGACCCTATCTTGGACCTGGATTTTTTGGAAGAACGGTACTATCAAGGGAAGCTAAGGATTCCTCCTTTCCAAATCCACTCACATTACCACTAGGGGAGAGATGTTGTGGATCCTCCTTTGTGGACCTATTCCACCTACTATTCCATCCCCTTGCACCACCATGTTTTACCTCTGAGCATCGCATGTGGTATGTAGTGTCCTAGTTATGTTGGCATTGTTGTGGATCCTCCTTTGTGGACCTATTCCACCTACTATTCCATCCCCTTGCACCACCATGTTTTACCTCTGAGCATCGCATGTGGTATGTAGTGTCCCAGTTATGTTGGCACTGTTGAACTTATTTTAGGTGCGCTATTGGATAGGACTATTGCAGTCCATGGTAGGAGACACACCACAACAACAAGATCACATGAGTGTACATCACCTAGTGGGAGGACATTACCAATATAGAACTACAAGGAATAACTTGTAGAGCACGAGAGGAGGGCAAGAACTTATGGATTTACACCATCATTTCTTGTAATGTTATCGACTCCTTGTCCCTTATGGAGCAAGAACTTATGGATTTACACCATCATTTCTTGTAATGTTATCGACTCCTTGTTCCTTATGGAGCATGGTGGGTGCTTTCCTTGTTGATAACCTAGTTCATGGTAGCTACTTAGCTTACTTACCTATAGTGCCCATGCCATATCATAGTGAGGATGCACTTAGACCATTGCCTAGTATACCAAAGGACAAACATATATATATGAAGTAAACCCAAATGAGGGGGAAAATCAACCTAGTCAAGTCAAATTGGAGCACAATTACAAACTATGGATATATGATGAGTTTGATTTAAAGGTTATTAGGTGAAATCGTGTGACCAGATCCAGATTTACAACTTGTAGTGGATGTTCAACCTCAATATGGACCGTATAATACCACTTGCTCAGGTGTATCCTAACTCACTCTCAACTTTGAAATTATTCTTGCACATCATTACATGCATTCATATAACTAAAAGGCTATATGATTGGGTAAAAATTTATTTCTAAGTTCCACTTAGGGAAACTTTAAGGTTATATTCTTTCTTATATTTAGTAATGTTCCTACTTGCCCATCGTGAGTGAGTGACCTTAAATTATGCTGATGCAGTATGTGAAGTACTCCCACTTATATTTTAGTGACATTAACTCAATCGTAGGTGAAAAATAAACCCAAAAAAGAATCAGAAGAAGAAACCAATAATAAAAGAATAAAAACACAAAAACACCAAGAAGCTAACTATCACTATATAGGATCCTCGTAGGACTCTGGATAACTATCCCTACATAGGATCCTCATAGGACTCTGGGTTATTAGTGAGGGTACCTTCAGATCAATGCCTTAATTCTTATGGGGTAACCATCACGTGACAGTATGAGTTCATATGACAGTATGACTTCATATGAAACGGCCACATACGACTTCACGTGAACCGTATACACGTGGGCAGGATGTTTACAGACCACACATGTGAAAATCCCAACTATATATATGCTGAATAAAGCTCATATATTTTTTTATATTTTTGTGTACACTTTTTGCTCTCAACCCCAAATATTTTCATGCACATTAATGCCTACTTTACGTGATTACATCAATCTGGCATTGGCAATTCTCAATCACGTATAGTAGTTTCACTTGTAATTATCAAGCGCCATGTAGCACACATCAATCCAAAGGTAAAGTAGTTACAAAATCATGTGGTAATGTTTGATGATTCAGAGGGTCGACATCTATTTCCACAGGATGCATTCCAAAAACCCCATGGTCGGACACTGTTTGACATATCTAACGATGCCATGTAGTTGTCCGATCATGCAAGTAGAGCCAGGTAGAGCAGTAGGGGAATGAGAGTGCTTTTGCAAGTAGAGCAGTTGGTTTAAATTTAAATTTATTAGCATCCCTATTGGTCTGGATTGCGTGCTATAGCTTTCCACATTGTTCTTTAATCTCGATCTCGAAGAGAAATCATCCTACTTCTTATGTTGCATGCACAATAATTAATTTGCAAGGTTACAAACAAAAGATCATTTTCTATTCACTCAAAGTCATAGGCAAATCCACACCTTGATCATAGCCATAGGAAAAACAATTACCGATAGCAGATGGAAGCTTGTGCTCGATAATTCATTCTGCAATGGCATGTGGCATACCAAAAAGGGGGCGCACATTGGCGACAGCCCCACAGCACATCAGCCAACTCCAAGGTAGATGTTGAAGAAGAGCATCTCCAACTCCCCTTTGCTATGTTTCTTTTTTGGGCCTGGGCCATTTTCTTCACGTTTTTTTCCTTTCACGTCCGGCTATGTTCAATTGAGAAAGTGGACATGGCATTTCCCCTCCCTCCCCAACCATTACGTTCTAGCTTCCAAGTGGCAACATTTTGAATTATTATTATTAAATTGATCATCACCTGTGCATCCTCCACAACCCCACATTTGTCGATGAGGGGGGCTATGCCGACAAACATATCGGACTCCAAGCCATCCCTCAAGATTCTCATGTACTAGTGGGCCTCTACCAGGGTTTCTCCACGGGACTAAATGACACATTATGAATCAGAGATGCTAGCCGTGCACTGGTAGCATCAACTTTTCAAAACTTGAACGAAAAACCTAGCTCTAGGTGTGGCGGCATCCACCTCCTTTGTCCAACCCAAAAGCCCCCCTCCCACCTCTCTCTCTCTCTCTCTCTCTCTCTCTCTCTCTCTCTCTCTCTCTCTCTCTCTCTCTCTCTCTCTCTCTCTCTCTCACACACACACACACACACACACACACACACACAAACGCGTGCTCATTCACACATACATTTTCAGTGCCCCCAAATTTAATCCCTTTCTGTAATAGAGATTATTTATTATATTTAGTTGCCAAGGTTTGAACCCTAGGCCTGCCGTTGGTAACACTGGATCGAATCTATTTTCAAAATTATGCCAGGGTTATTCTCTAGGGTTGGACTTGTGCTTCATCACTAGAAAGTATGGGCTCATTGTACATGCTTACTTTTGGGGGTTCCAAAATAAGCTTGAGTTTTGTACTTCATGTTATCTTGCATCCCTTGATAGATGTGTCAATGGGAGGAGCCAAAGGGACTATGAGAGAACACACAGGTTCTAGCAGTATGGGAATGTATGTGAGCACACAACTAACCAATCTAGTGATCCAATGATGGTAAATCTTTGCGTGAGTGTTTGGAAAGAGTTAGACAATTTTATAAAACTGTAATTACATAAGCAAAGCGCTGAAGGAGATTATGCAAGTTAGTTTAAAACAACAATCGACACTCTTGTAAAAACAATTGTTGCTGCATGGGGGAATAAGGACATAACCTTCTACTTGGTAAGATATTTTGATCCATGTAATTCCTTTTTTTACTAATTAATCATAGATCGATCAACTATTAATATTTTCTTTTTTCCTTTTTGTGAAGCATATTTTATTTGCGCATAGCCCATACTTTATGATAACCAAGGGCCTCTTGCTACATGGAACACTCAAGGCATGGAGAAATCACACTATGTTGCCCGTATATCGACTATTTTTGTAGAACTCGACATGGTGGTGGGAAAACAAAAACAAATGCATTACGAGAGCTCTTCAACACATTCTATCAGAGGCAAACACAATGATACAATGTAATTCTTCAAGACCAGGTTAGTTTAAACCTAACAAAAATATTATCACTATTATAAACATCAATTTATTATAAACAGTCACATGCTAAATAAGGTGGGCAGGGGATCTTGTCCATTTGAACCACTGCCTAGCGGATGGACAGGGCTGTCTGTTAAAAAACCTTTGAGGCATCAAGGTTATTCTTTTCTTGATTGAGAACCAAATGGGTGAATTATGCAAACACTAATGTGTATGCTATGCACTAGCATGCTTGATGAAATTATAATGACACCATCAACTTTAAAACTATTTCATTTGTTCAATTAGGAGAATACCCTCTCATTTACTTTTATCACCCTCACTTGGGAAAGCAACTGTTCCTATCGTCTATTGGAAGAAAGGGTGGTAAGGATAAAAACCAGTAATCATAATAAAACCCAAGCTAATGATCTTTCCATGGGAGGCCATCAACCCCAGCATGATGCTATCATAGCCTACTCAACAATGAGCTGGAATTATTTAGGAGCCAGTAATGGAAGATGATGGTCAACGTATTAAAGACACTACCCTCTAAATATAGGTGAAAAAGAGGCATTTAATATAGCTTTTTGTCTCTACTATTTTAGTTAAATGACTTTTATTAAGAAACTTAATCCAATCCTTACGTGGCCCTTTTTTTGCATTTTTGGCATGTGTGTGTGTGGGTGTGGGTGTGGGTGTGCGTGTGCGTGTGCGTGTGTGTGTGTGTGTGTGTGTGTGTGTGTGTGTGTGTGTGTGTGTGTGTGTGTGTGTGTGTGTGTCTCCAAAATTAGAACCCATCTCTAACGTGACTCTAATCCAACACCCTTCTCACCTAAGTTCCCATTGACTCCAAACTCCACTGGTTTACTTGTATATCAGCCCTTGAATATTACCCTTTACCTGGAATATTACCCTCTGGAAATTTATGCCTTGATCCCTAACACCCTCATGTAGTAGTAGATTTGTGGAAGTCCAAACCTCTATCAAACAGGTGAACTTGATGAACCTAAAGAGATCATTGCTTCCCTCTGTGAACCCTACACTGCCAGAGGTCCTCCCTCCTTGCCTTGCGCCTTCTTGGGGAGACTCTTGAGGCCAAATTTCTTACCTGAAACTATGATACTCGAATGCCCCTACTAAAACCCTCCATTAAAATGTTTTGGCGTGCAAAGGAAGCTCTCCCAAAGTCTCCTACATCTAGCTATCCAACATTTATCACCCCATTTGACTCTCCATATCTTATTAAATTCTAGGAAATTCTTCTTTCCTTACATTAGCAATAAATGTCCTTGGTTTTTTCACCCCTAAGGGGACTCCATCAACCCAACCCGAATCCTTGATCCATATGATCGTTGAAAAGGTTGTGTTGATTTGCAGGGAAGTCAAAGTCATTTACCAAGAACTTGCCTCAAGGAATCCTTGTCAACCCTCTATACTCCAAACATCATGGCTTAGTGATTGGCATTCCTCTAGCCAAGAAAGGGACCATCCCAAAAGTCGGGCACCTATCTGATCCCGCCCGATTACTATCTTCTGGCTGACTGTGTATTGAGGAGTGATAGGGGGGTTAAACAAGGGCAACCACCACACATTATATGTTAGAAGGGAGTCTCCTGTAAACCTTGATGTGATCCTTGGAACTTAAATCTAGATGTTTCATGCTCCCCTTCCAATCATTCACTAAAAAACTAGCATAAGGCATGCCTTTGCAAAGAACCATCGTATGGGAGAAAATCTTGTCTATCCACATCACGTGAGCCCATTCCACTTGCCATGACACCTTAGATTCATGAACTCGATGAGTTCCTTAAGCATAATAGCCCATGGCTGAGACTGACAAAGAAAGATTCCCCTAATAACCTCACCAACCTAGCAATGGTATGTGTCTCCATATCCAAGATACCTTGCATGCTTGCCCTCTTGGGCCTATAAACCTTTTCCCATGCCATGAAAGAGCATGGCATGTTACCTTGTTTGTTCTTCCATAAAAGGGTCTTTGCATATCCAAGGGTTCTCCTCCAATGAAAATCTTTCAAATCAATGAAACGGGTGTAAAAATGCAACCCAAGTTAACATATCTTTATGAGCTTTGGATAGCAATTAATGTTCTTTGGCAGCAAGGTATTATTGGCTTCTCCAATGGACTAGATATAGACTCATAATAAAGAAGTAAAATACTTGTTACACTACAAGGGATTGGGCTCATACCCGCGCTCTTAGCCGCTAAAAATGACTTGTGAAAAAAAGTAGCGGGCCCGTGTATCAGCGCGTGTATCATCGCGGCCAGAGACATGCGTGTAAAACCGCGTGTATAGTACCACTCAGACGCGCGTATACACGGGTGGGTAGCCGCGTTTTTTACACAGACGCGTTGATACACGCGGCTATACACGCTTTTTCTTATATTAGACGCACTTATACACGGGTGTATAGCCGCATCCTGTTCAGTTCCAATGTCCCATACGCGTTTATACCTGTGTCTATACACGCGTTTCTTTAATTTAGATGCCCTTATACACGCGTGATTGCCAGTTTATACGCGTTAATACACGCGTAATTTCCAGGGTATCCGCGCCGATACACGCGTGTTTTAGCAGTTCTGACGCGTTTATACACGCGAACAGAGAGCAAAAAAAAAAATCCAGAGAGTGCTATTTGGTGCCTGAATACTGTTCCAGCATTCCAGCACCCAATAGCACTCTCTGGTTTAGGGTTTTTGGTGCATTAGACCATCCCATTAGACCATCCACGAAGAACATATGCACGAGGGAGATTAAGACAAGAACGACATGAATGCATACATTGTCATTACACGATTCAAGACAGACATGAATGTAATACTATCGATCAATCAATTCAATATTACTATCAAAATTTCATACATGTATACAAGGGAGTCCATATCTCGAAGTAGCCCATGGCTTGAGTTTACAAAAAAATATATACAATCACATCCTCAATATGGAATGTGATACTACAAGTCTGAGTACTACTCAGACCCAGATGATGACTCGGTGCTCCCCCCATGCTCAGATGAGCTCACATCGGTCGGAATGTCCGAGGAGTAGTGCTCACGTCCACCCTCTGCAGCGGCGGCCGGTGGATCATCAGCAGCTTGTGCCTGTTCAAGTAATATATAGTATATAAGTATATATATATGCAATTCAATAAACCAAAACCATTCGTTACGAATTTTCAAGTACCTGTCGACCGTATGGTCTCATGGCCATCTCAAACTGCGCGTCCGTAATACGTCCCTCGGCTCTGAAGATGGCCCACGTGTCACGTCTGCTATGCCGGCGAGCATACGCAGTATCGTGGGTTGTGGGCTTCCTCCCCGTAACCCGTCGCTGTATCATAATCAACACAATTTGTAAGATTAAAACAATCATAGAATCAATGAATTAAGTAAACAATCAAATAAAGTGGCAGGATACTTACGAACTCTGCCTCCCATGACTCGACGCCGCCAGATCCGAAATGCGAAGATCCAATGGTCTCCATCTAGATCCGTCGTGCCTCCACATGCTGCCTGCTCTTCACGCCACCCTCTGCTCGTTTCTTTGCCTCCTTCCACTCGCGTTTGTGCGCAGTGGCAGGTTTCTCGGCAGGATAGCCACCCGCAGCTACATTTAGCCGGTCATCGTACGCGAGTTTTTTAAGGTGAGATCTTTTATTACTTAAGATCTCCCTTATTCGCGTCCTTCCCCATACATCCGAGAATGTAGCATGTGGGGGATTGGGGTACCGACTATGTACAGCCTCTATCACCTCCCCAACTAATCGGCTATTTTGATCTTTAAATTTAATAAAACAATTTCTATATGAGTTTGATACTACCCCACGCATGTACTCCATTACCTCCCTCCCCCTCGCATCCATCACTATCCCGCCCCTATCCGTCACATCATAGCAGACTACTCTCTCTATCTCTCTCATCTCCTCCTCTTCCGAACTGTCTCCTCTAACTCTTCTCTCTCTATCTCCTCTCTCACCGCGTGCCCTACTACCTCCCCCACTTCCCCCACCTCCCCCACCAAAGCACCCACCGCATCCTCCACTCCCACTCTTCCTACTGCTGCGGGTGGAGTCACGACTGGGGGATTGTCTACGTGACGGTGGCTGTGAGCCCTGACGTGACGGTGGCTCTGAGGGAGCACGTGATGGTGGCTGTGAGGGTGTACGTGAGTGTGTCTGGGACGAGGTATGTCTCCTCGGTGGACGTGGAAGAGGAGAAGCTGCATGCCGTCTCGTCGGACTCGGAGGAATAGATGGCACTGGAGTGCCCTGGATCCTCGCGGTAGGGGTATAGACACCAGGCAGGGAAGGAGGGGGATGGGCATACATATACTCTGTAAGCTCAACCGGACCAGGTTGGCGCCCAAAGTGATTCATCATCTCCATCAACCAATTGCTGTACGCAAATGGATCGGATAAAGAACCTGGAATATCCATAAAGAACCTGCAACAAACATCTTCATGTACATCATGGGCTGTCTCTTGACTCACACAAATTTCATCATTCAAGTCAGTTGCCTGCAAATCATGAAATCTGAAACGCCGCAGTTTTGTCTGCAGAAACGCGTGTATACACCCGTCAAAAAACGCGTGTATACACCCGTCCAGAAACGCGTGTATATTCGCGTGAACATACTCTGCAGACAGTTTACACGCGTTTCTACACGCGTTCGTACACGCGACCTGCGAAAAAATTTTCTCGAAAAGACCGACCCCCCGACAAACACAGAATGTCCTTATAAAAGGACCAGCCATTGTCGCCCCTGTCAGGATGCAGTAACCCAATCGTGTGCAAAAAGACAAACCCAAAGAGCAAAGAGCAAAGTAAACAAATCTGACAAAAGAGACAAGGCACATGACAAAGTGACTCACCTCTGAAAAAGCGAGTCTTCTCTGCTCCTTCTCTGCTCCCTCCTTCTCCCGTGTGTGTGCTCCTTTCTCTGCTCCCTCCTTGCTGTTGGAAGAGGCGAAAACAGGCGAAAACGCATGCACTGTTGATTTCTTAGTTCAAAATCTATATTTGGGGAAGGCGGGCTATTTTTAGTTTAAACATACCGCCGCGTTTATTTTCGCGTTTATAAACCCGGGTATATTCGCGTGTATGTGATTTTAGCTGCGTTTATACACGCGTTTTGCAGAAAGTAGCTGCGTGAATACACGCGCTTTTTAGGAATTAGCCGCGTGAATACACGCAATTTTTAGGAGATAGCCGCGTGAATACACGCGATTTTGTGCTTTCATTAAAAACATATAATGATTTTGTGTTTTCTGATTTGTACACAGGATGTCATCAACCTCTTCAAGCAGTTCTGGGGAAGATGAGACAATGCGTCATCGTAATCGCGATGTGTGGTTGGGACAACGGATCAAATGTATGTGTAATCGATGTCAAGGATGCATTGTACGAGCACGTCGAATTACCTTGAATCACATCTCCATGTATGGAGAATGGAATCAAACAGGTTTAGAGGTGAGTAGATGTAAATTGATGGTATTCAAATGACTCATGGTATCCAAATTAAATTAATAGAGTTGTAACATATAATTTGATAAATTGAAGCAGGATGCAGTACCACACCCTAACATGGTACCCTACGCGCGATGAGAGCACGTAAAGCGTCGACGAGATGATGCTGGAGCTTCGGGATCTATTGTCAGAGATAAGTGGGAAAGGGACGACAATAGCCCTGCACCCCACGAAGTTGTGGAAGAGGAGGTGCTTGATGATATGGTGCGGAATCTTTTTAAGGATGATCCCAAAGGTATGGACGACGATGATATGGAACAAGAGCATCTTTATAAGGCTTCATCGACACCGGTGTTTGAAGGGTGCACATTCTCAGTTTTACGTGCTTCACTTGAACTACTTAATATACAAACAGTTTATGGATGGAGCAATGCAAGTCTTGACGCATTGTTGAAGTAAGCATTCTAACTTACAAATTTGAATTAGTGGTTTAAGGTTTAGGATTTAAGACTAATTATAATTGATGATATTGGATGCAGGCTATTATCAAACATGCTTCCAAAGGAAAATAGACTACCCACCTCAAGAGACATAGCGAGGCGCTATGTGACATCTCTTGGAGGACTGGATTATGATAAAATACATGAAAAAATGTATTTATAAGATGGGCGAGCTTGTGAGGTATGGAAAACCCATGCTCAGATCACCCTTCATTATACCTTGCAAAATGAACGTGCATGAGGTATAACGTACTATTTATTTATTTTTCAGATATGTTAGTTCCAAAGCAATTGATCCAGCCACGTTGGATGATGCGTGTGTTATGGCAGTGGAGGTGGTTTGTTTGGTAGAGGAGACTTTTCCGCGAACCATTCTCACAAGTCAACTACATCTCATTGTGCATTTAGTGGACGAAATTGCTTTATGTGGTACTGTGCATGCACGTTGGATGTTCTTCCTAGAGCGCTTCATGAAGACCTTAAAAGACTTTGTGAGGCAAAGTGCAAGGCCTGAAGGAAGCATGGCCGAGGGTTGGTTGATACAAGAGTCTCTTGTATATATTTCAGAATTTCTTGGTCAGGTGGACAGCTCTTTGCCACGACTATGGACCAATGAAGAGGACTTGAGGATGACCTCTATTGTGCCTCAAGGAAAAGGACAGAGTAAAGTAATTGACAGAACATTGATTGATGATCTCAATTTCACTTGTATCCTTAATAGTGATGTGATGAGCAGATGGGTTACAAGATATGAGGATGCAAAGACAAAAAGGCAAGCAGAAAGAGCTCTCTTTCGGAGGCAACATGGCTCTCGGAAGGCGTACCCTAAGCATCTAGCAACACTTCCGAATGATATCCATGTTGATTGGTTGCATGAGGAAATGGAGAGAGCAGAGAGCGACGAGGGGCTGCATATCACGGCGGAAGAATGGGAGGATGCACGAGGATGCATGTCAAAGGTACATAGAACTAATGTTTTGCATTAGTTGTAAGTGATTTGCTTTTAATATTTATTCACATTGCTTACACAAATATTGCTTCTATTTTGGTCCAGTGCACTATGTTCAATGCTATATGGTGTGAAGGCAAGCATTTTCGAACACAAAGAATTGATGAAAAGAGAAATACACAAGATTGCGGTGTCATTAGTAGCTTTGAGGGAGCTAATGGAAAAATGGATGATTATTGTGGCATAATCCAAGACATATTTAGGCTTGACTTTCGTCGCTTCTTTGTGTATGTTTTGGATGTCAAATGGCAAATGAACGTGGTGGAAAAAGGGCCTGATGCAACGATAAAACGCCATGCAAGTGGATATGTAACTATTGACTCTACAAAGTTCTGGCAAACAAAGAAAGATAGGCTCGTATTGCCACAACAATGTGAGCAGGTATGCATTTTTTTACTAATGTGTTTCATGTACATATATATCTAAGCTCGCGTTGTCGTGACGTGGGCGGTGTCGCTGGGAACACACTGGGTGTCTGGCTGTGAGAGTTGCATCCAAAATCCCGCAAGGAAACAAAACAGTTAGCTCTTCAAGGGACATCACCTCATGGTATTCACATGAAAGATATACATGGCCATCATGGAGCATCAGAGGCTCAACATCCAACAAAACTATAAAATCAAGGCCAACATAGACACCTCATATACATGACCAAACCAACCATCTTATGGTTCCAAAACCCAAGAAAAACCATATGGCACTTGTATGACTATATATACAAAGAGGAAAAAGGTTATTGATCCAGATCCTCACAATTGAGCCATCCTTTAGTCCAACCAGCTAACCTTCACCACCACAAGGTCCTCCACATAACTTGACATGCTGAATTGCAGAGATTAAATGCCAATCCTTGTCCTTTTTTCCATTAAAGCTAAAAAGCTGCAAGCTTGATTCCTGACATAATGTAATATGATCTGAGATTAAAACAAGGAGATTACAATCAAGGTCTCCTTTGATTTCTGCACAAACATGATGGCTTTCTTTGGTGTCATTGTGTTCATGTAGCTCATAAATGACAATTCTACTCAGTAATTGAACTGCCACCCTCTTCTTGTTTTTCTGCAGCGCCTGTGGCTGCAGCTCGCCACTCAAACAGACACGGGGCTCTCTCCCTCTTTCGCCGTGACTGCCCAGGCGACTCTCCCCTCTGACCAAAGCGGCCTCCCTGTGTCTATCTGCCCTGTGCAGAGAGTCTTTCCCGTATATCTGCAGCTTCAGCCCGTCCGGTTCCCTTCACACCAGCGGCCCTCAGTCATCCACAGCGCACCGAATACACCCCACCATTAATGTTTCTTTTGGGTCTCTCTTGCAGCTGCGCCAGCGAGTCCCCAGCAGCTCCACATGGCCCTCTGCTCTTCCCTCCTATCCAGTTGCAGCTCCCCTCCTTTCTCCCTGCAGCCCCTCTGATAGGCACCGCCTCCAGTCCCTGGTTGCCTGCAGCGTCCCTCCCACTTTCCAGAGTCTACCCAAGCCAGCTTCTTTCCTCCCTCCGTGTTCTTTATCAGGCGGCGTCCTTCCTCTTCGCCAGCTGTCGCCTGTACTCTGCAAACCCACTAGCCAGGCTCTGTCCACGCTGTACCATTCCTCTACTCGATCACCCGAGTGCTTCTGCTTCTAGCCACGCATCAGAGCGCCTTCGGCTGGTCCTCCCTCTTCGCCAGCTGTCGCCTGTACTCTCCAAAACCCCTAGCCAAGCTCTTCCCACTGTCACAAGGACCTGCTTCTCTTTGTTGCAGTCAGTTTGGCGCCCCCCCCAGTTATCGCCTGCAGCTGCCGCTTCCTATTCCCCTCTCGCTTCTCCACCCCCTCTTCTAGATGGCGAGTTGGCAGCCCATTAGGCCTTCATGCCACCTTTCCAGAAGAAGGCCATGTAAATTCTTACTTTATTTTATTTATTTGGAAGAAAAAAAGCACCATGTTATTTCCTTTTCACACCAATCTCATGGCACATGGCCCCCTTTATCTTTTATTGCCCTTGCTTCCACAACCTTCAAACACAACCTTCAGTGCCCACATCATTTGGACACGCACACAATTCAAGATGACTGAGCAGCTGACATCTTCTCCAGCATCTGACCTCTCACCCGATAGGCTGCAACAAGCTCAAGCCAATACCGTCAACCCTTAACACCTGGCGACGCCCTTAAAAGCAAAACCCTCCACACGCCATACATCCCATATGTACACAGGCACTTAATCCCATGCATCTGGATTTGCATTTAATAGCCTCACATACATGGTTTCACACCATAGACGTGCCGTGGCACGACATCCACCCCCTCTAAACCTGCACATCCTCTGGTATGTGCCACACAGGTCCTGAAATTCAGTGTCCACGCATTATTTACACACCAACATTGGTATATGTACAAGCATCAGCAATCACATCTGAATGGTTCTGCTTTCCCACCTGGATCAAATACCAATCGCTTTTGGCATATGTGCCATATCCTTTGCTCATATGAAGCCCTATCCTCGCTTAGATTCCCTGCATATGCATAATTACCCTCATCATTCAAAGTGGAATGCTCTTCAAAATGATTTGCTTCAAAATTTTCCTCAGGCCATGTTTGAAGCCTTTGCACCACATATTGTATGGCCACACCAAATAACAACTGCATTAACAGCATGGAACACACATTTGGTAACATCCCATCCAAATCTACTGTGCCCGGATCCAGCTCACCCACTGATAAACATTCATTCTTCTCATCCAAAGACGGGGAAGCATCAACACATACAAAATCCAATAAGGCATCATCGAGAATAGCCTCCAGATCTGAATCAATCTCATCACAATCATTTGGCTCACATAACACCTGCATATCCTCACTTGCAACCAACAGTTGACTAGCATCAAGCATAGAAGAGTCCAAAGCTGATGGGGATCTATTATATACCATGAAATCATCTAATGCATCATCTAAGATAGCATCCAATCCAGGATCAATCGCATTGAAGCCATTATTATCTTGCAATCCCACATGTTGATTATCATGAACATTCATACCCCCATAGCTATATCCATTTGGTTGCTCATATGCAGCCTCATGAGGCTCTGTGACCACACTTGGCATATCCTGCATGTTATCTTGATACCTGTCTGCAGATGGGCTTAGATTTATGGGTCCCTCACCCGAGTAGCCTTGAATCTGTATGTCATTGAACCCTGCATGATCCAAAAAGACAGATTCAATTTCCCTCTCCAAATCATCATCATAAACAGGCTTCCAAGCTCGAGATTGTTGCTCACAAATGTGGTTGCAAGGTAACCCTGACACTGATGACATAGCATCACCCTGTTTATTGTTGGAACACCCTGTTAGCATTCCAGAATAACCCAAATCCAAAGAACCTTGGCAACCAGCTTCAGAAGCAACATCACTGTTGGAATCACCCATATCACTCACCCCCTCTAAATCAATCACACATACTTGTGGCCCGTCTGCATATTCATGTACATCATCCTGCTTATAAGCATCATAACCAGATAAGAATGCAGTAATGATAGCATCTTCTTCTTGTCTTAGACCTTCAAACTCTGCAATCATGCTTTCAGCAAGAAGCATTGGTTCCTGCTGTTCTTCACACATATGATACGACACCTGAGGAATACCCTTCAAATGTGTCTCCTCAAGCATAGGCATACATACATCATGTGGTATGATTATAGGACCCTGTATGTCTGCACCCAAGGAAATCAGATTATACTTGCACAGTTCACCCATTGCATCTTTTTGAGGTTGTAGCAAAGCATCACTTTTTGCACTGTGAAGGCCTTGTTGCTCACTAATGGCTTTTTGCAGTCCCAATCTCTACGTACTCTCACCCCAGCGGTTTCACGTCGGGTTCACCAAAGCTGTCGTGACGTGGGCGGTGTCGCTGGGAACACACTGGGTGTCTGGCTGTGAGAGTTGCATCCAAAATCCCGCAAGGAAACAAAACAGTTAGCTCTTCAAGGGACATCACCTCATGGTATTCACATGAAAGATATACATGGCCATCATGGAGCATCAGAGGCTCAACATCCAACAAAACTATAAAATCAAGGCCAACATAGACACCTCATATACATGACCAAACCAACCATCTTATGGTTCCAAAACCCAAGAAAAACCATATGGCACTTGTATGACTATATATACAAAGAGGAAAAAGGTTATTGATCCAGATCCTCACAATTGAGCCATCCTTTAGTCCAACCAGCTAACCTTCACCACCACAAGGTCCTCCACATAACTTGACATGCCGAATTGCAGAGATTAAATGCCAATCCTTGTCCTTTTTTCCATTAAAGCTAAAAAGCTGCAAGCTTGATTCCTGACATAATGTAATATGATCTGAGATTAAAACAAGGAGATTACAATCAAGGTCTCCTTTGATTTCTGCACAAACATGATGGCTTTCTTTGGTGTCATTGTGTTCATGTAGCTCATAAATGACAATTCTACTCAGTAATTGAACTGCCACCCTCTTCTTGTTTTTCTGCAGCGCCTGTGGCTGCAGCTCGCCACTCAAACAGACACGGGGCTCTCTCCCTCTTTCGCCGTGTGACTGCCCAGGCGACTCTCCCCTCTGACCAAAGCGGCCTCCCTGTGTCTATCTGCCCTGTGCAGAGAGTCTTTCCCGTATATCTGCAGCTTCAGCCCGTCCGGTTCCCTTCACACCAGCGGCCCTCAGTCATCCACAGCGCACCGAATACACCCCACCATTAATGTTTCTTTTGGGTCTCTCTTGCAGCTGCGCCAGCGAGTCCCCAGCAGCTCCACATGGCCCTCTGCTCTTCCCTCCTATCCAGTTGCAGCTCCCCTCCTTTCTCCCTGCAGCCCCTCTGATAGGCACCGCCTCCAGTCCCTGGTTGCCTGCAGCGTCCCTCCCACTTTCCAGAGTCTACCCAAGCCATCTTCTTTCCTCCCTCCGTGTTCTTTATCAGGCGGCGTCCTTCCTCTTCGCCAGCTGTCGCCTGTACTCTGCAAACCCACTAGCCAGGCTCTGTCCACGCTGTACCATTCCTCTACTCGATCACCCGAGTGCTTCTGCTTCTAGCCACGCATCAGAGCGCCTTCGGCTGGTCCTCCCTCTTCGCCAGCTGTCGCCTGTACTCTCCAAAACCCCTAGCCAGGCTCTTCCCACTGTCACAAGGACCTGCTTCTCTTTGTTGCAGTCAGTTTGGCGCCCCCCCCAGTTATCGCCTGCAGCTGCCGCTTCCTATTCCCCTCTCGCTTCTCCACCCCCTCTTCTAGATGGCGAGTTGGCAGCCCATTAGGCCTTCACGCCACCTTTCCAGAAGAAGGCCATGTAAATTCTTACTTTATTTTATTTATTTGGAAGAAAAAAAGCACCATGTTATTTCCTTTTCACACCAATCTCATGGCACATGGCCCCCTTTATCTTTTATTGCCCTTGCTTCCACAACCTTCAAACACAACCTTCAGTGCCCACATCATTTGGACACGCACACAATTCAAGATGACTGAGCAGCTGACATCTTCTCCAGCATCTGACCTCTCACCCGACAGGCTGCCAACAAGCTCAAGCCAATACCGTCAACCCTTAACACCTGGCGACGCCCTTAAAAGCAAAACCCTCCACACGCCATACATCCCATATGTACACAGGCACTTAATCCCATGCATCTGGATTTGCATTTAATAGCCTCACATACATGGTTTCACACCATAGACGTGCCGTGGCACGACAGCGTACCCCTTGACTTTTGATATGCTAATTAATTACTGTACTGTGTGTATTTGAGTAGGTTATCTATCTACCAATGGTGCATGACATCAAATGGTGGTACGTCATCCCTATTGCACCACGTTCCAAAGTGATGTATAATACATTCACTGATATGGAGCATATGGAGGATGTAACAAGCCGCAATGAAGATGACGTCGAACATGCCATTGAAGATGTTGTGATCGATGATCAAGAAATAAGAGATGATCATGATAATGAGGATGAGTATGCCATTTCTCATGATCATGAGAATGACCCTACCATTGAGGATGATGGTGATGTTGATGAGGATGATCAGGACATCGATACCATTATCAATGGAGTACAGAATATCGATAGTGGAATAAATTTAATCGTAGCCTTACCAATTGATCAAATGGATATTGATGTTGATCGTTTGGCAAGGATGGATCTTATTGAAGATGAGATCGAACCCTAACCAATCCGTCACTGTATGTTCTAAATTGATGACATTTCTATCATCTCATATGCATGATTTATTTTTGAATATATTTCATTGTTGTAAATGCATGTAGTGGGATTGTGTAATGATGTATACTGTAATGTACTATGAGATGGTTTAAGGAAAATAGTTTTTAATTTTGTAAAGGAATTCAGTTTTTTTTCAGTTTTTCTCTGCCATGCGTGTATTAATCCGTGTATAGTAGCGTGTATTTATCCGTGTACAATAGCGAGTATTACCCCGTGAATATTATCGTGTATTTATGCGTGTATTACTACGTGTATATAAACGCGTTTATACACGCGTTGATAAATGCAAATATACACGCGAGTTTAAATGCAAAAATACACGCGCCCGATTTTATTCAAATACAAGCGCAACCATACACGCGTTCGTAATTTATCGCGTGTATGAAACGCGTGTATGGCAGCATTGTCTTGTAGTGTTATATTTTTTAAATAAAACAAATAACTATTTATATCTTCTTTCCCTTCTCATGATATTCCAAAGTATAACATAATCGGTTTGCATTGTACACAAAGAAACATTTTACTTCATTTGACGAGCTACACAGGTGTACAGGTAATTAGAGATTTAGGCGATCCTATGGTTCATTGACGTTATAGTGAACACACACTCCTTTTGTTTTCTAAAGTATGCAAGTGGGTCCTGTACCTCATCCATTTGAAAATGAGTAAGGATGTGCTTTATAAGGAATATAATTTTAAAATCTTGTATGTGATTGCAAAAAAGGCAGATTTAATGAAGCTTATGAGAAAACAAGGGGCATATTTCCATCTTACTATATATGAAGGGAGAAGAGTTGGTTGACTTTTCTTTGTGCCACATGTCTTCATTTTTAGGCATCTCCTATCTTCTCCCTGTAGGCTCCCCTCGCTAAACTACTTTTTTTTAAATCATAGAAAAAAAATAGATAGAGCATTGTCCAAGAAATCAAAGAGACATTTTACTTTTTAATGGAGAGGAAAAGAGAAAAAAAGAGAGTGATAGCCTAGAAACGAGAAAAAGAGAGAGAGACGTCGAAACGCTTCCAGAAAGGCATTGCATACTCATTAATGAAGAGAGAAAGAGAGTGAGGATGAGAGAGAGAGAGACACAGGATAGAGCCACTGGACTGAAGTGACTAGACAGAGGAGAGTCCTGATTCCTACCCTGCAAACCTCGTCCATTTGAAAATCAAAACCCTGTAATGCCCATTAATGGGTCCACAGAAGACCGCGCCCATTTGAAAATCAAAACCCTAAAACCCCTATCACGCACGCGAAGGAGAGAGGGAATTTTGGGTGCCCAACTGAAGTGTGTTACTATACAAGAGAGGTAGAAAATGTGAAGGAGAAGGAGATCCTTCGCAGCATTGAAGGATGCCCCTCTGCAGCCTTAAGGATGCTTTGGTTGGCGAAGAGAAGTTTGGCCACCGATGGCATGTTATTGGATATGCAGTCGTGTACAAACGGTCGCCTGTGCCGCTCATGCAGGCCACTAATGCCTCGCTAAAGTACTGGCCACACGATGCAGTCCACTTGCAAATCCAAAGAGAGAGAGAGAGGAGAGAGAGAGCGAGAGAGAGAGAGAGAGAGGTGTTTCGTTACCTGCAGTGCGAGAGCATGGCGGGCTTAGCCATTTTAGAGGGAAGTGCTTCCATAGGCGCCCACTCGCTTTTGACCTGTCTGGCAATAAGACTCATAATGTTTGGCCGAGATGTGGGAAATCACCTCAAATGCTGCACCAATCCTATGTGTCCCAAAGCCTTTTGACTAAAAGAGAGGGCTACTAGAGCTTCCTTTCGTTTAAATCTTTATTTTTCTCTCCCTCTCTCTCTCTCTCTCTCCCCCCCCCTCTGTTGAGGTTTCAAAACTTGAAAACACGCATAAAAATTAGCACAGAGAGAGAGAGAGTGTTTACCTTTTGGATGACCATTGCAGCAGCTAAGGCCATGATGTATCGGTCGTCGAATATGTAGGCTCGCTAGTCAGTCGTCGCTCGCTCACCATGCTCATTAGTGTGTCCAAGATAATACGGTGGGACTTCATACCAGTTATACTGCAGTTGACAATCTTGGAATGCTTCACGTCAAACTGTGCATCGCTTGATTCCCCTACTATTTTATGGAGCTCTCATGGAGGCAAGTAACGAAGTCATGGAGGCTTGGATATCGGCCATGCTCTCCACCTTGAACAAATTTTTCATGGCTAAGTCACCACTTGGTAATGTACCGGGATCACTCTCTAAAATGGCTATAGTTAAATTTCGGGGTGGTTGCCAGCGTGGAGTTTTTGGCCAGCTTATGTGGCCAAAAACCAGCGTGGCCACGCTGGCACCTACCGAAATCGCATTGAATGCGGCCAGCGTAGCAGCAGCGTCTTGACGGCCACCGACGGCCACCGACGTCCCTTTGCCTATGCCGTGCTGCACAACGTAACAGCCCAAGCTCCTCTGATCGTAGGAACCCGTTTGCTGTATCTCGTGATTAATCTCCTCCTCGCCTGTCTGATTTATGCACAGCGCATCGAACCGAATGCAGCTCACCCCATCGATCCTCAGCAGCAGCAGAAGGAACTTCAGAAGTTCTTGGTAGCTCTCCCGCTCCTTGAAATTCTCCGATTCGAAGAGGGCTGAACACGGCCGCAACTATCCCGTGTACTAAGCAACAGAGAGAGCAAAAGCCTACTACACTCCCAACATCGCCCGTCCCTCCTCTTCACGTAGGCATGTTGGTGCATGCATATTGGCGGATGCAGGCGTGATTCGTGAAAGTTGCATTTCCCAAGGTTGAGCTCGGGAAAGAGCGGCGCAATAGCAAAAGCATCGAAATATCCCATTAACCCGGCTATCGTCCCCCTCCCAGGTCATTCGACTACAGTAGCAGCAGCGTCTTGACGGCCTCAGTAGCAGCAGCGTCTTGACGGCCACCGACGTCCTCTTCGTCCCCCTCCCAGGTCATTCGACTTCCTAATCTCTTAACCCTACAATCATACAAATTATTGCAAAGGTTGTAATTTTAGGAAGGTCCAGGCAGAAAACCATGTACAATTAAGCTTAATTATACATGTCTTCTGAGCAATTTTAGGCACGCTTACGCGGATATCATGTATAATCAAGCTTAATTATACATGGTTCCTGCCTAAGCCTACCTAAAAGTACAACCTTGCTTAATCGTGTCGAAAGAATTAAGCTCAATCAAAATGAAATTATTGATGTTTAGTGAGTCGAAGAAAGTGATTTTTTTCCCACCCTTTATCGAAAGTATTAATTAATGGACTTTAGTAAATTTACTCACAACTATAGAAATGAAGACTGCGAAGGTCGGCCAGGTTTAAGGTATTTACTTTTACAGCTGCTTCCGTCTTTGCGTGACATTCTTCCTCTGCTTGACTACAGCAGGTTCTCATACCAGGAACTGCATGAAGCAACAGATTCTCACGATGGCCGTAGCTGCTTATTGGGCCTCCGGCAGCCGCCCATAATGCGATTGAGGTAGACTTGGGCACTGGTGGATGCGGCACTAGCTGGTTTATTTTAGCTCATTTAGCAACAATCGATGGGCACCCCTGTTCCCACGCATGGTCTTTTTGATGTTTCCGGAATACAATGGAGACTGGTACACAATGAAAGGTCGAAGTACAAAGTGCAAAGGGAAGCTCGTATTCCATGGGCTCATGTTGGCGAGTTTGTGAACAGAGAAGCACAAAATCCTGACTTCCCTACAACGTTTACGAGGTACTCCCACCATCATCGCACACCAGGCTCGCTAATACGGCCATTCAAGGATTCATGGCTTGAGAGCACCATGTAAGTGTTTATTTTCCATTACCTTATTTAAATGATTAGCATGCAAGGCTTTAGACTTATACCCAATTATCATTGCCAATAGATATTGGTGTGCTTTTGGGACACGTTGTGCTTCCAAACGTGTATGCCATGTGCATGAACAATCGGGTGGAAAAGATGTAGAGTGCAAGAGTAATGTGCATGAAAATGAGCTTGACGATGGGGAGTTACATGGTTTTCCTACCATCAATGAAGACAGCGTAAAAGCCTCTACTAAATTAAATGCCAATTTGATCAAGAAAGGGACTAAGCCAAGGCGGCCACCCAAGGCAGCAGGACAGCGCATTCGAGGGTGTCAATGCCATTTCATGGTGAATCGTCTATACTTGGATCCTAGCATCGCAGTTATATCTTATATTAATCCCTTTCACACAAATAAAGAAGATATCATCTGCCATGGGGAGCCTTGTAAGAATGAGGGAAACACCCTTCTTCTCCTCTCTCCATGGATTTCATTGGAAAAAAAAGTTTGGGTTTCTAACTTGTTGTTCAAGGGCTTTACTCCACAACAAGTTTTCAATGCACACATTCAAAGTTTGCATATACGACAAAGCAAAGAGCCCAAATGTCCAATGGTGAGGGATGACTACTTATTGCTCCAAGATATACTCAATATTGAAAGGAAACATGCTATGGAGACATATCAACTACATGATGATGATGCAGAGAGTACAAGGCGATGGTGTACACAAAATGCGGATATGATATTTGTTTACCAGGAGCAAAATCTTCAAGTACAGAAGGAATTCTTTTTAGGGATCCAAACCCCATGGCAAAGAGAGATTTGTGACAAGTTCGGAAATGGAAATTTGTTGGCTATGGACTCCACATTTGGAACGAACAAGTACAAGGTATGCTTCAATTCTTGTCTGTTTTTTGCCATGTTCAAGTCAAGGTACTTGTACTTACTATACCTAAAATGATGTAGTTCCATTTGTATACAATTCTCGTATTTGACACACATCGCAATGGCATCCCAATTGCGTGGGTTCTTGCCTCAAGTGCCACCTTTGAGGCTGTGCGATATTGGTTGACAAAGTTTCGAGATCGCATGCTTGATCACCATAAATCGTGGCAGCCAAATGCTTTCATGGTGGATGATGCGGAGAGAGAAATTGATGCACTAAGGTAATTTTCCTAACATAATGCATGGTGCTTGGACAATGCTTTATGACCATTGCTTGGATTTGTACCCTCAATACTTGGATTTGTACTCGCAGGGTCGTTTTCAATTTGCCGGTGTACTTGTGCTTGTGGCATGTACGTAGGTGTTGGCTAAAACACCTCATTCGAAAGGTGAAAGATTGGCCAACACGTGCGGCCATGTTTCGGATGCTTGGTAACATCATGAATATGCGGGGAGGGTCCTCGTCTTCATATGAGCTCACCAAGGATGAAGCTAGGGAAATGATATGCAAGTTCAAGGAAGATTTTCAAAGTGAGAAGGAGTTCCTCCACTACTTTGAAATGCAGTGGCAGTATAAAATAGGTGACTATGAGCTATTTTTCTTGCTTCAATGTGTTCCCAATGTGCTATGTTCTCTTATGGTCATATATGCTTACAAGTCTTCATTATGTTAGACATGTGGGTGCGTGCGACAAGGACATTGCCACATTCCAATCAAGACACGAATGGTGCAATCGAGGCGTACCATGGAGTTTTGAAGTACAGATTTCTATGATCTTCTAAGAAAATGGTGGGGCATCGAGTGGATTGGCTTCTTTACAAGCTAACCACAGCTTGTGTACCTCATTATTGGTACATACAAGTTGTGAAGGAAGGTGGATTTAAGAGAAACAATGCCATTGAGAAGGTAGTGGAGAGCTCGCGTGAACGAGCTCTCAAAATTCCAGATGATTATGTGTCATTCATTGGTAGCAACATGAAGGCAGATGCTTATGTCCGAAGCCTCTCCAATCCAAACCAAGTGTACACTGTCTACAACTCAGATTGTCAATGGGCATGTTGTACATGCCATTGGTCCGAGCTTGGCAACATATGCAAGCATCAAATCAAGGTGATGCTCATGGCCGGTGTTCAGGAGCAAGGTATGGTGTCACATTGTGTGAGCATGTATGAAGATAGTGCCTTGGAGATGGTCCCGAGGAGACTACTTGAGATTAAGCCTGATGACCTCAACATCGGAGTGCCACTTGAGGATGATGCGAGCTTGGAGGAAGGGCACAATTGTGAGGCTGCATCTTCAAAGTCTACAAAGAGGTCAAGCTTGAATCATTTACATGACACTTTCCAACAACTTGTGGATTTTGTGCAGGATGATGCCGAGCTTATTCATGAGGCTACCACTAGCATGAAGAAGACACTTGGGCAACTACATACATTGAAAGCACAAAGAGAGGAGGGCATTGAGCTTGCAAAGTCTTTTGTACGAACTAGAGATGGCTTTGGGAATAGCTTGAAGAGAGCAAAGTCTTTCATTGAGAAAGGAATCAACAGGAAGAAGCGCAAAACAATGGATGGCAATCAAGTTGGCACCTCCTTCATTGCTACAGTTAAGGGTAGACGCCCCTCCATGCAAGCCAAATTGGATGCACGTGCAGTTAAAGAGTCGATGCAAGCAACAATCGAGCTAGAGGGCAATGACGCCCAGATTACATGATGGCATCTATATGTATGAATGTATAACCATTGTATCATGAAGCCCATATTACATGAAGGTGGATTTTCAAATCTATATAAGCTCTCTATTGTGATTTACAAATTGTTGTTCTAAGGTTTGGTAATGTACAATGTACGCTCTCTCTATCTCCCTTGTCTACATTCTGAAAATTGAAAACTGATCTGAACCATAAAAATCCTTTTTATAAAAGCCACACTATAACCGTTGCTAACCCCTCTTTTTGTTGTAGTGTATTTGTTAGGATTGATTGAATTTAACAATTAATTGGCTAACTAACGTTGCGTTTGTGAGATACAGACAAAGAGGAGTGTTATCGAAGGCATGCATACACGTGAATTAAAGTTGGCATTGTATAATAAGAAACATGTGCACATTAAAGAATAATTATTTTACCTTGCTCTATAGTAGACTTTAATTTTTTTATATTACCTTACAAGGCTAACTTTCAAGCCTAAAAAAAGTTGTAGTTATCTTCATTTTTGGAAAGCAAGAGTCATATTTGAACTTGTAAAAGATAAGACATGCAACCTCTCACTCTCTCTCTCAAGCCCTCTCTCTCTCTCTCTCTCTCTCTCTCTCTCTCTCTCTCTCTCTCTCTCTCTCTCTCTCTCTCTCTCTCTCCCCCCTCGCCCCAACCTTCCTCTTGTTCCATTCACCCCAACCTTCCTCTCTCTCCCTTGCCCCGGCCTCCCTCTCCCTCTCATCGAAGTTGGAGTGGCGACGATCTAGAAGGCTCTAGACTTTTCCATTTGCACTCACCACTTTAATTACACTCCCTAGCTTAAATTTTTTTTTCTAAGGTTCACGCTTTGGTGAACTATTTAATTAATAAAAAACTAGTTAGCACCATACTCATGATCTATAGTGCCTATGTTTGTTTGTTATAGTAAACCAACACCCAAGATTGTCACCTTTTACTTTGTATCGTACTATTGTCTATACATGCACATTATTGCACATCATGTTGAGAGTAACAAAGTTAATCATGACTTTGCATTTTCAAATCTAAATCATTTCTTTATTCCACCAAAATGAATTCATTATTCCACAAAAGAAAATCCAGTAGGGTGGGGGCTAAGTGGTTTACATGTGTACATTGACAGCCACCTGAGGGTATGGTTCTAATTCAAAGCTATGCATGTACATAGCTATGAGGGGCTGTAAATTGAAAGTTAAGCATGCAAATCAATACAAAATTATTGGGAGACTACGATTATTTATTATGATCCAATAAATTAAGGAGAAAATAGGGCCTGACAGCCACCTGAGGGTAAGGTTCTAATTCAAAGCTATGCATGTACATAGCTATGAGGGGCTGTAAATTGAAAGTTAAGCATGCAAATCAATACAAAATTATTGGGAGACTATGATTATTTATTATGGTCCAATAAATTAAGGAGAAAATAGGGCCTATGGAAGGATGACTATTTTGGCTGGCGAAGAACCCTTGTGCTTTGGGTTGTGGCTGACGGGCAGGCTGTAATCAGCTAATGACGCGTCCGTGTTAATTAGTCCTCTAATTGACGCCACATGAAGGCTCTGATCACAAGAAAAAAATAAAACGTCGGGTGATAAGCGGTGGCCGTCGGTGGCCGTCAAGACGCTGCTGCTACGCTGGCCGCATTCAATGCGATATTGGTAGGTGCCAGCGGGTAGGTGCCAGCGTGGCCACGCTGGTTTTTGGCCACATAAGCTGGCCAAAAACTCCACGCTCGCAACCACCCCGAAATTTAACTATAGCCTTCCAAAACCTTCCGAATCATGACCTTTCTAGCATGTTCATCTAGTAGAGGGTTCCCATAGGTACTCTTACAAAACCATCCCAATCATGACCATGAAAATTTTCTTTGTGCATGTTCATGTGCTTCCTACACTCTCCTTTATGTGTGTAGGTTGGAAAATCGATGGGGTGGTGGAAGACAGAGGAGTAGCAACATTGTAGCGCAGACACATACAAGGAGAAGGGTGTGAGAAGGGAAGCGTCATCTCTTTGGTTACTCCACTTTGTTTTTGGATTGCACAACCTTCCTCTTTGTTTTTGGATAGTTTATAAATAGCACATCCACCCAAAAAAAAAGAACATTAGCATTTCCTACATTAGTAATAGTGGTTGGGCCAACCTGGAAAAGGAATTTTTTAATTTTCTCCACGTTTTGTTTTATACAAAAAAAACTGCTAAGGGGGTAGCATTACAAGAAATGCAACCCAAAAAGGTTATGTGTGTGTTCGTATATATTTATATACATACATACATATATATATATATATGTTTGCATATTTATGCATATGTATGATCACAAATAAGTAACAGATTATATATTTGACTGTGTGTTTATCTGTTTAAGATATGCTCATGATGAAAAAGATGGTGTTTTCGTGTTTGAATACAATGGTTCTCTAACAAAATTGTATTAACAATTATTTGCACAAGCTAGAATTTAAAATCATCCATTAGTAACTATTGAACCATGAAAAGATTCTTTAAAAAATGTAGGAGTGAGGAGATAGAAAAAAATATAATGAGGAACTGTTAGTTCAAATTTTAGTTCTTCACATATGAGGCGTAAATATTTGTGTGTGTGTGTGTGTGTGTGTGTGTGTGTGTGTGTGTGTGTGTGTGTGTGTGTGTGTGTGTGTGTGTGTGTGTGTGTGTGTGTGTGTGTGTGTGTGTGTGAGAGAGAGAGAGAGAGAGAGAGAGAGAGCTTCGTTTGGTGTGAGCATGTAGAGAATTGAATGATTTGACCAGTAACAGTAGTTGGTTCCAAAGTTTGCATTCATGCTCTTATTATTTGTCCATATGTGGTCTATAGTTGATTGGTGCAATGTGGTTGGCAATGTAATTTGTTGTGTCATGTTGTGAGTAGTCAAGAAAGATGTGAGAAATGCATATGTATTTGTTGGCTTTAGTGCATCAATGTTGAAATCAACGATGAGGACAATTTAGTGTTGCATGCTGAATTTTTGGAAGATGACTTGTAGTAGTCGATGAAGACCACGAGGAGATGAGGTCAGTGTGATCGTTGCTATTTGAATGTGTTTGTTGGTATGGTCAATGAAATGAGCAGCAAATGCCCCTACTAAAACCCTCCATTAAAATGTTTTGGCGTGTGAAGGAAGCTCTCCCAAAGTCTCCTACATCTAGCTATCCAACATTTATCACCCCATTTGACTCTCCATATCTTATTAAATTCTAGGAAATTCTTCTTTCCTTACATTAGCAATAAATGTCCTTGGTTTTTTCACCCCTAAGGGGACTCCATCAACCCAACCCGAATCATCCATATGATCGTTGAAAAGGTTGTGTTGATTTGTAGAGAAGTCAAAGTCAATTTACTAAGCACTTGCCTCAAGGAATCCTTGTCAACCCTCTATACTACTCCAAACATCACGGCTTAGCGATTGGCATTCCTCTAGCCAAGAAAGGGACCAGCCCAAAAGCCACCACCTATCTGATCCCCCCCGATTACTATCTTCTGGCTTACTGGGTATTGAGGAGTGATAGGGGGGTTAAACAAGGGCAACCACCATACATTATATGTTAGAAGGGAGTCTCCTGTAAACCTTGATGATCCTTGCAGCTTATCTAGATGTTTCATGCTCCCCTTCGAATCATTCACTAAAAACCTAGCATAAGGCATGCCTTTGCAAAGAACCATCGTATGGGAGAAAATCTTGTCTATCCAGGTCACGTGAGCCCATTCCACTTGCCATGACACCTTAGATTCATGAACTCGATGAGTTCCTTAAGCATAATAGCCCATGGCTGAGACTGACAAAGAAAGCTCCCCCTAACAGCCTCACCAACCTAGCGATGGCATGTGCCTCCATATCCAAGATACCTTGCATGCTTGCCCTCTTGGGCCTACAAACCTTTTCCCATGCCAAGAAAGAGCATGGCATGTTACCTTGTTTGTTCTTCCATAAAAGGGTCTTTGCATATCCAAGGGCTCTCCTCCAATGGAAATCTTTCAGATCAATGAAATGGGTGTAAAATGCAACCCAAGTTAACATATCTTTATGAGCTTTGGATAGCAATTAATGTTTTTTGGTGGCAAGGTATTATTGGCTTCTCCAATGGACTGGATATAGACTCATAAAGAAGAAAAATACTTGGTACATTTTTTAAATAAAACAAATAACTATTTATATCTTCGTTCCCTTTTCTCATGATATTCCAAAGTATAACATAATCGGTTTGCATTGTACACAAAGAATCATTTTAGCTCATTTGACGAGCTACACAGGTGTACAGGTAATTAGAGATTCAGGCGATCCTATGGTTCATAGAGGTTATATGTGAACATACACTCCTTCTGTTTTCTAAAGTGTGCAAGTGGGTCCTATACCTCATCCATTTGAAAATGAGTAAGGATGTGCTTTATAAGGAATATAATTTTAAAATCCTGTATGTGATTGCAAAAAAGGCAGATTTAATGAAGCTTATGAGAAAACAAGGGGCCTATTTCCATCTTACTATATATGAAGTGAGAAGAGTTGGTTGACTTTTCTTTGTGCCACATGTCTTCATTTTTAGGCATCTCCTATCTTCTCCCTATAGGCTCTCCTCGCTAAACTACTTTTTTTTAAATCATAGAAAAAAAATAGATAGAGCAAGAGGCATTGTCCAAGAAATCAAAGAGACATTTTACTTTTTAATGGAGAGGAAAAGAGAAAAAAAGAGAGTGATAGCCTAAAAACGAGAAAAAGAGAGAGAGACGTCGAAACGCTTCCACAGAGGCATTGCATACTCATTAATGAAGAGAGAAAGAGAGTGAGGATGAAGAGAGAGAGAGAGAGAGAGAGAGAGAGAGGATAGAGCCACTGGATTGAAGTGACTAGATAGAGGAGAGTCCTGATTACTGCCCTGCAAACCTCGTCCATTTGAAAATCAAAACCCTGTAATTCCCATTATTGTGTCCACAGAAGACCGCGCCCATTTGAAAATCAAAACCCTAAAATCCCTATCACGCACGCTGTCGTGCCATGGCACGTCTATGGTGTGAAACCATGCATATGAGACTATCAAATGCAAATCTAGATGCATGGGGTTAAGTGCTATGACGAGTCATTATATGATGCCATGTACATATGTTCATATTGTAGATGAGGTTCAATAAGATGAGCTGAGGCTGAGTCAGGTCTCGAAGCTTTTGTATGTGAGTGTGGTGGTGATGGTTCTGCTGTTACTCGGACCTCATGGTATCTTCTTTATGGTATCAATGGGCCGAGTCAGTGAATACCTCTTATGGGAGTGCAATTATGAGGGCATGCCAATGCACAAGGGAATGCATTTACGAAGACATGGAGATATATTTGAGTGAACAATTGGGGGATTCTACAAATCACATGGTCGATATGATGACACTATAAACCATGGAGGCATCAAGAGCAATGGAGATCCAATGGAGCATTAGAGTGCCGAAGTCTTTATCGGATGCAGGAGACACAATTGGATGATCAACCTTGTATTGGAAAGCTTGCCTTGATGCCAATGTTAGGAGCATCACATACCTTACTGAATGTAGATTATAATAAGAGATATTATGAGGACAGCTTGCGTGGCATCAAAAAGGAGAAATAATCGAAAGCAATAAAAAAGGAAAGGTGGCGCATGAGTATTTTCGAAGAGGGGAAATGCGTGAAGATAGCTGCAAAAGGTGATGGGGCGCCGAACTCCTTGCGGGAAAGTTAGGAAAAACCAGAGTGTGGGGGGGGGCGCATATCAAAAAGGGGTCTGCAGAAAAAAGAGCGAACCAGTCCGCCAACTAACCAGAGTGAATAAAATCGAGGAGGCCATTACTGTTCATGGCATGTAGGAGTTAGAATTAAAGAGCTAATTGAGTGTTATCCAGTGATGGGATTTTCAACAAATACATGTTTTCTGCCCTTCGCGGCCTGCAGCAAAGCGTCGTATGGGAGTTAATAAAAATCAAGTGAAAATCGCCTTGCTACCTTCAGATAAGTGATGATTTAATTTTACTTTATTTCACTATCCTACCTACCTACGATTTGAAAAATTGTAAAAGTCAATAAACCTTTAAAGGTTTTGTAAATCAAGAAGGACTTGATATGAAGAGTTGTGATATTAATGCATCAAAATACGTGGAATCAAAGTATCAGAAAATGCAGCAAGGATTCTGGTAAATTTGATTTTGTTTCTACCCTAGTGGATCTGGAATGCAAGTCATGGAATTTCTTAAAATCATGTGAGCATGTTATAGTTATGCCATATATCGTCTTTTGTTTGTGAGTTGTTGGAATTTAAAGGCAGGCTTTCAGGTGATAAAGAACATCATGAGATGATGGAATTGATGACACTGGATGTATGGAATGTAAATGGTCACATGTATGTTGGAAATATTTGAAGGTTATGTTATGCCTACATGTGATTGGTTTGAGGGATTTGGAAAGAGGAGCCAGTGAATCTATGCTTGGAAAGGGACAAGCACTTGGTACACAATTTGTGTGCAATCATCAAGCTGAATTTAGAAATGTTTTGAAGTGAATTGGCACATGTACATGTCAACAAAAATGGTGATGTCTTACGCTCCTTGAGGAGCTATCTATTTTGTTTCCTTGCTGGGATTTTGGAAGCCACTCTCACAGCAAGAAGTCTCGTACTTTCCCAGTGACACCACCCACGTCACGACAGCCCTTTGGTGAACCCGACGTGAAACTGCTGGGGTGAGAGTGTGGTGAAATATACAGGGAAGCTATGGCTGAGAATTCTGAGGGTCAAGGGGTTCATTTTGACCCCGGAGTTATGCAGATGTTTCAGATGTTTACTATGTACATGCAACAGCAGCAAGCTGCTGAGAGGGGACAAATTTCCACGACCAAAGCACTGCAATCAATTGTGAAAAAGGTGGATCAATTTGATGGAAAGGATATCACAAAGTACCTATGCAATTACATAAAGGAAATGGAGCTAAACAGGGTGACTGAGGAGGATATGGTTAGAAGCTTTGAGCTAGTATGTGTTCCTGAAATAAGAGAGCGCATAAGAGGATTGCAGACAGCACATGGTGGCAGAAATTGGGAGGAGTTTAAGCTTGCTTTAAAGGACGAATATTTCATGGAGGATTCCGAGCGAGTGACCAAACGAACTTTCTTGGAATGGGTCACAAAACCCAAAATGGGAATTTCTGCCACAGAGCTGCTAAGAGAGTTTGAGAAGCGCCATGCCCAGCTGTCAAGGATAGAGCGCACAACTTTGGACAGAGAAAAAACAGAGCTCTTCTTACAAGCAGTTGGGAAAGATCTCCAAGAGAAACTGGAAATCCTCCTTGAGGATAAGGATACAGAGCAGGGACTAAAGAGTGATTGGAATGATGTTGAGGATGCGGTCACCATGCTAGCAAAGCGGCAACGAAGGAGGGATAAAATGGTGATGAGCTTCGGCAACTCCTATGACTAATGTTATCCCTGAGAATCTACCAAAACCAGCTGCTACAATCCCAAAGGTAGAAGGGCCGATGGATGAGCTTATTAAGGGTATGCGAGACCTAAAATTGAAGATGTCCAGGATTGAAGAAAAGGGGCTACCATTAGGGCAGGCCTCTATGCAAAGGCCTCAAAGCAAAGAAGGGTTTACATACAGATGCATATGGTGTGATGACCCAGAACATGCAAAGAAAGATTGTGCTAGCTATAAAGAAGCCCTTAAAAATCAACTTGTGTTTTTCAAAGATGGGAAAATCCACCTTACAGAGACTGGTCTTCCATTGAGTACAAATTTTGGGAAAGGAGGGATGAAAAAGCTGGTTGAGGATATGGCTGCTAGTCATGCCATCTCTATGGTTGAGGCAGCAACCTATGGATTAAAGGCTGGTCAATCAAAGCAGGGATCTGAGAATGATGAAGATTATGAGAATGAAAATTTTTGGCCATTAACAATGGAATTAATTGCGTCAAAGAAGGTGTCAAAGCAAGCTTTGCATGAGGCAGGTGACTGTATACGTCTTGAGACTGGCTGGGAGGAGCCTGTGGATTCTTTATCTGTTCATGCCTACATTGCTAAATGCCAAAATAATGAGGCACAGGTAGAGGAGAAGCGTAAAAGGGAAAATGAGGAAGGAGGGCCATCAAAAAGAGTTACACGTGGAAGTGAAAAGAAGGCTCCTGGGCCATCACATATGCCTCCACTGCATAGCAGACCTCCACAGGAAGTATCAATGGAAGAAGTGCCAGCAAAAATGAAGCATGAGAAGGAGAAGGGTAAAGGGAAAAGTCCACTCTACAAGCTTCAATCTGATATTGAAGCTGCACAACAGATCTCAAAAAGGTGCTTGAAGAGAGGATTCTAAACAGCAGGGTGGAATTTACACTAGTTGGGGATTGCAAAGAAAGAATTTCATGATGAGATAATTGATATTATACGAAGGAAAAGGCAGTCCATAATTGAATCTATTCCATCACAAAGGGAGGCAAGCACTTCCAAGACTCATGGAGTACAGGTACAGCAAAAGGAAGAGAGAGAAAATGTGGTGGAATGTAATCACTCTGCTGATGGGGCACGACAAGTGCGCTTTGTGGAAGAGGACGATGAAAAAGAAGTTCTTACAAAGAGTCATTACTCCAGGAGCCATTGGGCAAGAGCAACCACTGAAACCCTTGTCAAGATAGGTGATTTGGAAGAGCCATATGTTGCTCTAATCGATCATGGGTCTGAAATAAATCTTATGGCTAAAATTCTCTACAACAAATGTAAGTGGCCAATGGATGTAGATCATGGGTGGATGATTAAAGCAGCTAATAACTCATCTAGAGAGCTCTATGCAGCATGTCCAAATGTAAGGGTAACTATAGGGGATGTGAAAGATGATCAGAACTTCTTTGTTCAGGATATGTCATCGTATCCCCTCATCCTTGGGCAACCCTACATTACAGCTGTGAGGATGGAAACAAAGGTTTTGGATGATGGCTCGGCATATGCAAGAATAAGGAGTAAAGATGGCAAGAAAGCTGTTCAGTTCTTGACAGTTTGCATTAACCATGAAAGGAATCGTGAGTCTCTTCGAGCACAGTCACTCCCAAAGATAAATAGAGAATTCATGAATTACAGGGAGATGAGGGATTTTGGCCAGGTGCCATTGTAAAGCGGGATTCCAATGGTACAAGGAAAAATGAATTCTCGCAGGACTCAATCAATGTAAATAACTTTTCAGCAAATTTTCAGGGATTCTCTAGCTATGGGTCACTGGTCTTTGTAAAAAGCAAGGATTTAAAGCGTGGCATGCGTAGACATGTACAAAATGAACAAAAAAGTCTTGAGCAGTGTGGTCTTTTGGAGAAGAATGAGTTTATTTCAGGGGTGCTTGATGAGGTGTCATTTGTAGATACTATGGATGTGCTTTTTGATATGGGAAGAGCATGCTTACAGGGTGGAAATGAGATGATAGAGGTGTCATCTGTGGAGATGTATGATATAATCCGGGAATTTGAGGGGGTGGAATGTAAAAACATGAATTGTGAGATGGATGCTCATGTTGATACAAAGTACAAAACAGTTGCAAAGAAGGTGAAACCAGTTGCCTTGCCTTTGCCACCAGGAAGCAAGGAGAAGATAGATGAAGCTTCTATGCAACCAAATCTCAGAGATCCGAAGAAAATTGGGCATAAGTTTACACAGGAAACTTTAAAAGAGCTGAAGATTGGTGAAAGGGATTTTCTGTTGCCAGTTGAAAGGGAATGCTTTGAGGAGATGCTTGTAAAACATGGGAAAGCCTTTGCTTTTCAGCCGCATGAAATAGGCTGTGTTGATCCAAGTGTAATAGCACCAATGGTGATCTTTACTGTTCCACATGTGCCCTGGAATCTGCGGCCAATTCCAGTACCAAAGGCTCTCTTGCCAAAGCTGATGGAATTACTAAAAGAAAAGATCAGGATGGGAATCTTGGAGCCATCATGCGCTCCATATTCCAACAGATGGTTTACTGTGCCAAAGAAAAATGGGACATTGCGCTTTATTCAAGACATGCAACCTGTAAACAAAGTCACAATCAGGAATGTGGGAGCAGGTCCGATTGTGGATGAGTTTGCAGAAGCATTTGCAGGGAAAGCTATATACTCTATGGGTGATCTGTATTCGGGATATGATCAGTTCCAGCTGGATATACAAAGCAGGGACTTGACCACAATGAGAACTCCTTTGGGATTAGTAAGGATATGTACCTTACCACAGGGAGCCACCAACTCAGTGGCACATATGATGAATGGAATGAATAAAGTCTTACGAGACTTCATACCACAAATAACTATGCCATTTCTGGATGATGTGCCAATAAAAGGCTGTGATGAGAAAGACAAAGATGGGGATTTGGATTCAAAGGGGTGCCGCAAGTTTGTGGCAAATCATATAAAGGATTGTGATATGATTCTATCCAGGCTTGAAGAAGTGAATCTTACTTTGTCTGGACTGAAATCAGTGTTTGGGGTTGGTGAAGTGCTAATAGTGGGACATCTTTGTAGTACTAATGGACGCCGACCTTGTCCGGCCAAGATAGATGCAATACAAAGAATGAAAGAGATATGCATTAATGTTACAGAGCTGAGGAGATTTCTTGGCGCATGTGTCTTTTATGTTATTTGGATCCCACATTATGCGCATGTAGCAGATCCTCTTTATCAACTCTTGAGGAAAAATCAAAAATTTTTGTGGAATGTAGCACATACTAAAGCTATGCGGAAGCTGAAATATCTGCTTCAATCATCACCTACTCTAAGGAAGGCAGATTATGAGTGTGGTAGGCCTGTGATTGTTACAATTGACACTAGTCCTACTGAGATAGGATGGGCAGTAGGGCAAGATGATGAGGATGATCACAGGTATGTAATCAGATTTGGAGCAAAGGTATTAAGCTTTCGACAACGAAAGTATCCACAGATCAACAGAGAGTTATGGGGAATAGTCACTGCTCTAAAATGTGAAAAAGAATATCTTATTGGGGCATCTGTACTTGTGGAAACTGATTGCTTGCCACTTCTTGGGATGATAGCAAGTTGTACCACTCCAGATATTGCTATGCTTAGGTGGATTGCCTATATCAAGTCACTAAATCCTGAGTTTGAGCATATTGCGGGAAAAGATAATCCAGTTGCAGATATGCTATCAAGAGCCAGGTATGAAGATGAAAAAGAGATGATTAGTGACATTGATGATGTGGGTACAAAGTTCTACACTACTGCATATGCAAAGGGGGACCATATTTGCCTATCAAATGCACTTGAGTCTTTTACTGAGGAAATGTATGAAGGAGATTGGTTGCTTATTGGTCAATACTTGAGCACTCTGACAAGACAGGAAAATTGGTCTGACTCAGAATTTAAGAGGATCCGCAGAAAAGCATATGGTTATTTTCTAAAGGATGGGTACCTCTGGAAGCATCCTAAGCAGAGGAATGCTATGCCACAGAGAGTCATATGTGATAAAGAGACTCAAGGGAAGCTTGTGAAAGAATTCCATGAGAGTCTCTGGGCTGGACATCGAAGTTTGTGGGCCACCTTTACCAAAATAAAGGAAAAATATTGGTGGAAAGGAATGTACAAGGATATTTCCCAATATGTGGAAACATGCATGGTATGCCAAATGTACTCAAATGTGCGGCATCGTGATGGCTTGCAACCAACCTACCCACCTGCCATGCACTACAAATGGGTAGTGGATCTAGTTACAATGCCTTTTGGAATTTGGCAGATGCGGTACATAGCACTTGCAAGAGAAGATTTGACAAATCAGGTAGAAGGGCTTGCTCTTAGAACAAAGAGTACGGAAACAGTATGCAAATTTCTCTTGGAAGATGTGATTTGTCGGTATGGTTGTGTTGGGAAAATAACAGCTGATAGAAGCAAGGGAATTCTTCTCTAGAATTGGCATCAAACTGTCCCTAACATGTGCTTACAATCCTGAGGGCAATGGTAAAAGTGAGCGAGGACATCCTCCAATCATTAAAGCTTTGGCTAAGGCATGCAGAGAAAGAATGCGAGAGTGGCCAAGGCTGCTACCATATGCTTTGTGGGCTGACCGTACAACTCATAGCTCAGTGACAGGATACATGCCTGCAGAATTAATGTATGGTCAGAAGCCAGTAATGCCAGTTGAAGAAGTAGTTCCAACTTGGAATGTATTGCCCTGGATGGAAGGATTGAGCAGGGAAGACCTCCTTGCATTGCGAATAAGGCAGTTGGAGAGGAGGCCTGAAGATGTAGAGCTTGCTAAAGCTCGCTTGAAAGATGCAAGGTTGAAAAATAAAGAAAGATTTGATAGAAGACACAGACTCCGGCCAAAACCTATTGAAGAAGGTGATTGGGTCCTAATGTATGATAGTAGCCTTGACAACCAATTCACTGTTCAAAGAAAATTTGCAAAAAGATGGTTTGGCCCTTACATTGTCAAGCATGTGCATGGAAATGCCACGTATACCCTGTGTGAGCTTGATGGAACAGAGATAAAGAATCTTGTAGAGCAGGCAAAAGGATCAAGGTGTTTAAAAGAAGGCTTGACAGAAATCCTTTTGATTCACAGGGAACTCAGGATGACAGGCTTGATAGTGAAAACATGGATATGGCCGAAGAGGACGAGAATGATTTTCCTAACAATGTAGAAGATGAAGACGACATCCAGTTATATGTGGATCTTGATGATGATTTGGCACATACCAGAGGATGTGCAGGTTTAGAGGGGGTGGATGTCGTGCCATGGCACGTCTATGGTGTGAAACCATGCATATGAGACTATCAAATGCAAATCTAGATGCATGGGGTTAAGTGCTATGACGAGTCATTATATGATGCCATGTACATATGTTCATATTGTAGATGAGGTTCAATAAGATGAGCTGAGGCTGAGTCAGGTCTCGAAGCTTTTGTATGTGAGTGTGGTGGTGATGGTTCTGCTGTTACTCGTCGGACCTCATGGTATCTTCTTTATGGTATCGATGGGCCGAGTCAGTGAATACCTCTTATGGGAGTGCAAACATGAGGGCATGCCAATGCACAAGGGAATGCATTTACGAAGACATGGAGATATATTTGAGTGAACAATTGGGGGATTCTACAAATCACATGGTCGATATGATGACACTATAAACCATGGAGGCATCAAGAGCAATGGAGATCCAATGGAGCATTAGAGTGCCGAAGTCTTTATCGGATGCGGGAGACACAATTGGATGATCAACCTTGTATTGGAAAGCTTGCCTTGATGCCAATGTTAGGAGCATCACATACCTTACTGAATGTAGATTATAATAAGAGATATTATGAGGACAGCTTGCGTGGCATCAAAAAGGAGAAATAATCGAAAGCAATAAAAAAGGAAAGGTGGCGCATGAGTATTTTCGAAGAGGGGAAATGCGTGAAGATAGCTGCAAAAGGTGATGGGGCGCCGAACTCCTTGCAGGAAAGTAAGGAAAAACCAGAGTGTGGGGGGGGAGCGCATATCAAAAAGGGGTCTGCAGAAAAAAGAGCGAACCAGTCCGCCAACTAACCAGAGTGAATAAAATCGAGGAGGCCATTACTGTTCATGGCATATAGGAGTTAGAATTAAAGAGCTAATTGAGTGTTATCCAGTGATGGGATTCTCAACAAATACATGTTTTCTGCCCTTCACGGCCTGCAGCAAAGCATCGTATGGGAGTTAATAAAAATCAAGTGAAAATCGCCTTGCTACCTTCAGATAAGTGATGATTTAATTTTACTTTATTTCACTATCCTACCTACCTACGATTTGAAAATTTGTAAAAGTCAATAAACCTTTAAAGGTTTTGTAAATCAAGAAGGACTTGATATGAAGAGTTGTGATATTAATGCATCAAAATACGTGGAATCAAAGTATCAAAAAATGCAGCAAGGATTCTGGTAAATTTGATTTTGTTTCTACCCTAGTGGATCTGGAATGCAAGTCATGGAATTTCTTAAAATCATGTGAGCATGTTATAGTTATGCCATATATCGTCTTTTGTTTGTGAGTTGTTGGAATTTAAAGGCAGGCTTTCAGGTGATAAAGAACATCATGAGATGATGGAATTGATGACACTGGATGTATGGAATGTAAATGGTCACATGTATGTTGGAAATATTTGAAGGTTATATTATGCCTACATGTGATTGGTTTGAGGGATTTGGAAAGAGGAGCCAGTGAATCTATGCTTGGAAAGGGACAAGCACTTGGTACACAATTTGTGTGCAATCATCAAGCTGAATTTGGAAATGTTTTGAAGTGAATTGGCACATGTACATGTCAACAAAAATGGTGATGTCTTACGCTCCTTGAGGAGCTATCTATTTTGTTTCTTTGCTGGGATTTTGGAAGCCACTCTCACAGCAAGAAGTCTCGTACTTTCCCAGCGACACCGCCCACGTCACGACAACGCGAAGGAGAGAGGGATCTTTATCACACACGCGAAGGAGAGAGGAAATTTTGGGTGCCCAAATGAAGTGTGTTACTACTACAAGAGAGGTAGAAAATGTGAAGGAGAAGGACATCCTTTGCAGCATTGAAGGATGCCCCTTTGCAGCCTTAAGGATGATGTGGTTGGCGAAGAGAAGTTTGGCCACCGATGGCATGTTATTGGATATGCAGTCGTGTACAAACGATCGCCCGTGCCGCTCATGCGGGCCACCAATGCCTCGCTAAAGTACTGGCCACGCGATGCAGTCCACTTGCAAATCCAGAGAGAGAGAGAGAGAGAGAGAGAGAGAGAGAGAGAGGTTTCATTACGCAGTGCGAGAGCATGGCGGGCTTAGCCATTTTAGAGAGTGATCCCGGTACATTACCAAGTGGTGACTTAGCCATGAAAAATTTGTTCAAGGTGGAGAGCATGGCCGATATCCAAGCCTCCATGACTTCGTTACTTGCCTCCATGAGAGCTCCATAAAATAGTAGGGGAATCAAGCGATGCACAGTTTAACGTGAAGCGTTCCAAGATTGTCAACTACACTATAAGTGGTATGAAGTCCCATCGTGTTATCTTGGACACACTAATGAGCATGGTGAGCGAGTGACTAGTGAGCCTACATATTAGACGACCGATACATCATGGCCTCAGCTCTACTGCAATGGTCATCTAAAAGGTAAACACACTCTCTCTCTCTCTGTGCTGATTTTTATGCGTGTTTTCAAGTTTTGAAACCTCAACAGAGGAGAGGGGAGGGAGAGAGAGGGAGGAAGAGAGAGAGAGAGAGAGAGAGAGAGAGAGAGAGAGAGAGAGAGAGAACAAAAAATAGAGATTTAAACGAAAGGAAGCCCTAGTAGCCCTCTCTTTTAGTCAAAAGGCTTTGGGACACATAGGATTGGTGCAGCAATTGAGGTGATTTCCCACATCTCCGCCAAACATTATGAGTCTTATTGCAAGACAGGTCAAAAGCGAGTGGGCGCCCATGGAAGCACTTCTAAAACCTTCCGAATCATGACCTTTCTAGCATGTTCATCTAGTAGAGGGTTCCCATAGGTACTCTTACAAAACCATCCCAATCATGACCATGAAAATTTTCTTTGTGCATGTTCATGTGCTTCCTACACTCTCCTTACCTCGTCCATTTGAAAGTCAAAACCCTGTAATGCCTATTAATGAGTCCACAGAAGACCGCGCCCATTTGAAAATCAAAACCCTAAAACCCCTATCACGCACACGAAGGAGAGAGATAATTTTTATCACGCACGCGAAGGAGAGAGGGAATTTTGGGTGCCCAAATGAAGTGTGTTACTACTACAAGAGAGGTAGAAAATGTGAAGGAGAAGGAGATCCTTCGCAGCATTGAAGGATGCCCCTCTACAGCCTTGAGGATGCTTTGGTTGGCGAAGAGAAGTTTGGCCACCGATGGCATGTTACGCTAAAGTACTGGCCACACGATGCAGTCCACTTGCAAATTCACAGAGAGAGAGAGAGAGAGAGAGAGAGAGGTTTCGTTACCTGACTGCAATGCGAGAGCATGGCGGGCTTAGCCATTTTAGAGAGTGATCTCGGTACATTACCAAGTGGTGACTTAGCCATGAATAATTTGTTCAAGGTGGAGAGCATGGCCGATATACAAGCCTCCATGACTTCGTTACTTGCCTCCATGAGAGCTCCAAAAAATAGTAGGGAGATCAAGCGATGCACAGTTTGACATGAAGCGTTCCAAGATTGTCAACTGCACTATAACTGGTATGAAGTCCCACCGTGTTATCTTGGACACACTAATGAGCATGGTGAGCGAGCGACGACTAGCGAGCCTACATAGTAGACGACCGATACATCATGGCCTCAGCTGCTGCAATGGTTATCCAAAAGGTAAAAACTCTCTCTCTCTCTCTCTGTGCTAATTTTTATGCGTGTTTTCAAGTTTTGAAACCTCAACAGAGGGGGGGGGGGAGAGAGAGAGAGAGAGAGAGAGAGAGAGAGAGAGAGAGAGAACAAAAAATAGAGATTTAAACGAAAGGAAGCCCTAGTAGCCCTCTCTTTTAGTCAAAAGGCTTTGGGACACATAGGATTGGTGCAGCAATTGAGGTGATTTCCCACATCTCGGCCAAACATTATGAGTCTTATTGCAAGACAGGTCAAAAGCGAGTGGGCGCCCATGGAAGCACTTCCAAAACCTTCCGAATCATGACCTTTCTAGCATGTTCATCTAGTAGAGGGTTCCCATAGGTACTCTTACAAAACCATCCCAATCATGACCATGAAAATTTTCTTTGTGCATGTTCATGTGCTTCCTACACTCTCCTTTATGTGTGTAGGTTGGAAAATCGATGGGGTTGTGGAAGACAGAGGAGTAGCAACATTGTAGCGCAGACACATACAAGGAGAAGGGTGTGAGAAGGGAAGCGTCATCTCTTTGGTTACTCCACTTTGTTTTTGGATTGCACAACCTTCCTCTTTGTTTTTGGATAGTTTATAAATAGCACATCCACCCAAAAAAAAAGAACATTAGCATTTCCTACATTAGTAATAGTGGTTGGGCCAACCTGGAAAAGGAATTTTTTAATTTTCTTCACGTTTTGTTTTATACAAAAAAAAACTGCTAAGGGGATAGCATTACAAGAAATGCAACCCAAAAAGGTTATGTGTGTGTTCGTATATATTTATATACATACATACGTATATATATATGTTTACATATTTATGCATATGTATGATCACAAATAAGTAACAGATTATATATTTGACTGTGTGTTTATCGGTTTAAGACATGCTCATGATGAAAAAGATGGTGTTTTCGTGTTTGAATACAATGGTTCTCTAACAAAATTGTATTAACAATTATTTGCACAAGCTAGAATTTAAAATCATCCATTAGTAACTATTGAACCATGAAAAGATTCTTTAAAAAATGTAGGAGTGAGGAGATAGAAAAAAATATAATGAGGAACTGATTCGGATCTCAAGAAAGAATGTAAGAAAAATGAATATGCACATGCACACACACACACACACACACACACACACACACGAGAGAGAGAGAGAGAGAGAGAGAGAGAGAGAGAGAGAGAGAGAGAGAGAGAGAGAGAGAGAGAAAGGTAGGCATTATAGGGGAAAGAGTAAGGAGAGATATAAGTTAAATAGAGAGTGGGATTTCAAAGGGGCTTCTTTACTTTAGAGTCCTAGACCAAGACCTACTATTTTCATATATATATATATATATATATTCAAATTTTAAGCCAAAATAATCCTTTCAATAATGTTAATAAACTCATTTCCTTAACCTTTTTTAATTTTTGATATATCTTTATAGTACTGAAAACAGCCAAAAACAATCTCCACCTTAGTTCAAATTTTAGTTCTTCACATATAAGGCGTAAATATTTGTGTGTGTGTGTGTGTGTGTGTGTGTGTGTGTGTGTGTGTGTGTGTGTGTGTGTGTGTGTGTGTGTGTGTGTGTGAGAGAGAGAGAGAGAGAGAGACAGAGAGACAGAGAGAGACAGAGAGAGAGAGAGAGAGAGAGAGAGAGAGAGAGAGACCTTCATATTTCACATTGAGAGATTTCTTCATATTTTACATTAACAATAACTTAAAGAATTTAAGACGGCCTACCATTTGTACTGAATGTAAGGGATAACATGTAAAATAAAGCAAAGAATGTTTTGGAAATGGACAAAAGAAAAATGAGATTATATTAGAAGAGGAGTTTTTACAAGGGAAGTTACATGGAAAAAGGATTGTGACGTAGAGTGGTTGAGTGATTGGCTAGATTGTGTTTCTTGTAGGATTGTTGTTGGAGGCTGATGGGTACGCTTATAAGAAGCGATGAAGGGGGAGGGGGTGGGAAATTGCAAGGGGTGATGAATGGTAGGCCGAATCGAGTGTAGCAGGATGAAGTTTACAAGGGAGGTGCTAATTCATTTGGTGTGAGCATGTAGAGAATTGAATGATTTGACCAGTAACAGTAGTTGGTTCCATAGTTTGCATTCACGCTCTTATTATTTGTCCATATGTGGTCTATAGTTGATTGGTGCAATGTGGTTGGCAATGTAATGTGTTGTGTCATGTTGTGAGTAGTCAAGAAAGATGTGAGAGATGCATATGTATTTGTTGGCTTTAGTGTGTCAATGTTGAAATCACCGATGAGGACAATTTGGTGTTGCATGCTGAATTTTTGGAAGATGACTTGTAGTAGTCGATGAAGAGCGCAAGGAGATGAGGTCAGTGATCGGTAAATTGTTGCTATTTGAAAGTGTTTGTTGGTATGGTTTAATGAAATGAGCAGCAAGTGCCACGATGTTGTCTTGTTCTTGCCTATGGGATCATTGCACTTTCAAAACTGGATCGTAATAAATTGCAAGACCGTGGGCACCGGTTTGAGGTGATCACATTGAAATCTCCAAGCTTGATTCTTTCACCTGCATGCAATCTTGTTTCTTGGAAGCATAGAATGTGTGATGACATCAACGATTTGTCGCAAAGTATATTGTCTTTGTGCTGTCTTAAGGAGACTGTTGCAAGCATTGAGTCTCTAGCCGGACGCTCTCATCAAACTTTATGTGTGTGTCTTGTATGGGTTCTAACAAGATAAGTTGTTTGGGTCTTTGATTCTTGAGAGAGCTGTGTACACCAATCCATGTCCATGGATTTTTTTTTGGACTAAATTCCAACTTTCCATCGTGAGCCCTTGAGACCTGTGTATCGTCCTTTGCTAATGTAGGCTGTATTGGGAATTGCTTTCTTGTGATTGTATTCAAAGCATTTTTACCTATTTGGAATTCTTTTGCAACTATATGCAATGGTGTCCATGTACAAGGTATTGCATGTGTGTATAAGTGTCTTGACTTGTACCTCAATTTTTTGTCCTATTTGTTGAAAGGAGAACTTGATCCAAACAAGTGGGGTTGAATCTTGCAAGTTTGAGCTCATGAAATTTCCCTCCGCACCATTCACAAGCCCGTCTGCAATGTCATGGTTTTCGGCACATAACTCAATGGTCATATTTGGCTTCAATTGGAGGACTTAGTTGAGTCTGGCGAGTGCTTGAGGCTCATGTGGTATTTGTACTTTTCTACTGCATGTTTGGTGTCATATGTCGATTGCCACAAGGATATGAGGCTTCCTAAATTTTGATGCTAAATTTTGATGATACACTTTGTCATTATGCTAAATTTTTGTCGTCATTGGTGTAGAAGAGGTGGGCTATATCATTTTGTTGAGAAGGTACTCTGTAAAATGTAGCATTTAGATAATGTAATTCCATGTCTACATGAGTGCTTGTTCCTATTCTATTGAGAATGTTTATGAAGGTTGGATCATGTTGTGTCATAGTGGTTTTTATCCCGTAGCACTTTGGTGTTGTTTGCCAATATGTGGGTGCGATTTCTTCTAGCAATTGTGATTGTGGCTTGAAGATCCATGAATCACGAACCAGACTTGCTTGGAAAATATCACCACACATAATGACATCAACGGCACCAAATGGTTTATCATACATGTGCTTGATACAACATAATCAATTATCAGCAAGGCTGAGAGTTCTAGATCCAATGAGGGAAATCTCATCAAATACAACCAGTTTGAGACTCTTGTAATGTGTGGACAAGATATCTAGTTTTTCTGTGGATAGACTTGCAAGTGTATTTGTGAGTAATGGTAAGTGCAATGCTGAATGTATTGTTCTTCCACCTATGTTGAATGCAGCCTTTCCCATATAGGCCATAAGCAGGGTTGTTGGGGACTCAACATCGTCCTGAATGGACTTAGTGTAATGCCGTAAAAGACCTTGTACAATGAGCAATAGTGTGAATGTCTTCCCATGCCTGCTCCACCAACAGTCAAGAAAAGATTGAGGGATTTTGTTGGTTGTGGCCTCTTTCGAAGCATGACATCATTGAAGATTAATCACTCCTCATCATTTAGTTTTTGGAGCTGTTCATAAAATGTTGCATTGGGCATGAAGATGTAGGTTTTTGGGACTCTAAGGTCTTTTTGTTTGGGTGGGTTTGGAACATCAAGTGCAATGTCATAGTGCTCTCTTTCATTTTTTGTGCTAGGGTGTTTAGAATTTGAGCTGGATGCTTTTGAACAAGACCTTCTACATTCATTCTCATCTTGTATTGTTGATGGCTTGTTATACTTTTGCATGTTGCTAAGAATAATGTCAACATTTGAGGTGTAGACATCATGCCAAGACCCATGACCGTCGAAGCTTGAGAGCTCATTATTTTGGAATGGGAAGAAAAGCAAGCATTGCTCTCGGTAGTGATTCTCAGGGTCTCTTTCCTTGTTGTAGTTTATGTACCACACTATTCTTGGTTTCTTTCGTATTTTGTGTGTTCTTCAGGATGTGTCAAAGAGTGTCAGGAAATTTGCAAGGCATATGTTGGAGAGATGTGAAGTTCTTCTAGTGTACTTTTGAATTGAGTCAAGGAAAAATATTTTAGTGCTATCCTCTGGCATGCATTCTTCTCTTTGAAGTCAGGAGAAGTGCGCAATGTGTCAAAGTCTCTATAGCCTATCTTAGAGGCCAAAATTTGCTCTATATTGGTGTCGTAGGTGATATCTCTTGTTGTGAGGCTAAAACCTTTCAATTTGCCTTTTCATAGTCAAACCCAAATTGATGATAGCACTTTGTTGACCATGATTTTCATAGTTTTGAAGAATAAATTTTTTATGTTTAAAGCAAACCGTCTATCACTATGCGTCAACTCCCATTTTGTTGTCAGGTGGTAGTTTTTCATTGCATACTAATGGTAAGCATAGTTCTTCACAATGTGAATTCTTGAATAGACTCAAAGGTGGAAAGCCTTCACATGGCATAACGTGAATCATTGAATCATTCATGCCTACAACTTGATGTAAAGAGTTGAGTCCATGGACAAGGTAATCACAAAAGGGCTCATCATCTTGCCCATCAATGTGTTCATCATTGTGAAGTTCATTATTTTCAAGGCTTCGTTCAAGGGCTATCATGTGTGCCAACCAATTATTGTTGAGGGAAACGTTGTTCGCACAATAAAGAGGTGTAGGGAGTAATGCATTAAAGGCTAACATTGTTCTTAGAGGGCCAACAGAGCCACTCATGTACAACTTTCCCTTGATTCCAACCAATATGGATCCTTCAAACTCAAGAAAGTGTGGATGGACACATTGAACTCTCTCTAGATCAGCCATCACATTGACTATTGTGCCACAAAACCCCAGCTCTGTCCATTGTGTGTGAGCTCACGAATTTGTGCAAAAAGGTATTCTGATCAATATCATATGAGCCTCAATTTGGTTCAAGTTTTTGACACTTTCAATAGATGCATTGTAGCCTTGAGTTGCAAGTGAAGAGCTCGACCATTGAAAAGATCCTCACGACAGTTGCGGTTCGCCAGGTAATTTCCTTTTGGATGTGTTTCAAAGGAGGGTTAGGGTGAGCCATAACATTTTTGGCACCGTTGCCAAGGAACCATTCCATCGTTTTTTCTCTAATCTACATATTGCCCATTATCTTTATTAATGGTTTTCCATGAAAAAGATATGGATTTGATGGTGATTTGTGTGAGATTTGGTGTAGAATAGCTCTCTTTTTTATTTTTGAAAAGAATGTTTTTTGTTTAATTTTTAGATTACTTTGTTGTTTTTGTGGTTTTTCATGTTCTTAGGGCTTGCACATAGTTTGTATTGGGCTTAGTTTGCATCCATTGCATCAAAAACAATGCAATAGAATGCAATTTTTAGTGAATGTTAGCTCTCTTTAGTGTTAAACATAGATTTAAGATCATTAATTTTAGTTTAATTATGTGTTTGTTGTTGAAATTTTTTGGATTAGAGTATTAGCAAGCATTAGGAGTAGCTTAATCTCTCGCAAAAATTCTTAAAACCATCAAAAAACCCTTGAATTTAACTAATTTCTCTTAATGGACTGGTTTTTGTCATTAAGGGTGATTAATCTTGTTGAAGTGGCCAAAAAATAGAAAATATGTTAACTTGTGTCTAAATTGATCATATGAGTAGTCAAATTTTTGAGTGTTTTGAGAGCATCTAGATGCATCAAAACACCTAATCACATCAATTGGAGAAATTTGACTCTCTCTTTGCTTAATTTTACCTTGAAAGGGGAGACCATAATTAAGAGTCTAATTAATCCCCTATTTTAGATTAATTTAAACAGTTGTTGATGCACAAAGATTAGCATTCCCTTGCTCTATCGAATGATGTGCTCAATTGTGTGAATTAATTAAGGATTAGTGGTTAATTAGAGTTCTTGATTAGTGTAAAAGAGAAAAAGATTAGTGAAAGAATTAATCTTGGATTAATCTTTAATCACTTTTTTACATAACTCATTAAGGCTAATGAGCATTCAATGAGTAGATGCTCATGAGTTATCAATTTGTCGATTTTGGGAGTCATTTATGAAGGGTGTAAGGGGTGTCATTATTAAAAGGTTGACTTTTTTAAGGGGTGTCATTATTAAAAGGTTGACTTTTTTAAGGGGTGTCATTATTAAAAGGTTGACTTTTTTGATTCCCACTTACCTTTTTGGGAAATTGCTCATATCCTTTTCATTTTTAAATTCAAAAAATATCCCCCCCAAAAAGGGAAATTCGTATTTCCCACTAGACTCGAAAAAAAAATTCGAATTTAATATTCCGTAAAGTCTGTGGTTCACGGCATGAACCATTTTCTACAACTTCACGGAACCTCAGTTCACACCCAAAAGATTCGTCCTTGAGAATCATGCAAATATATATATATATAATAAAAAAATTAAATTTAATATTCCGTGAAGTCCGGTTCACGGTGTGAATAATTTTCTGCAACTTCACGAAACTTGAGTTCACGCCCAAAAAGTTCACGAAACCTCTTTTTAAAAAATCGAATTTAATATTCCCTGAAGCGGAGTTCACAACATGAACCATTTTTTGCAACTTCACAGAACCTAAGTTCACACCCAAAAGGTTCACGGAACCTTTTTTTTTAAATCGAATTCAATATTCCGTGAAGTCCGGTTCATGGCATGAACCATTTTTTGCAACTTCACAGAACCTGAGTTCATGCCCAAAAGGTTTACGTCCTCGGGAACCGCGAGTGAAAAAAATTAAATTTAATATTTTGTGAAGTCCGGTTCACGGCGTGAACCATTTTCTGTAACTTCACAGAACTAGAGTTCATGGAATCTTTTTTTAAATCAAATTTAATATTCTGTGAAGTCCCGGTTCACAGCATGGACCATTTTCTACAACTTCACAGAACCTTTTCTTTTAAATCAAATTTAATATTCCGTGAAGTCCGGTTCACGACGGTGTGAACCATTTTTTGTAATTTCACGGAACTAGCATTCATGTCAAAAAAATAAATAAATAAAATATAAAATTTATACAGCCCTTGAAGTCCGTCGGCGTGAAAAGGGATCTGTCAGCCAAAAAAACCCTGTTTGGAGCCCCGTATCTCCTAAATCGTATATCCAATGAAGGCGCTCTAGGGCTCATCAAAAAACTAACATTGAGCTCTTCGACTTAGGACATGGTCGTCTGAAGTCAAAATCAACCATTTTGGCCTCTGACTAGCAGCCTCAAAATTCGACCCGAAAATCGAGGTAAAAAACAACCCAAAAAATAACAAAAAATCGTTAAAAACATGAAAACAACGACGAGTCATATTCTGGCTACTTTTTGAAGGTCTAATCGATAAAATCACAGACGACTCACGGAAACAAAGTTGTAGTACTCCAAAATACTACAACTCCCTCATACAGAGCTTTTCGAAATTCATTTTGAAACATCCTAAAAAAAGATAATGAGAAAGAGAACATGTCAAAAACAAAAGAATGAAGTAAGAATATACTATAACTACAGACTGTGAGCATGAACTTTTCATGGATTGATACAAGTGACCCTATCTTGGACCTGGATTTTTTGGAAGAACGGTACTATCAAGGGAAGCTAAGGATTCCTCCTTTCCAAATCCACTCACGTTACCACTAGGGGAGAGATGTTGTGGATCCTCCTTTGTGGACCTATTCCACCTACTATTCCATCCCCTTGCACCACCATGTTTTACCTTTGAGCATCGCATGTGGTATGTAGTGTCCCAGTTATGTTGGCACTGTTGAACTTATTTTAGGTGCGCTATTGGATAGGACTATTGCAGTCCATGGTAGGAGACACACCACAACAACAAGATCACATGAGTGTACATCACCTAGTGGGAGGACATTACCAAGATAGAACTACAAGGAATAACTTGTAGAGCACGAGAGGAGGGCAAGAACTTATGGATTTACACCATCATTTCTTGTAATGTTATCGACTCCTTGTCCCTTATGGAGCAAGAACTTATGGATTTACACCATCATTTCTTGTAATGTTATCGACTCCTTGTTCCTTATGGAGCATGGTGGGTGCTTTCCTTGTTGATAACCTAGTTCATGGTAGCTACTTAGCTTACTTATCTATAGTACCCATGCCATATCATAGTGAGGATGCACTTAGACCATTGCCTAGTATACCAAAGGACAAACATATATATATGAAGTAAACCCAAATGAGGGGGAAAATCAACCTAGTCAAGTCAAATTGGAGCACAATTACAAACTATGGATATATGATGAGTTTGATTTAAAGGTTATTAGGTGAAATCGTGTGACCAGATCCAGATTTACAACTTGTAGTGGATGTTCAACCTCAATATGGACCGTATAATACCACTTGCTCAGGTGTATCCTAACTCACTCTCAACTTTGAAATTATTCTTGCACATCATTACATGCATTCATATAACTAAAAGGCTATATGATTGGGTAAAAATTTATTTCTAAGTTCCACTTAGGGAAACTTTAAGGTCATATTCTTTCTTATATTTAGTAATGTTCCTACTTGCCCATCGTGAGTGAGTGACCTTAAATTATGCTGATGCAGTATGTGAAGTACTCCCACTTATATTTTAGTGACGTTAACTCAATCGTAGGTGAAAAATAAACCCAAAAAATAATCAGAAGAAGAAACCAATAATAAAAAAATAAAAAATAAAAAATAAAAACACAAAAACACCAAGAAGCTAACTATCACTGTATAGGATCCTCGTAGGACTCTGGATAACTATCCCTACATAGGATCCTCATAGGGCTCTGGGTTATTAGTGAGGGTACCTTCAGATCAATGCCTTAATTCTTATGGGGTAACCATCACCGTCTTAGGAGATTACTATCATTCCTTAGTGTTTGCAGGGGATGAGGATGGAGCAATAGTCACACGGTGCTACAAATATTATAAAATGTTAAAATTAGGCAAGATCAGGGTATCCAGGTCAAGACAAGATATCTAGTTTTTTTGTGGATAGACTTGCAAGTGTATTTGTGAGTAATGGTAAGTGCAATGCTGAATGTATTGTTCTTCCACCTATGTTGAATGCAGCCTTTCCCATATAGGCCATAAGCAGGGTTGTTGGGGACTCAACATCGTCCTGAATGGACTTAGTGTAATGCCGCAAAAGACCTTGTACAATGAGCAATAGTGTGAATGTCTTCCCATGCCTGCTCCACCAGCAGTCAAGAAAAGATTGAGGGATTTTGTTGGTTGTGGCCTCTTTCGAAGCATGACATCATTGAAGATTAATCACTCCTCATCATTTAGTTTTTGGAGCTGTTCATAAAATGTTGCATTGGGCATGAAGATGTAGGTTTTTGGGACTCTAAGGTCTTTTTTTTGGGTGGGTTTGGAACATCAAGTGCAATGTCATAGTGCTCTCTTTCATTTTCTGTGCTAGGGTGTTTAGAATTTGAGCTGGATGCTTTTGAACAAGACCTTCTACATTCATTCTCATCTTGTATTGTTGATGGCTTATTATACTTTTGCATGTTGCTAAGAATAATGTCAACATTTGAGGTGTAGACATCATGCCAAGACCCATGACCGTCGAAGCTTGAGAGCTCATTACTTTGGAATGGAAAGAAAAGCAAGTATTGCTCTCGGTAGTGATTCTCAGGGTCTCTTTCCTTGTTGTAGTTTATGTAGCACACTATTCTTGGTTTCTTTCGTATTTTGTGTGTTCTTCAGGTTGTGTCAAAGAGTGTCAGGAAATTTGCAAGGCATATGTTGGAGAGATGTGAAGTTCTTCTAGTGTACTTTTGAATTGAGTCAAGGAAAAATATTTTAGTGCTATCCTCTGGCATGCATTCTTCTCTTTGAAGTCAGGAGAAGTGCGCAATGTGTCAAAGTCTCTATAGCCTATCTTAGAGGCCAAAATTTGCTCTATATTGGTGTCGTAGGTGATATCTCTTGTTGTGAGGCTAGAACCTTTCAATTTGCCTTTTCATAGTCGAACCCAAATTGATGATAGCACTTTGTTGACCATGATTTTCACAGTTTTGAAGAATAAATTTTTTATGTTTAAAGCAAACCGTCTATCACTATGCGTCAACTCCCATTTTGTTGTCAGGTGGTAGTTTTTCATTGCATACTAATGGTAAGCATAGTTCTTCACAATGTGAATTCTTGAATAGACTCAAAGGTGGAAAGCCTTCACATGGCATAACGTGAATCATTGAATCATTCATGCCTACAACTTGATGTAAAGAGTAGAGTCCATGGACAAGGTAATCACAAAAGGGCTCATCATCTTGCCCATCAATGTGTTCATCATTGTGAAGTTCATTATTTTCAAGGCTTCGTTCAAGGGCTATCATGTGTGCCAACCAATTATTGTTGAGGGAAACGTTGTTCGCACAATAAAGAGGTGTAGGGAGTAATGCATTAAAGGCTAACATTGTTCTTAGAGGGCCAACAGAGCCACTCATGTACAACTTTCCCTTGATTCCAACCAATATGGATCCTTCAAACTCAAGAAAGTGTGGACGGACACATTGAACTCTCTCTAGATCGGCCATCACATTGACTATTGTGCCACAAAACCCCAGCTCTGTCCATTATGTGTGAGCTCACGAATTTGTGCAAAAAGGTATTCTGATCAATATCATATGAGCCTCAATTTGGTTCAAGTTTTTGACACTTTCAATAGATGCATTGTAGCCTTGAGTTGCAAGTGAAGAGCTCGACCATTGAAAAGATCCTCACGACAGTTGCGGTTCACCAGGTAATTTCCTTTTGGATGTGTTTCAAAGGAGGGTTAGGGTGAGCCATAACATTTTTGGCACCGTTGCCAAGGAACCATCCCTAGGCTTTTTCCATCGTTTTTCCTCTAATCTACATATTGCCCATTATCTTTATTAATGGTTTTCCATGAAAAAGATATGGATTTGATGGTGATTTGTGTGAGATTTGGTGTAGAATAGCTCTCTTGTTTATTTTTGAAAAGAATGTTTTTTGTTTAATTTTTAGATTACTTTGTTGTTTTTGTGGTTTCATGTTCTTAGAGCTTGCACATAGTTTGTATTGGGCTTAGTTTGCATCCATTGCATCAAAAACAATGCAATAGAATGTAATTTTTAGTGAATGTTAGCTCTCTTTAGTGTTAAACATAGATTTAAGATCATTAATTTTAGTTTAATTATGTATTTGTTGTTGAAATTTTTTGGATTAGAGTGTTAGCAAGCATTAGGAGTAGCTTAATCTCTCGCAAAAATTCTTAAAACCATCAAAAAACCCTTGAATTTGACTAATTTCTCTTAATGGACTGGTTTTTGTCATTAAGGGTGATTAATCTTGTTGAAGTGGCCAAAAAATAGAAAATATGTTAACTAGTGTCTAAATTGATCATATGAGTAGTCAAATTTTTGAGTGTTTTGAGAGCATCTAGATGCATCAAAACACCTAATCACATCAATTGGAGAAATTTGACTCTCTCTTTACTTAATTTTACCTTGAAAGGGGAGACCATAATTAAGAGTCTAATTAATCTCCTATTTTAGATTAATTTAAATAGTTGTTGATGCACAAAGATTAGCATTCCCTTGCTCTATCGAATGATGTGCTCAATTGTGTGAATTAATTAAGGATTAGTGGTTAATTAGAGTTCTTGATTAGTGTAAAAGAGAAAAAGATTAGTGAAAGAATTAATCTTGGATTAATCTTTAATCACTTTTTTACATAACTCATTAAGGCTAATGAGCATTCAATGAGTAGATGCTCATGAGTTATCAATTTGTCGATTTTGGGAGTCATTTATGAAGGGTGTAAGGGGTGTCATTATTAAAAGGTTGACTTTTTTTAAGGGGTGTCATTATTAAAAGGTTGACTTTTTTGATTCCCACTTACCTTTTTGGGAAAATGCTCATATCCTTTTCATTTTTAAATTCAAAAAATATCCCCCTCAAAAAGGAAAATTCGTATTTTCCACTAGACTCAAAAAAAATTCGAATTTAATATTCCGTAAAGTCTGTGGTTCACGGCATGAACCATTTTCTACAACTTCACGGAACCTGAGTTCACACCCAAAAGATTCATCCTTGAGAATCGTGCAAAAATATATATATATAATAAAAAAATTAAATTTAATATTTCGTGAAGTCCGGTTCACGGTGTGAATAATTTTCTGCAACTTCACGAAACTTGAGTTCACGCCCAAAAGGTTCACGAAACCTCTTTTTAAAAAATCGAATTTAATATTCCCTAAAGCGGAGTTCACAGCATGAACCATTTTTTGCAACTTCACAGAACCTAAGTTCACACCCAAAAGGTTCACGGAACCTTTTTTTTTAATCGAATTCAATATTCCGTGAAGTCCGATTCATGGCATGAACCATTTTTTGCAGAACCTGAGTTCACGCCCAAAAGGTTTACGTCCTAGGAAACCGCGAGTGAAAAAAATTAAATTTAATATTTTGTGAAGTCCGGTTCACGGCGTGAACCATTTTCTGTAACTTCACAGAACTAGAGTTCATGGAATCTTTCTTTTAAATCAAATTTAATATTCTGTGAAGTCCCGGTTCACGGCATGGACCATTTTCTACAACTTCACAGAACCTTTTCTTTTAAATCAAATTTAATATTCCGTGAAGTCCGATTCACGGCAGTGTGAACCATTTTTTGCAATTTCACGGAACTAGCATTCATTTCAAAAAAATAAATAAATAAAATATAAAATTTATACAGCCCTTGAAGTCCGTCGGCGTGAAAAGGGATCTGTCAGCCAAAAAAACCCTGTTTGGAGCCCCGTATCTCCTAAATCGTATATCTAATGAAGGCGCTCTAGGGCTCATCAAAAAACTAACATCGAGCTCTTCGACTTAGGACATGGTCGTCTGAAGTCAAAATCAACCATTTTGGCCTCTGACTAGCAGCCTCAAAATTTGACCCGAAAATCGAGGTAAAAAACAACCCAAAAATAACAAAAAATTGTTAAAAACATGAAAACAATGACGAGTCATATTCTGGCTACTTTTTGAAGGTCTAATCGATAAAATCACAGACGACTCACGGAAACAAAGTTGTAGTACTCCAAAATACTACAACTCCCTCATACAGAGCTTTTCGAAATTCATTTTGAAACATCCTAAAAAATGTGCTGTGAAACAGGGAAAATTTTCTCGAAAATTTTTTTCATCTTGAGACAATGATGGAAAATAGGTTTTAGGACCTCCTCTTCCATCTGGGAAGTTACTATCATAAGCTTTTTTTGGAAAATTATCTCTAAGGTTCACGTGTGTAGCGCCTAAGCTATTTAGGGCAAACGGACATCCGTTTGATCTAAAACAAAGAGTACACCAAGCCTCTTGAGGCTGTAAACAGGCTGTGGGAGAATATAAAAAGAAAAGAAAAATTTGTGGTTGCTCATTAAGAAGCATTTATGTACTCCAACATGGCCACGATAAAGGGATTGCCAGGGATCACACAAGGACTAAACCCAATGGCTGACATCTTCAAGCCATTAAGATCTATTTCACAAATGCACCTCCCAATACCATTGGCTATGCCTATACCAAGTGTGTCATCGGGTTTTACACCCCGGCTTTGGTCCCTTACCTAACATTCCCACAAAGTACCAACCCTTTCCTAGATGCCCACACCTTGGACATACTAACTAGTCTAGGAAGGGGGTGGCCCAAGGACTCAATGAGTCTCTTCCAACAAGAGTACTCACATACAGACTGAGTGACTCATACAAAAATACTCATACAGAAATACGGCCGTACAAATTTCTAAAATTATGGGCAAATATGACAGAACAACAAATTTTATGGAAAAGAAAGTTTATTTTATGTTATTCTAAAAGAGTAATTCCCACCGTTTGTGCATTCTAAAAGAAATATTCTAGTTTACTCCTTGTACATATTCACCTATGAATATGCATGGATATCACTGATATTAATTATTTAATTTAATTTAATTTCTATGCATAGAAAGATGCATAATGGATTTTTTTTAAATCATAAAAGTTACTATTTTCATTGAATTTAATTTCTATGCATAGAGAGATGCATAATGCAAAATTTTTTATTATAAAAGTGTTATTTTCATTGAATTTAATTTCTATGCATAGAAAGATGCATAATGGATTTTTTTTTATTATAAACGTGTTATTTTCATTGAATTTAATTTCTATGCCTAAAAAGATGCATATATGGAAATTTTTATTATAAAAGTGTTATTTTCATTCAATTTAATTTCTATGTGCATAATGAAAAAAAAAATTATAAAAGTGTTATTTTCATTGAATTTAATTTCTATGCATAGAAAGATGCATAATGAAAAAAAAAATTTATTAAAGTTTTATTTTCATTGAATTTAATTTCTATGCATAAAAAGATACATAATGGAAATTTTTTATTATAAAAGTGTTATTTTCATTGAATTTAATTTTTATGCATAGAAATATGCATATTAGAATTTTTTTTATTCTAAAAGTGTTATTTTCATTGAATTTAAATTTTATGCATAGAAAGATGCATAAAGAATTTTTTTTGTTATAAAAGCGTTATTCCTATAAAAATTGATTTTTATGCATAAATAGATGCATAAAGAAATTCTATTTATTTTAAAAGTGTTATTCCTATTAAAAATTATTTTATTCATAAATAGATGCATAAAAGGATTTTCTTTTATATAAAAGTGTCATTCCCATTGACGTTGATTTTTATGCATAAATAGATGCATAAAGAATTTTTATATCAAAATTAGAATTCTCTTTAATTCTATGTTTAATTTGATAAATGAATAAGTAAATACTCTAAGAGAGAAATTTCTTTTGTTTTATATTCACTGGGATTGTAAAGAGAAAATTCAGAAAATCTATTGAAGTTGAAATATTCAGATAAATGATAAGTTTATTCCTCATCGAAATTCGTGATTAACTTATAAATCAGCTAAGTGAAAATTCAATGAATTAAATTCAGTAAAATAGTAACTGAAATATCACCCCTTTTCATGAAAGATAGTTCAGGAAAAATCTTATCAGACTCGAACCCTGAATCAGACCATGACCAAGACCAAACTCTCTCGTCAGTTTCGAGAAAAGAAGATGTGACTAGTTGTGGAAAATACTCTCAAATCTCCCGCCAAATCTGAAACTAAGTTTGAGACCTTTGAACTGATCTGTGGATCAAGGTTACAGAATTCGAGGAATTCTGTTTTATGAAATTTAGAAATTCGATCAAGAAGTTTTGGGGATACTGGTTTAAGATGTACTCATTATATTCAAAAGAAAATCAAACTAAAAACTTGCATAGAAACCCTGTTTTCTTAAAGGACTGTCTTACACTAGAATTCTGGAGGGAGAAAATGCGTTGATTTCTTCAAGTTAAGTCTGTAATAGTTTTCCTTCTTTCTGGTTTAATCAGGTGAAGGATAGTTTAGTTCCATTAGGAAATTTTTGGACCCAAAGAGGGCCTCTTGGATTAACTTTTGATTAGGAATGGACCAATAGGAAGAGGGCTGGGTGCACATTTTTGACTTCTTTGACCCTAGGGGGCCTAGGCTTTGGTTTGCTAATGGGGCCTAATTACTACTCTTTTCCCCCTACCTCTTGGGCCCAAACTTAGAGGTCCCCCCACCTAGAATCGCGCAGATGAAAAACCCTAAAAATTGAAAATTTTTAAGTTTTTCCCAAAAGTGTGTTTTCCCTCTCAAACTTCCCCCCAACATACTCTAGGTTTGGAAAGCTCATGTTGAACCTCTTTCTTCCTCTTTGAACCTCTTTCTTCCTCTTCTAAGCTCTCCATTTTTGCTGCAGAAACTCCATACCTCTCAAGCTCTCCCTCCTTGTCAAACTCCCTCAGTCTCAAGCTCCCTCTCCCTCTTTATTCCTTTTCTAAGCTCTCCATTGCTGCAGAAACTCCATCCCTCTCAAGCTCTCCCTCCATCTCAATCTCCCTCCCTCTCAAGCTCTCCCTCCTTCTCAAGCTCTCCCTCTCCCTCTCTCTCTCTCTCTCTCCCTCTCTCTCTCTCTCTCTCTCTATCTCTATCTCCCTCTCTCTCTCTCAATCTCTCTCTCTCTCTCTCAATCTCCCTCTCTCTCTCTCTCTCTGTGTCAAGCTCCCTCTCTCTCTCTCTCTCTCTCTCAAGCTCCCTCCCTCTCCATTACTACAGAAACTCTATCCCTCTTTAGTCTACTCTAGGTTCAGGAAGCCTATTCTCAAACTCTAACCCTCTTTTAAGATTTCCATTGCTGCACTGAAAACCCTGAACTTTCTCTCCTCTCCACTCTTCTATTGTAGAACAAGCTTTTCTTTTCCCTTCTTCTCTTTTCTTACCACCATGGCCTCTTCCAGTAATGTGAGAAGACCTAGGGAGAAGGTGGAAGAGCTTGTACTACATAACACAAGAGATGAGAATGGAGTTTGGGCTCCAACAAAATTCAGGGTTGGGGCTTGGGTCTACATGCAGCCAAGCTCTAAGGGACCACATCGAGTGCGTCAACTAGGGAATATGCTACATCATTAGAAGGGGCGGCTACAAGGCTTCAAGCATACTAAGAAGGAAGGACTGGTTGCCATAGTGCAACATGTGTATACCCTTGGAGACCTGTACATTCAAGGCCAATAACCAAGGTTTCCTTCAAATTGTCAGTGTAACATAAACACAGCTTTAACAACATGCTAATATTGGATTTTTTGTTTCAAATTTTCTTATAATTCTCCATTTTCTTATGTCTCTCTGCTGCAAATATTTTCCCCTCTAATTATGTTGAGGAACAACCACTCTAAAGCCTCACTGGAGTTTTCTATGCTATGCATGCATCCATTGGAGAGGCAATGTTTGTATCTTAAAGCCCAAGTGATCTTGTACAGAACAATATCTTTTTCTTTTCTCACTCATATTTTGTAGATAAAAAACCAAGTTTATTTGGCAAGCTAGAAGAGATCCCCAACCCCCCTCTTAACAATCCCAAATGGCCCAAACCTGATGCTTGGACCATCTTATGCTTAAAGTTTAAGATGGTAAGTGATATCAAGACATCACTTAAGTTTTCAAAGGCATCTAGGTCAGTAGGGCTAAATTGGTTTTGTCCTTTACATGTTTTTGTGCACATGTTCAATTCCATGCCAATTCCATGAGCGAGTGGCAGCAAGCAAGCATTGGAGCCTAGCAGACCTGCGTCAACACTTTAGCATCATGGGATTTGACAATGTGGAAGAGTCAAGTTTCAAGTTGATGAGAAGAAAGGTATATCTGATTCCACTACATGTCTAGAGTTAACCCTTACACTTTCTGGTTATTGAGCCACTTTCTATATTTTTACAGATTGGGAAAGCGTAAGGAGGGGGCAACCATAGTCTTAGAATCATGGCAAATGGGGGACCTTGAATTTTCAGCAGAGCAGTAAGGTGCATAGCCCTACCAACACATAGTAGGCATGTGGAAGAGCTTGAAGATGAACTGAGTATATGGGAAAATAGCCTCTGATTTGATGCATGTGAGGGGCAAGAGTTTCAGGATCGAGGTGAAGGCAATGACAAGCTTTCAAGTCAACAAGGAGATGGACTCGATCAACATGAAGTAAATGTCACAAGAGGGACAAAAAATGAAGACATTATAACATTTTAGATTAGATGACATGCTTGTAATTTTGTAGCAGGCTCTTTTTTAACCAATCTTTGTGTAAATTTTGAAATCTTAATATTTTTGCAAACTGTAATTTTTTTTTCTAGCATGAAAAGGCCAAACTTTAAATTTTAACTATAAATAGCCAAAGGTGCCTTCTTTCTCATTTTCACGCGATAAAAACCAAGCACGAGCTCAAACACATGGCTAAAACTATGCTTGGTGTGCACAAACAATCTATTAAAGGACTTGAAAACATTGTGCTATCACAAACTCAACATGTAAATGAGTTAGAGGTGACAGAGCTTAGACAAAATAACAAAAAATTAGAGGAACATGCACTCCAAAAAACCCAAACTAAAAGATACACCTCTTGGGTTAAGGGCAAGGTTTGGACATAACCTTCTACTTGGTAAGATATTCACGTAATTCATTTATTGACTAATTAATCATATATTGATTGACTATTAATATTTTCTTTTTTCCTTTTTGTGAAGCATATTTTGTTTGCGCATAGCCCATATTTTATGAAGAACCAAGGGCCTCTTGCTACATGGAACACTCAAGGCATGGAGAAATCACACTATGTTGCCCGTATATCAACTATTTTTGTAGAACTCGACATGGTGGTGGGAAAACAAAAACAAATGCATTACAAGAGCTCTTCAACACATTCTATCGGAGGCAAACACAATGATACAATGTAATTCTTCAAGACCAGGTTATGAAAGGACGTCCTAAGATCATTTGATATGACATAGGATGCTTGGAGAAATCCATTACAATGAAGGTATGTTTTACCTTGTATCCCAGGACCTTGATCTTGAGGTCCCTTAACATTTCAATAGGTTTAGCTATGGTTCCGTTTGCCATCTTAACCACTATGTTTGTGACTTCGAGGTGAGGTCTTCCCATGGATTCCCAACAGTTTTTAGTCACAATGCTCACTCCAGCACCACCATCAAGGATTCCCTTTAGAGTTAATCCCTTGGTAGTAATGGGGAGGGTGGCATTAGATTCGTCCCCTTCAAAGTACTGACCCAACTTGTTCACAGGTATTTCAACGACCGAATCTTCATCTAATTTGGGTTGTAGATCCCAATGCTCCCCTTCATCTTGAAGCGTGTCAGGTCTATCCATATTTGCAAATTGTGGTAGCCCCGCCTTTAGTTCTCCATTGAGAAATGCTCGAAGGGCTAAGAATAGCTCAGGATCTCCGTATAATTTGGATATGATCGTGGTTCTGATCTCAGAGGACATGAAATCCATTAGCTTAGACACATTCAACGGTACTTTTCGAGACATCGCCCCTTGACTAGGGATTGGTGAAGATGGAATCACTTCCTCTTCGATGGGGTCAGGCATTTCCTCACTAAACATTCTTTCCAGCAAGAAGGGTGTTTGCCCACTTCCGGATGTCCTATCCTCACTTTCTTCCCGAATGATACTAGGTATAGCTAACGGTTTATGGTTCCGGTGAGGCTGAACTTGTGTAGGAAACACTGTGTCTGGAATTTTGATTTTTCTCGGGTTTGGCTCCAGTTCTCTTTGTGTTTCTTCCACCAAACCCCTTAAGTGTTGCACTTGTTCAATCTCCTCAACTGGGTTTGGGTAAGTTCCAATCTTTTTCTTGAGGGTTTTTGGCCCACGTGGCTTGTCTTGGGGAGTCTCAGTCAGTTTGGGTGGTCGAGAGGGCATTAACTGACTTGGTTGTGGGGCCGAGGAAGTTTCCTTCTGTTTTCCCTTATTTATGTACTCGCTTGATTCTCCTTCGTTGAGCTCCCGAGTGGGTTCCTCCCTTAAGGTAGTGGCTTTGGTCCCCATGGTTTCTATTGAATCGGAATCATCTTCAGGATCATTCATATACACGGGGTCGTCTCCTGTCCCTATGTTAGTCTTTGAACTGGGCTTGGAGCTCATGGCATTAAGCGATCTCTTCCGTCGTGTTTTCTTTTTCTTTGCCTGAGCGATTGATGCAGTATCCCTCTCTTCAAGAATGTAGTTTTGATTTTGAAGCATTGACCGTGTAACTACATTCGCGGGTACAACGGGTGTGGTTCCTCGTGCTTGGTTGGTGACCTCAACCAAGTTCAATGGCGTAATCTTGGGTGCATTAGGATTATGTGGACATTGAGCGATCAAATGATCTATGCCACAACGATTACATGTAAGTACTGGCATTCCCGATGTGCTCCCTTGATTTGGTTGCATTTGAGTAGCGATCTTCTGTAGCCTATTAGGGCACTCCGCTACACGATGCGGTCCACCACAATCGTAGCATTGAAGAGGTGGTCTCCTCGCCATGGTATTAAGGTTTTGCCCTCTTGTGGCAAGAGCAACCGCTTGATATACAGGCTTGACTTGCCCGAAATGATCCTCCATGTAGTACTGGGGAATCATTTCAAACGTATCAATCCCGTATGGAGCAGTGGGGTCTATCTCCTCTTCATAATCCCCACACGCACTATGTGACTCACAACCCATCTGGTTTATTGGGGTAATCCTTGGGATGTGGAGATTGTGGTCCTAGCACTGGCGGTGGTAACGGCACAGACTGGACTACATTCGGATTCCTTGGAACTATGTGCTGTGACGATTGCTCGACAGGTTGTGCAGGCATTAGCGCGGGTTCTTGAGGTGTGTTTGACCAGGCTAGTGGTGCCTGATTTGCCAACATTCGCTTAAGTACTAGGCAATCCTTAGATTGATGGCCGTACTTACCACATGCATTGCAATTCCCATTGAATTTGACTCTGAATGTGGGACATTCACTCGTGCTATGTGGTCCTAAGCACACCGAACACCATTGTTGCTCTCTCCTTGGGTACATATGGTTATTCTGGGGAGCTCGATTACCCCTAAAGTATTCTTGGAGAGCCTTAGTAAGGTCGGTCCACAGACATTTTAGATATCTTGGGCTCCTTGGCAATAGGTTTTACTGTCATTGGCTCGTGCCCAGATACTTGCGAACTAACGGATTTTGTTTCTGAAGACACCTTTTTACCTGCAATCATCAAGTTGTCTTCTAACTGGATTGCATTGGCAGTGACTGATTCCCACGTTGTAAGACCTCTAATGACTAGGCCATTGTAAATGTCCTCGTGGCGCAATCCTCGGATGAATCTATCGAGGAGTTGGTTGTTATTGAAGCGTTCATCAGGAGTGCAGCGAGAATTTAGATGCTTCAATCGACTTATAAAGTCTCTCACTGACTCCCCTTCCTCGCGTTCAGCTTTTTGAAGTTGAGATGCTACCCCCCAAAGCACACCCTCGCGTATGTATTCTTTCAAGAACAATCTCTTGAGAGTGGGGTAGTGAGTGCGCTCTTCAACCCTTAAGGTTCGATACCAATCTCCGGCCTTCCCACTCAAGGTTAAGCCTAAGGCTTTACACTTATGCAGCTCATTGTGCTCTTCCAAGGAATCACACATGTGTTCAAAGACTTCAATGTGCTTCCTAACATCCTCGTTACCACTGAAGTTTTGAGTGAGCTTAGCCACTTGTACTGCCTTGCTTCTAGGTTCTCTCTCAGGCATACCCCGCATGTTTTCCGCAATAGATCGTCCAATCATCTGAGCAAACGCTGCGAGATCACCTAGGTGAGTAGGCATAGCTGGTGGAGGTACTTCTGGGATAGCCTGGCTGATAGGAGTTGGCGTTGGTCTGAGTATGTTGGCAAATGACGTAGGATATGATATGTAGCTAGGCCTAGCTCCTCTTGGATAAGGGTGGTGATAAGACGGTCGTGGAGCATACGCCATTGGCATACTAAGAGGCGTAGGAGCTACATAAGCATGAGTAGCGATAGGTACAGAGGGTCGATAGACACTGGCACGCACTGTTGTAGGTACTGTTCCACTAGGTAGCGGTGTCGTACTAACTACAGTGGTAACAGGTGCGCTTTCTGTCATGCTCATCATTGGGGTAGGCATTGTGGATTCCTTAATGGAGAGTTGAGCCAAGGTTGGAAAGCTGAAGTTACTGCTCGTGGGCTCAACCTGCATTGAGACTCCAGGCGAAACAACATACGAAGGGTCTATGGGACTCACCGAGGGAGTCTCCAATTGTGATAGGGTTGGTTGTTTGGCCTTGCCCGTATCCAAAAATCTCATAGGGCCAGTGGAAACTAAGTTCACTCCCCTATTTTGCCTCTCAATTTGGATAATTCTATGAATCACCTCACATATCATGTGTTGTTGCTCCTCTAGATTAGTGGCGCTAGATGTAGATCGTAGGACTTCTAACCAACCCACATGGTATGTGTAACCTGTGTATAGGTTAGTTAGAGTCTCTATGTGTAGATCATATTCCCAATTTTCATTGAGAAATATCCCATCTAGACTTGGTGTGCCAAACGGTTCTCTTGAAGTAGACGCAATGTCACTTCTTATGGATTGGCTTCTAGGGACCTCTACTTTAGGAAGAGCATCGTAATGTGGTAGCTCAGTAGGGCCCTCATTAAACGAAGTGGGTAGAATATCCACATGGACACTCTTTGGGAGGGTAGGGTCTACATAAGATGTGAATGGCGAATCTACTACCCCTCCTTCCTCATTTATGTAAGATTCCTCCCCCACCCCCTTTTTTGATGTCTAGTATCTTTCCCTGTAATCAATCCCTCTTCAGAAATATAAAGACCTTGTTTCTATCTGTTTTAGCCTAGAGAGAGAAAAATATTCTAGAGAGAGAATATTCAGATTTTGAATATTTTTGGATAGAAAAATATCTCTTCTAATTCAGATGAGTTCCCCTGAAACAGAAATTCAAAAAGAATTTTCCAATGTGCAATTGGAATTAATTGAAAATAGCTATAAAGAACCTTAGCCTAAGGGTCTAGATTTTCAGAAATCTTTAGACTATGGTCCAATTAAGGTTCCTATGGACCAATAGCATCAATCCATGTGTAGGGAGGAGATAAATCCAACTTGTAAAAAGAAAATACCCAAAAATGAGTAAATGCTCACATGAGGTGAAGAGTTGAAAATGTACAAGGTTTATTAGTAAAAAAAAACTATGAGCAATATTAAAAGTATGACATATGTAAGGAAGAGGAGTTCTTTAAAGGAGGTGCATATTTCACATAAGATGAAGAGTTGAAAATGTACAAGGTTTATTAATAAAAAATTATGAACAATATTAAAAGTATGACATATGTAAGGAAGAGGAGTTCTTTAAAGGAGGTGCATATTTCACATAAGATGAAGAGTTGAAAATGTACAAGGTTTATTAATAAAAAATTATGAGCAATATTAAAAGTATGACATATGTAAGGAAGGGGAGTTCTTTAAAGGAGGTGCATATTTCACATAAGATGAAGAGTTGAAAATGTACAAGGTTTATTAGTAAAAAACTATGAGTAATATTAAAAATATGACATATGTAAGGAAGGGGAGTTCTTTAAAGGAGGTGCATATTTCACATGCTTGAATGAGTTTTAAACTCATAAAAATTGAGATATTTCATCTCTCCTCTCTCCTCATTCAAGTCTAGTTTCAAAAAGTTAGCTTAACTGACCTAAAAATGGTCAAATATTGACCAAACTGATTTAGAAAATTCTAGAATCAGTTTGTTTGGTTAGGAGCTCAATTTTTCCTATAAATAGAAGCCTCACCCTTGTTGAAAAATATATAGTGTTTATGCATCGTTACTCTACTCCACCTAAGCCAAGAACTGTGAATTCATTTAATAATTCACTAGTTTTTGGAGCTTCCCTCTTTCTTCAATCCCCATTAGTGGCTCCATCAACATACTTAACCAATTGATTGGTTGGGGGCCTCTACCGTGAACAAAGAATCAAGCAAGTTGTAAGGTAATTAGTGAATATTCATCTTTCTATAATTTCTCAATGTTTCTCTCTTCTCAACCCCTCTCAAGCTTGAGAAGTTTAATTGGTATGGTTTTTTTTTAAATGCTATTGAAGTTTGAATAGTAGTGAAGAGTTACATAATTTAATAAATGCTATTGAAGTTAATTTTCATTTATGTTTAAATTCTAATGATTCTTATGTAAATTCTCTCTCTCACTCAAGAAATGGTCATACTCATGACCCATTCTCAATCCAAATCAAGCTTTTCATAAAGCTTTTCCTTAACCCAAGATAAAGCTATGCTTGAGGCCAAATTAATGGCTTTTTCTTATGCTTTTAGTTTATGTATATTGATGATTCAATCCATTATGGATTGAGGATCCAATTAGAGAATCATTTTAATTATTTCCTTAATGATAAGCTTTATCCCTTAGAAAAATTGAGATTTATCAGTCATAGGCAGCGGAGCTATGGCAAAATTTTTATAAAAATTATGCATAAAAAAATTTTCATTCAAAGCATAAAAAGAGGACTTCCTACCATATTCTAGGAATCATCATCCTAGATTAATTGAAAGAATTTCATTATAATCATGGAGAAATTGAATTTTAATATTATGCATAAAGGATAAATTTTTATATCAAAAGTATTATTTTTACCATTTTTATTTTCATGCATAGAAGTATGCATAATGGATAAATTTTTATATCAAAAGTGTTACTTTTATCATTTTTATTTCATACATAAAAGTATGCATAAAAGAAAATTTTTATATCAAAAGTGTTACTTTTATCATTTTTAATTTTCATGCATAGAAGTATGCATAAAGGAAAATTTTTATATCAAAAGTGCTACTTTTATCATTTTTAATTTTCATGCATAGAGGTATGCATAAAGGAAAAATTTTTATATCAAAAGTGTTACTTTTATCATATTGGATTTCATGCATATAGGTATGCATAAAAGATATTCTTTTTATACTAAAAGTATGATTTTCCTCATAAATGGATTTTATGCTTAACTTAGATGCATAAGAGAAATTCTTTTATTCTAAAAGTATAATTCCCTACCAAATTGAAATCATGCATAAGAAGATGCATAAAAGATTGATTTTAATTTCGAAAGTGTTAGTCTCCTTAAATGGAATTTATGTATAAATAAATGTGTAGAGAAATCTTATATCAAATAAAAGAATTCTCTTTTTTTTTTAAAAAAAGATATGAAATGTGATAAGATGTGATAAGAGGTGTATGAGATGTGATAAGAATTGATAAGATGCGTATGGAAAGTGATAGGATGTGATAAGAGGTGTGATAAGAGGTGATAAGATGCTTATGAAATAAGTTAGGATGTGATAAGATGAATTAAGATGTGTATGGGGGGATGAGGTAAGAAGTGTATGTGATAGGATAAGATGTATATGGGTTGTGATAGGGCGAGAATGGATGTGATGTAAAAGATTAGATGTGAAAGTATATGGGGTTATATAAATGAGAATGTGAAAATGGATGTATGTATGTGAATGTGGATGTAGATGTGGATGTATAGATGTGAATGTGGAATGTGGATGTGGATGTATGTATGTATGTGGATGTAGATGTGGATGTATGTGAATGTGAATGTAGATGTGGATGTATGTGAATGTGAATGTAGATGTGAATGTGGAATGTGGATGTATAGATGTGGATGTATGGGAATGTGGATGTGGATGTATGTGAATGTGAATGTAGATGTGGATGTATAGATGTGAATGTGGAATGTGGATGTGGATGTATGTATGTATGTGGATGTAGATGTGGATATATGGATGTGTAAGTATGAATGTGGATATGGGATGTGGATGTATAAATGAGGATGTGAAAATGGAGATAAGCATGTAGATGTGGATGTATGGATGTGAATGTGGATGTGGAAGTGGATGTATGGATGTGGATATGGATGTGAATATATGATATGTGATGTGAAGGAATCTGAAGTGAAGAGATGGAAAAGGAGGTGATTGGATGAGTACACATATACATGGAATGTGGAATAAGTAATGTGGATTAATGAGGGATAATGTGGAAAAATGAGAGTTAATATAGAAACTGTATTTGTAAACTGTTTGTAAATGCTGTTTGTAAATGGCTGTTTTATGTCAAGAATGCTGGGGAAGCATTTTGACCGTCTTGTGATTAAGGTCGTGGAGACCTAACTGATAAAGTTGCAACTGCTGACGGAGAGTCAATGGAGGACGTCTCGCGTAGCAAGGTCGACCGAGGTCTTGACCAGCCTCGGTTCAATTAAAATGGTGAGCTTCCGGTACGGTGGATGAGGGACCAAGGAAGCGGCCTATGAGTGAAGCGCTAGGTCACCTGCGAAGGATCCTAGAGGGTGCTGACCATACGGTGCTCGGGCTCTGGGTCGCCTAGGATACCCACGCGTGCGTCGAGGAAGATATTGGAACAAGGAGTAAGAGTTGTTTTGTGAAACCGGGCATGGATCTGGTTGACTGACCTTGCTGGTCCTCAACGGATGAGTCCATGGCTCTTTTATATGGATCTGTTGGTTGATCTTGCTGATCTTCAACGAGAGTCCATCTTGATAAGTGATTATATTGCCGAGTATTATGGGCTAGGAACTATGGAAACGGCCTCTGTGTGGACAGGTGGTGAGCGTTCTAGTTGCCAATGATGCCATAGATACTCTAATGAAGGAATGATGGGAAATTATGAATCAACTGGATAAATTGGGAGATTGTGATCAGTGGTACTATGGTTTCATTAAAGGATTGTTTTAAAGTTAGCTGATGCCAAGAAAAAGGCAATTTTCATATTGGGTGTGTAAGTGGTGTGGCTAGTTTTATGTTTGCATGAAATTCCGGCTAGGGGGCCTTGGAACTCTTTTCCTTGGTACCCGGGACAAAACCTAACCAAATTCCAAATTGGATCCCATCACTACAGTGGTTGGGCGGTTGGCTAACCCATGGGATTGGATGGGGTTAGGCTGGACTGATGGATCCATAAATCGAGACTCAACTTTGTTTTTACGATAGATAAAGTAAATCCCGGATAGAAATTGTTCTATGGATAGGAATCAACGGCTGTGCCTCTTGATGGGGAAAAAAGCGTTGATCCCAATGATCCAAGTGCAAGTTTCTACCTTGATTTGACCAAGTACCGTTAAAGGTGCAGTCAGATCAGTTGATCCGTAATGATCTTGACTACGTTAGAGTAAAGAGTTATCCTGGTGGAATCGCCCATGCTTTCCGAGTAAAGGGAGTTTTTCCAGTTTTGGTTTTGGACAAACCGACAGATTAGTCTCTTGTCCGGATATCCGTGGGCGAGGCCCCGAATGTGGGACCCCTGTCCCGCGCGAGGAGTGCTACTTCCGCTGCCAGTATCGTGAATCCGTTGCTCGGTGGGAACAGGGATCTCACAATTTACTTCGCTTGTCGCATGTTTAGAGCGTGTAGCTCTACTAAAGGTCTCTATTAGACGACTAAACATGCTAGATCCGGGTTGTGGGACCCACACTGGCATGTTTTGGCTTGTCTCCTCAGGATTCTTGGTAGGGTGCCCTTCCATGGCTTCTGAGTCAGAGGACGAGTCACTATCCACTATTCGTGGATCTTGGGTTGCACTCCCTTGGGTTCCAGCCGAAGGCCAAGATGCCAACGTGGAGGGATGGTGTGAGCCTGCGTAGACTGAAACGCTTTCTAGTGGCTCAGACTCTAGCACCCGACCAGAACGTAGATGCATGTGACGTGGGTACCCTACGTGCATTGGTAACTACCCTTGAAACTCACACAAGTGGTTTCTTAGGTGTTTTGCACCTCGTTTTTACTTGTTTTTAGATTGTTTTTAACTCGTTTTTGACCCCCTTACTTATGGTCGAACCTGGACTAGGGCGTGTGATAGCTCGAAACGAGCGTATCATTTAAAGGGTCCTAGTGTGCTTTACAGCACCGTGTTCGCCTATCTAGAGCTCCTATAATCCTCAAAACAGTCCGTTTCCCTTGGGGGGAAGGGGCAAAAGCCTATTTGATTGTGGAGGAAAGGGTGAGGGCTTTATCCCACATGCTCACTTTACTCCTTGGGGAGTGGGCTACATATAGGGCACAACTTCCCATAAGCTCTCACTTGAAAGAAAGCTATGGAGGCTCACTCTCCTATACATATATATCAAAAGACCGAGACCCCGGGGCCGGGGTCGTGGGTCAATTGGGGTTCTTTCTTTTCAAAAAAAATTTCTCCAATTAGAAAATCTTTCCTCTCCACACGTTCGGTTCTTTCTTTGAAAATAAAAGTTAATTTTTTCTTTTTTATTTTTTATAATTTTATTTTCTCTTTTTTTTTGTGAGATAAGTTTTCTATGGTTTCCTTAGGGTTCAGCCTTGTCCGCGGCGCAGTTCGCACACACAGCACAGATCTGGGGATTCAGAAATCCCTCACTCGCAGAAACCAGATAACAGAACGCACGCCCACACGCGGAGCGAAAATATAACAAAAGAAACAGAAACGCAGCAGACAAATTGCAAAACACAGAAACACCTTAACAACAAAAACACAGTCGCTTTCCTACAGTGTAGATTAAACTTCTCGCAGCAGCCGAGCTGCAAATTGGAGCGTGGTGCAGGGCAACTCCCCGACAGCGGCGCCAAAAATGTGCTTTCACTTTACTTCCTTGTTTTACAGATACAGTCTACCACAACAAACCCGTCGAGCTTACCATCAGGGAGGGAGGCATGTTAACCTATAGCGGACATTGAGATGTATTACTTTTTACATCATATGATTATTTTACGTATTCTGAGTCATGGGCCGGGTTTGTCGGCACCACATGTAAAGGGTAAGGGGATTGGGTGATCGTCGCTGATGAGAGGCACACCTCAAATTTCATCAGGATAAGGGTTAGGATCGGTCGGCCATGTGTGGGCGCCCATGTGTGAGCGGCCAGGTCATATATAAAAGTCAAATGTAACCTAAAACCTCTCATTCTATGAGTGTTGAATACAAGGAGTGCTCTTGCTTCATCTTCTCCATCTCCTTCTCCAGTGTGTGTGTGTGTGTGTGTGTGTGTGTGTGTGTGTGTGTGTGTGTGAGAGAGAGAGAGAGAGAGAGAGAAAGTGTGTGTAGCGATCGAGCATTGCGTGGTGGTGGCACGACGGCGACGAGGTGGTAGAGCGGCGACGACGGCTCCTTCTTCATCGCGGCGCGAGAATCCTTCACGACGGCGGTCCGAGCAGTGAGTGACACACCATTGCTCCCTGTTTTGGGCTTGCTGGTTTCCTGGTTGTGTGCTTGCAGTAGCCATTCCTGGCTCCGACACGTGCGGCAAGAGTGCACATATGCACTATAGAAGAACAGGTGCCTTGTATGCACAATGAGGATTGGGATGGTCATAGTGATTGCACTCAACACAAGGCATTTCGTTTCTCAATTGTAGAGGCATTAAGGATGTCTGGTTTTGAAGGTTTCATCCTCTCTTAAAGATGTTAGTTGTAAGGTTTTAAGCAAGGCTACATAGAATTTTGGGAATGTCAATTCTGAGATCGATCTTTCTTTTGCCATTGGTTCATTCGGTTTGGATGAGGAACATCTTGTAGCATGATCTTCTAGCATGTTGTCATCTTAGAAACGTATTGCTTCTTTACAACATTGATCGAATGTTTCCATCTTGGGTACAATGATTAAGTTGTGTAAGCTATTATTCTTCAAGTCCATCATAAAACATCTCTTTAATTGAACATCGTTTAATTTTTCCCATGACTAACAACGTGAGTCCAAGAGTTTTACCAAAGGATAAAATCTCTAATGGATTCATTTGGTTTGATGATCAATTGAATATAGTTCTGTTGTTGCACTCCAACGATTACCTTGTCTGGAAAAAACATGTATAAGGATGATTTCAAGGTTTTGAAGTTGGTCTTGATCTCGTAGGCATCAATGTGATGAACCATCGACTAGCTTTTCCCTCTAAGCATAGGTTCAACGCATGTACCTTGGTGGGATAGTTGGGATTTCTAAAGGCTTCACATCTCTGTTCAAACATTTGAATGAATTGAATAGGGTCTATTGTTCTGTCATATTTGCCCATAATTTTAGAAATTTTTACGGCCGTATCTCTGTTCAAACATTTGAATGAATTGAACAGGGTCTGTTATTCTGTCACATTTGCCATAATTTTAGAAACTTGTACGGCCGTATTTCTGTGAGTCACTGAGTCTGTATGTGAGTACTCTTGTTGGAAGAGACTCATTGAAACATTGGGCCACCCCCCTTCCTAGACTAGTCAGTATGTCCAAGGTGTGGGCATCCAGGAAAGGGTTGGTACTTCTAGGATTTGTAAGAATGTTAGGTAAGGGACCAAATCCCACTGGGATCGAAGTGATAGGGGGTGTAAACCCGATGACACACTTGTTATAGGCATAGCCAATGGTATTGGGAGGTGCATTTGTGGCATAGATCTCAATGGCTCGAAGATGTCAGCCATTGGGTTCAGTCCTTGTGTGATCCCTGGCAATCCCTCTATCATGGCCATGTTGTACCTAAATGCTTCTTAATGAGCAACAAGGTTCCGTGAACTCTAGTTCCGTGAAGTTGTAGAAAATGGTTCACACCATGAACCGGACTTCACGGAATATTATATTTTAATTAAAAAAAAGGTTCCGTGAACTCTAGTTCCGTGAAGTTGTAGAAAATGGTTCACGTCGTGAATCGGACTTCACGGAATATTAAATTCATTTTTTTTTTCACGTGCGGTTCCCTAGGACGTAAACCTTTTGGGCGTGAACTCAGGTTCTATGAAGTTGCAGAAAATGGTTCACGCCATGAACCGGACTTCATGGAATATTAAATTCGATTTTAAAAAAAAGGTTCCGTGAACCTTTTGGGCATGAACTTAGAACTTAGGTTCTGTGAAGTTGCAAAAAATGGTTCATGCCGTGAACCAGATCCGCTTCATGGAATATTAAATTCGATTAAAAAAAAAGGTTTCGTGAACCTTTTGGGCGTGAACTTAGGTCTCGTGAAGTTGCAGAAAATGGTTCACGCCGTGAACCGGACTTCATGGAATATTAAATTTGATTATTTTATTTTATTTTATTTTTTGCATGGTTCCCAAGGACAAATCTTTTGGGTGTGAGCTCAGGTTCCGTGAAGTTGTAGAAAATGGTTCACGTCATGAACCACAGACTTCACAGAATATTAAATTCGAATTGTTTTTTGGAGTCTAGTGGGAAATACGAATTTTCTTTTTTGGGAGGGATATTTTTTGAATTTAAAATGAAAAGGATATGGGCATTTTTCCAAAAAGGTAAGTGGGAATAAAAAAATTCAACCTTTTAATGACACCCCTTACACCCTTCAATGACTCCCAAAATCGACAAATTGATAACTCATGAGCATCTACTCATTGAATGCTCATGAGCATTCAATGACTCCCAAAATCGACAAATTGATAACTCATGAGCATCTACTCATTGAATGCTCATTAGCCTTAATGAGTTATGTAAAAAAGTGATTAAGAATTAATTCAAGATACCAAGGAGTTTAATTAACCACTAATCCCTAATTAATTCACACAATTGAACACATCATTGGATAGAGCAAGGGAATGCTAATCTTTGTGCATCAACAACTATTTAAATTAATCTAAAATAAGGGATAAATTAGACTCTTAATTATGGTCTCCCCTTTTAAGGCAAAATTAAGCAATGAGAGTCAAATTTCTCCAATTGATGTGATTAGATGTTTTGATGCATCTAGATGCTCTCAAAACACTAATTTCGACTACTCATATGATCAATTTAAACACCAATTAACATATTTTCTATTTTTTGGCCTCTTGAACAAGATTAATCACCCTTAATGACAAAAACCAAACCATTAAGAGAAATTAGTCAAATTCAAGGATTTTTTGATGGTTTAAAGAAATTTTTGGAGAGATTAAGCTACTCCTAATGCTTGCTAACACTCTAATCTAAAAATTTTAACAACAAAAATATAATTAAACTAAAATTAATGATCTTAAATTTATGTTTAACACTGAAGAGACACTAAAAAATTAATGATCTTAAATCTATGTTTAACACTGAAGAGAGCTAACATTCACTAAAAATTGCATTCTATTGCATTGTTTGATGCAATGGATGCAAACTAAGCCTAATACAAACTATGTGTAAGCCCTAAGAACATGAAAAACCGCAAAAACAACAAAGTAATCTAAAAATTAAGCAAAAAACATTCTTTTCAAAAACAAAAAAGAGAGCTATTCTACACCAAATCTCACATAAATCACCATCCAATCCATATCGTTTTCATAGGAAACCATTAATAAAGATAATGGGCGATGGGTAGTATGTAGATTAGAGGAAAAACGATGGAAAAAGCCAAGGGATGGTTCCCTGGCAATGGCACCAAAAATGTTATGGCTCACCCTAACACTCCTTGAAACACATCCAAAAAGAAATTACCCTGGTGAACCACATATGTCGTGAGTGAGGATATTTCCAATGGTCGAGCTTGTAACCCGTGAGGTCTCCAAGCTCTACAACTCCTTGAGAAGCAATTCCACCGTGCCTCCCGCGGGCGAGCGTTGTCACACCGTTGCATTGCACTATGGGTACTTGTCCCTTCTCTCACCTCACTTCACTCACACACACTCACTAGCATACTCAATTGCACAATGGGAGAGTCTCTTGTATTATGAGAGAAATTCACTTATATACATGGCCATAAGTGTTCACACTCACTTAAACTGTGGCCAGTCGAGCACTTTAGGCTCATAAGAGACCTAATGCAATTATAATGACTACTCTCATAATATATCCATGAAGTACATCACTTAGGACTTCATCCTAACTTGTTACCACATGCTCGTGAAGCGGGAATGGTCATAAATACTCCATCACACCATTACGGGCGGCCAACATTGAAATGACTGCAAATGTGATATCTAACATTTTCTTGGAATTGTCTACCTCTTCATTGCATAGCTTAAGATTTGACGAGGTACACAGTGTACAGGTAATTAGAGATTTAGGCGATCCTATGGTTCATTGAGGTTATAGTGATACACTCCTTCTATTTTCTAAAGTGTGCAAGTGGGTCCTATACCTCATCCATTTGAAAATGAGTAAGGATGTGCTTTATAAGGAATATAATTTTAAAATCTTGTATGTGATTGCAAAAAAGGTAGATTTAATGAAGCTTATGAGAAAACAAGGGGCCTATTTCCATCTTACTATATATGAAGGGAGAAGAGTTGGTTGACTTTTCTTTGTGCCACCGTGTTATCTTGGACACACTAATGAGCATGGTGAGCGAGCGACGACTGACTAGCGAGCCTACATATTGGACAACCGATACATCATGGCCTCAGTTGGCTGCAATGGTCATCCAAAAGGTAAACTCTCTCTCTCTCTCTCTCTCTCTCTCTCTCTCTCTCTCTCTCTCTCTCTCTCTCTCTCTCTCTCTCTCTCTCTCTCTCTCTCTGCTAATTTTTATGCATGTTTTCAAGTTTTGAAACCTCAACAGAGAGAGAGAGAGAGAGAGAGAGAGAGAGGGAAGGAGAGAGAGAACAAAAAATAGAGATTTAAATGAAAGGAAGCCCTAGTAGCCCTCTCTTTTAGTCAAAAGGCTTTGGGACACATAGGATTGGTGCGGCATTTGAGGTGATTTCCCACATCTCCGCCAAACATTCTGAGGTGATTTCCCACATCTCAGCCAAACATTCTGAGTCTTATTGCATGACAGGTCAAAAGTGAGTGGGTGCCCATGGAAGCACTTCCAAAACCTTCCTAATCATCATGACCTTTCTAGCATGTTTATCTAGTAGAGGGTTCCCATAGGTACTCTTACAAAACCATCCCAATCATGACCATGAAAATTTTCTTTGTGCATGTTCATGTGCTTCCTACACTCTCCTTTATGTGTGTAGGTTGGAAAATCGATGGGGTGGTGGAAGACAGAGGAGTAGCAACATTGTAGTGCAGACACGTACAAGGAGAAGGGTGTGAGAAGGGAAGCGTCATCTCTTTGGTTACTCCACTTTGTTTTTGGATTGCACAACCTTCCTCTTTGTTTTTGGTGGATAGTTTATAAATAGCACATTGCCATAGTTTTGTTAATAAAGGTGATTTTCCACCCCAAAAAAAAAAAGAACATTAGCATTTCCTACATTAGTAATAGTGGTTGGGCCAACTTGGAAAAGGAATTTTTTTAATTTTCTCCACGTTTTGTTTTATACAAAAAAACTGCTAAGGGGGCTCTAAGGGGGTAGCCTTACAAGAAATGCAACCCAAAAAGGTTCTGTGCGTGTTCGTTTATATTTATATACATACATATGTATATATATATGTATGCATATTTATGCATATGTATGATCACAAATAAGTAATAGATTATATATTTGACTGTGTGTTTATCTGTTTAATACAATGGTTCTCTAACCAAATTATATATATATTCAAATTTTAAGCCAAATAATCCTTTCAATAATGTTAATAAACTCATTTCCTTAACCTTTTTTTGTTTTAATGTCAACCAACTCATTTCTTAACCTTTTTTAATTTTTGATATATCTTTATAGCACTGAAAACAACCAAAAACAATCTCCACCTTAGTTCAAATTTTAGTTCTTCACATATAAGGCATAAATATTTGTGTGTGTGTGTGTGTGTGTGTGTGTGTGTGTGAGAGAGAGAGAGAGAGAGAGAGAGAGAGCTTCATATTTCACATTGAGAGATTTCTTCATATTTTACATTAACAATAACTTAAAGAATTTAAGACGGCCTACCTTTTGTACTGAATGTAAGGGATAACATGTAAAATAAAGCAAAGAATGTTTTGGAAATGGACCAAAGAAAAATGAGATTATATTAGAAGAGGAGTTTTTACAAGGGAAGTTACATGGAAAAAGGATTGTGATGTAGAGTTTGAGATCGAGGTGGTTGAGTGATTGGCTAGATTGTGTTTCTTGTAGGATTGTTGTTGGAGGCTGATGGGTACGCTTATAAGAAGCGGTGAAGGGGGAGGGGTGGGAAATTGCACGGGGTGATGAATGGTAGGCCGAATTGAGTGTAGCAGAATGAATTTTATAAGGAAGGTGCTAATTCGTTTGGTATGAGCATGTAGAGAATTGAATGACCTGACCAATAACAGTAGTTGGTTCCAAATTTTGCATTCATGCTCTTATTATTTGTCCATATGTGGTCTAAAGTTGATTGGTGCAATGTGGCAATGTAACGTGTTGTGTCATGTTGTGAGTAGTCAAGAAAGATGTGAGAGATGCATATGTATTTGTTGGCTTTAGTGCGTCAATGATGAAATCACCGATGAGGACAATTTGGTGTTGCATGTTGAATTTTTGGAAAATGACTTGTAGTAGTCAATGAAGAGCGCGAGGAGATGAGGTCAGTGATCGGTAAATTGTTGCTATTTGAAAGTGTTTGTTGGTATGGAAAATGACTTGTAGTAGTCAATGAAGAGCGCGAGTAGATGAGGTCGCTATTTGAAAGTGTTTGTTGGTATGGTCAATGAAATGAGCAGCAAGTGCCAAGATGTTGTTTTGTTCTTGCCTATGGGATCATTGCACTTTCAAAACTGGATCGTAATAAATTGCAAGATCGTGGGCACCGGTTGAGGTGATCACATTGAAATTTCCAAGCTTGATTCTTTCATCGTGCATGCAATCTTGTTTCTTGGAAGCATAGAATGTGTGATGACATCAACGATTTGTCGCAAAGTATGTTGTCTTTGTGTTGTCTTAAGGAGACTGTGTTCAAGGATTGGGTGATTGTGTGCGAGTCTTTGAAAAGGTCTAACTGATTCTAGAAGCATTCCCATCTTCTTTCGGCTTGGAAACATTGAGTCTCTAGCCGAACGCTCTCATCAATCTTTATGTGTGTGTCTTGTATGGGTTCTAACAAGAATAAGTTGTTTGGGTCTTTGATTCTTGAGAGAGCTGTGTACACCAATCCATGGCCATGGATTTTTTTTGGACTAAATTCCAACTTTCCATCATGAGCCCTTGAGACCTGTGTATCATCCTTGCTAATGCAAGCTGTATTGGGAATTGCTTTCTTGTGATTATATTCAAAGCATTTTTACAGGTCTATTTGGAATTCTTTTGCAACTATATGCAATGGTGTCCATGTATACGAGGTATTGCATGTGTGTATGAGTGTCTTGACTTGTACCTCGCTTTTTTGTCCTATTTGTTGAGAGGAGAACTTGATCCAAACAAGTGGGGTTGAATCTTGCAAGTTTGAGCTCATGAAATTTCCCTCCGCACCATTCACAAGCCCGTCTGCAATGTCATGGTTTTCGGCACATAACTCAATGGTCATATTTGGCTTCAATTGGAGGACTTAGTGGAGTCTTGCGATTGCTTGAGGCTCATGTGGTATTTGTACTTTTCTACTGCATGTTTGGTGTCGTATAACGATTGCCACAAGGAGATGAGGCTCTCCTAAATTTTGATGATACACTTTGTCATTATGCTTATTTTTGTCATCATTGGTGTAGAAGAGGTGGGCTATATCATTTTGTTAAGGAGGTGCTCTGCAAAATGTAGCATTTAGGTAATGTAAGTCCATGTCTGCATGAGTGCTTGTTCTTATTCTATTGAGAATGTTTACGAAGGTTGGATCATGTTGTCTCATAGTGGTTTTTATCTCGTAGCACCTTGGTGTTGTTTGCCAATATGTGGGTGTGAATGCTTCTAGCAATTGTGATTATGGCTTGAAAATCCACGAATCACGAACCAGACTTGCTTGGAAAAGATCACCACCACACATAATGACATCAACACCACCAAATGATTTATCGTGCATGTGCTTGATACAATGTAATCAATTATCAGCAGCAAGGCTGAGAGTTCTAGATCCAATGAGGGAAATCTCATCAAATACAACCAGTTTGAGATTCTTGTAATGTGTGGACAAGATATCTAGTTTTTCTGTGGATAGACTTGCAAGTGTATTTGTGAGTAATGGTAAGTGCAATGCTGAATGTATTGTTCTTCCACCTATGCTGAATGTATTGTTCTTCCACCTATGTTGAATGCAGCCTTTCCCATGTAGGCCATAAGCAGGGTTGTTGGGGACTTAACATCATCCCCTGAATAGACTTAGTGTAATGCCGCAAAAGACCTTGTACAATGAGCAACAGTGTGAATGTCTTTCCTGTGCTGCCTACTCCGCCAATCAAGAAAAGATTGAGGGATTTTGTTAGTTGTGGCCTCTTTCGGAGCATGACATCATTGAAGATTAATCACTCCTCATCATTTAGTTTTTGGAGTTGTTCATAAAATGTTGCATTGGGCATGAAGATGTAGGTTTTTGGGACTCTAAGGTCTTTTTTTTTGGGTGGGTTTGGAACATCAAGTGCAATGTCATAGTGCTCTCTTTCATTTTCTGTGCTAGGGTGTTTAGAATTTGAGCTGGATGGTTTTGAACAAGACCTGCTGCATTCATTCTCATCTTGTATTGTTGATGGCTTGTTATACTTTTGCATGTTGCTAAGAATAATGTCAACATTTGAGGTGTAGACATCATGCCAAGACCCATAACCGTCGAAGCTTGAGAGCTCATTATTTTGGAATGGGAAGAAAAGCAAGTATTGCTCTCAATAGTGATTCTCGGGGACTCTTTCCTTGTTGTAGTTTATGTACCACACTATTCTTGGTTTCTTTCGTATTTTGTGTGTTCTTCAGGTTGTGTCAAAGAGTGTCAAGAAATTTGCAAGGCATATGTTGGAGAGATGTGAAGTTCTTCTAGTGTACTTCTCAATCGAGTCAAGGAAAAATATTTCAGTGCTATCCTCTAGCAAGCATTCTTCTCTTTGAAGTCAGGAGAAGTGTGCAATGTCTCAAAGTCTCTATAGCCTATCTTAGAGGCCAAAATTTGCTCTATATTGGGGTCGCAGGTGATATCTCTTGTTGTGAGGCTAGAACCTTTCAATTTGCCTTTGCGTAGTTGAACCCAAATTGATGATAGCACTTTGTTGACCATGATTTTCACAGTTTTGAAGAATAAAATTTTTAATGTTTAAAGCAAACTGTCTATCACTATGCGTCAACTCCCATTTTGTTGTCAATTGGTAGTTTTTCATTGCATACTGATGGTAAGCATAGTTCTTCACAATGTGTATCCTTGAATAGACTCAAAGGTGGAAAGCCTTCACATGGCATAACGTGAATCATTGAATCATTCATGTCTACAACTTGATGTGAAGAGTAGAGTCCATGGATAAGGTAATCAGAAAAGGGCTCGTCATCTTGCCCACCATCAATGTGTTCATCATTGTGAAGTTCATTATTTTCAAGGCTTTGTTCAACGGCTATCATGTGTGTGCCAACCAATTATTATTGAGGGAAACGTTGTTCGCACAATAAAGAGGTTAGGGAGTAATGCATTCAAGGCTAACATTGTTATTAGAGGGCCAATAGAGCCACTCATGTACGAATGATTGTAGGACAACTTTCCCTTGATTCCAACCAATATGGATCCTTCAAACTCAAGAAAGCGTGGAAGGACACATTGAACTCTCTCTAGATCGACCATCACATAGACTATTGTGCCACACAACCCTAGTTGTCCATTGTGTGTGAGGCATTGCCCTAATGAGAATTTGTTGGTTTTTGAGTATCCATGCCTACATTAATCTATTTGTTAATTACCCACTAATTACATCTTAATTATTTACTAATCACTTTGTTAATGATGTTGATTCTAGTGTTTGATCCACCATAGCTCATCACAATGCTCAAATTTTAACATGGTATCAGAGCCATGCCTAGAATCCATCAGATTTATGAGCCCATTATCTAATTAATTAGGATTAGATAATTAAGAAATAATCAAAATTTTAGTTATTTTTCACTTCTCCTCTGTACCCCCAGCCAGTGGAGGAGTCCATTCACCTTGCACACTCACAATTAGGGCAAACCCTTCTAGCATATGGTAGCCACTTCAATGCTCTTCAAGCCCATCAACTCCACGCAGCAAACCGTCGAAGCATTTAGGAGAATTCGCGATTTTCGCTGGCGCCTTTTTTCTGAGCTGTTTTTGACATTACTACTTCCACAGATCAAAGGTCTCTAATTCCTCCTAGCCCAAGGTGTTTTCAAGCAATCCCAACCTGGTCCATTCAAGGGTGAAGGGGAACAGTTAGAAAAAACAGTGGAAAATAGATCGAGGCAATGGAAGAATATTTTGATGTAACCAGTTATAATGAGAGGAGCAAGATGGCTCTCACTAGATTAAAAATTGTGGAAACATCTAGAGTCGCATGGAGGAACCATTGCGAGACAAACCGTCTCGACCGAAATACCCAAACCTGTCAGATCTTAAAGCTTACCTCAGGAAGAGGTTCTATCCTCTGGGCTTCCTGGAAACCAAAATGAATGAGTTCTTGGAATTGAAGCAGGATAGCCGGACAATTGAAGAATACCATCAGGCATTTTCCCTTCTCCTCAAATATTCTCCACTTTTGGATAAAGAGCAGCTGATGCCCAAATTCATTCGAGGGATGAACGAGCCATTGGACACTTTGGTGAAAAATGCCAAACTTGTCTCAATGGGGCTGATGCTATTAGAATGGCTAAGGACTTTGCGAAAGCATTTGTTGTCAAGGTCCCACCAAAGCCTGCACCCTCAAACTTTAAAAGGTTCCAAACCCGGGGAAGTGCTTCAAACTTTCCCTCAGAGAGAACAGGTGTTTTGGGTGTCAGGGTTTTGGTCACCAGCTTAAAGACTACCTGACTCCTACCATGTCAAGAGGACAGGGAAGTCAAGGACCCAGAGTGCAGAGACCAGCCCCTTCATATTAGTCAAATCACCGTCTCGCCAAAATCAGGGCAATCCCAGGAAGAATCCAGCTCAACCATCTGCCTCTATTCAAAGTAATCTCAGAACTCCCTCCCAGAACTGGGGTAACCAAAGAGAAAGAGTTTCGCCCCAATCTGCAGTAGCAGCCAAAGCAGTTATTACGATAGCAGAAGTAGTGGAAGAGAAAAGAGGTCAGATTTATGCCGCAATTGAGAACCAAGGGCCAAATCATCAATTCTCTTTCATCCATACTCCAGATGAGTATAAGGGTAAGCCATTTAAGCTTTTGATTGATTCAGGCAATACTCATTCATTTATTTCCCCAAGATGCTTGCGTAAGCTATTCTTAGATCAGTAATCAGGGAAACCGATGTAAGTTGAATTGGCCAGTGGGAAGATTCTTTTCACTCACCATGAGATAGATCGTATTCAGTTTAATCTAGATGGGAATGTTATGAGTGCTAGTTCAGAGTCCTACCTTTGGGAGTTTTTGAATGGATTGGCTCCACAAAAATCAAGCTAACATTCACTGTCACAATGGAACCATTTCCTTCCATGACCTTCACGGGAACAAAGTTTAAGGAACTTGAATTTCCTAATCCCCAGATCTGCAATTAGTAAAAGCTTCTAAGTTACTGAAAGGACTTAGAAAGAAGCAGCTCATTTATGTTGTCAAAATGAATCTGGTAGACACAAAGTTAAAAGCTAAAGAATCATAATGGTTAAGTGAGTATAATGATTTATTCCCAGTAGAGTTAACAGAGATGTCTCCAATTCGGGAAGTAGATCATGTGATAGAATTGACCCCTGGGAGGAGCTCAGCTAGTAGCCTAGCGCACGTACAAAATGCTAGTCCCTAAAGCCATTGAACTCTATAGTTTGGATTTTCACATGTGTGGGTCTGTAAACATCCTGCCCACGTGTATATGGCTCACGTGAAGTCGTATGAGGCCACTTCATATGAAGTCATACTGTCACATGTCAATGCAATGGTCAATTATATTGCCATGTGTCTACGTACTAACTTACACATGTCGAGGTACTGCCATGTGTCCACTGGTCGGCTAGTCGTACTGCCATGGGTCTACGTAGTACTGACTTACATGTGTCAAGGTACTGCCACGTGTCCCACTGGCTAGCTAGTCATACTGCCACGTGGAACTCATAAGTTTGCCAAGAGTAGTAAAAAAAGGGTGAGCCAACATTTTTCAAAGTTCTTTACCACATTCAAGTAAGATCAAATACCCAACATGTGGTACATTATGGAATTGTACCTATGTTTTGGCCTTTTTAATGTCAAAATATACTACATGGAAGGACGACACGATATGAAGAATCTAGTTATAACATATTGCACTTATCGCGTCGTCTTTCCATATGTTATATTTATATAAGCTCTTAAGATGTCTGACCTTTTTAATGTCTTTTTTTTTATAGGTGTATACACGATAGATGATCCAGAGAATATTTGTATTACCGTGTGACTATTGCTCCATCCTCATCTTGCAAAAAGATACACCTTATTTAGCATGATGACTGCTTATAATAATTGATGTTGATAATAGTGATAATATTTTTGTTAGGTTTAGCACAAATGGTACATGACTGGTCGAAAAACCATGTCTACCTACAATTCCAGGACTCTGTCATTCGAGTTGATCTTGAGAATGGTCGTGCACATCCTTTAGGAAGCAAGGTTATCATTGATAATCGATCAGATACCACTATTCACTCCGCCCCATTAAGGTATTGCTATACATGCAAAAAAGAGACTGATGATGGCAAAGATTCTCCTTATATGGATGTTCTACCGGGTATGACTGAGTCGGATAACGTGGATTGGGTACACCTAGCGGCAACCATAGACACATGGGGAAATAGAGGCACAAGTTGGGTAACACCTGAGGGGCAAGATATGCCACCGTTAGTGCCAATAAACATGATAGGTGTTATGCACTTGACTCCTGATGGCGAGAACGTGACAAACTCCACCGACACTGAAAGTAGTGAAGACTCTGACCAATGCAACTCTGAGTATGAATCTCAAGAAGAAACTGACCCTGAGCCTCATGGGAAAAATGAATCAAATATTCACCCAAATGTGGAAGCAAGGTGCTCAAGGCCTAGGACAGTGACCTCCTGCAGTTCATCCGAAAGTGAAGATCGACCAAGTGAGTCCGAATCTGATAGAAACAAAAATCAAAAACTTGGTAAGAAGAAAACGAGACATAAGCGCCAACGCTATCGAGCTAATGTACACACTGCAATAAACAAGGAAAGATCCACTGCAGAATGGCTCAGTTATGTAGGAGCCATTGATGCTCATCGAAAGATAGCTGATAATTGGGGACAATATCTCCAAAGTGTCATGTGGTGTATTCCGCAACCTCATGACGTCGCCCAATTAGAAATCGAAGAGAAGCCAAAACTAAGTCGTACTGCAAGAAGGCGGCAAAACCAAGAGTTGGCTCAACAACAAAAGGAGGCGGAATTGAAAGAAAAAAGCCTGGCACAACAAGAACCAGTGGACTTACACCCCGCACCCGAGCATTTCAAATCATTTACCATAGGGGAACGTAAAGTGGTCTACACAAAAGCCCAACGAACGCCTACCAATGGGAGTAGCGGTGTCTACGATGGCCCTGTGGTAGTCAAGGAGATAGACTTAGCAGATCTGGGTGAGGAGTCTAAACCAGTTTTTATTGCTCAAGACCTCACCAAGGCGGAAGAAGCTGCACTTACGAAGCTTCTTAAAGAATTCAAGGACATATTTGCTTGGACATATCATGATATGAAGGGTGTTCAACCCTCGGTGGTGCAACACACGATTCCAATGATTAGCACTGCTAAACCAGTCCAGCAACGTCCCTACCCAATGAATCCTAAGTACGCAAAGATTGTACAAGAGAAAATTGAAAAGCTGGTAAAATGTGGATTCATATATCCTATTGAGCACTCAGAATGGGTTTCTCCAATAGTCATCGTGCCAAAGAAGAATGGGAAACTCAGAGTGTGCGTTGATCTCAAAAAGGTTAATGCAGCCACCAGAAGGGATCATTACCCCTTGCCATATTCTGAACATGTGCTTGAAAGAGTGGCAGGCAAGGAGGCATATAGCTTTTTAGATGGGTACTCGGGTTACAATCAGATCACAATTGCAGTCGAGGACCAAGCTAAAACAGCATTTATCACGAAGTTTGGAGTGTTTGCCTTTCGCGTCATGGCTTTTGGCTTGACCAATGCACCTGCAACATTCCAACGATTGATAAACACGGCCTTTAAGGAATATCTAAGGGACTTCTGTGAAGCTTTCTTAGATGATCTTTGTGTTCATTCCTCTTGGGATGAGCACTTGATGTGTTTACGAAAAATATTTGAAAGGTGTAGATTATATCGCATCTCATTGAATCCTTTCAAATGCCAATTCTGGGTTAAACACGGAGTTATCTTAGGGCATATAGTGTCCAAAAATGGGATTTCCACTGACGAGAGTAAAATCAAGGTCATTCTGGAATTACCCTCACCCACCAACTATAAGGGAGTCCAACGCTTTATGGACCACGTTGGTTATTATCGAAGATTTATTCTATTCTTCGTCGAGATAGCTCGACCATTGTATAAGCTTCTCATCGAGTTTATTTGGACCGAAGAATGTGACCGTGCCTATGAGCTATTAAAGAAGGCCTTGGCGAGTGCTCCAATCTTGAGAATGCCTAACTGGGATTTACTCTTCCATGTGCATATTGATGCATCAAACTTTGCTATTGGGTGTGTGTTAACTCAACCTGGAGAACACAAGCTAGACTACCCCATTAGCTTTGCCAGTCGCCAGTTGAACGATGCTGAGATGAACTACACCAAGTGCTACGGAGCGAGAAGGGTTGGCAATGATATATGCAGTAAGGAAATTTCGTTATTACCTCCTTGCCACCAAGTTTGTTTTCTATGTGGATCATCGAAGCTCATCGCACGGATTGGGATCTAAAGCTTACGACAGCTTTATGGGCCTATCGTACTGCGTACAAAGTGGCTATTAATTATACACCATTCAAAATGGTATATGGCCAAGAAGCAGTCATGCCGTGGGAATTTGTCATTCCTAGTCTTCGTGTTGCTACTCAAGAGGGTTGGAATGGTAATCCCTTAGTAGAGCGTCTATATATCCTTGAGCGGCTAAACGAAGAAAGACAATTGGCTGTATACAATGCCCTTGTGGAGAAGGATAGAAGGAAAAAATGGTTTGATCGCCACCTGAAGGACAAGGACATCAAGGTTGGGGATAAAGTCCTAATGTATGGAGTGTGAAACGAAAAGAAAAAACTTAAATATGCTAGTAAGGGACCGTATAGAGTATGTGAAATTACCCCGCAAGGTACCATCAGAGTGGAGACTCTCGACGGAGTTGAAACCATTGGATTCCTTAATGGGAGTAAATTCAAAAGATACTATGACCCCCTGAGCCAAGAGGAGTTACATGCAATCCATCAAAAGAAGGCAGCTAAAGAACAAGCTGAGCTTAAAAAGATACAAGCAAGAGTCGAAGCCAAAGAACGTCAACAGCGTGCTAGGCGACAACGAGAAGCCAACTTGGGAATTACGCAAGTATTTTTCGAGGAAGCAGAGGAGGATGCACTGGAATCTGACCCACCTCTAAGATACCCAATTGAGTTACAGAGTCCTTACGAGGAGGTGCTGTATAATGCATTATTGGATACAGGAGCTCAACACAATTTGCTATCATATGGTGTGTGGTGTCAACTGGGAAAACCACCTTTATCCAAGAGTTCTATCCAAGTTCAAGGAATCAACAAGAAGAAAACCCCTGTCTCAGGAATTCTGCACACTCTGGTTGCCTATGACAAGGGAACCATAATTCAAAGCTTTTTGGTTATGCCTGCTGGTACCATGGAAGGGACTGTAATCTTAGGGCGCAAATGGATGATGGCCACCAAGTGCAATATCGATTGGGCAACCAGACAAGTCACAACGCAAGAACCAACACTAGGTCTGCTAACCGCTCAAAATCCCGCACCTAAGTCATCCACTCAAATATTAGATAATGAAAAATCACAAGGTCCAGTGGCAAAACCATCTTCGATTGTTGGCCACCCCTCTAACGCTTCAACGCCAAGAGTGGAAACAGGCAAAGTGGTCCCTAAAGCTTTGCTTACTATGCCAAAAAACACATACAAATGGGTCCCGAAAGCTTCGTTAATAGCTACTTTCCCTGCTCAATCTCGTTCAGCCACCAAGAAGCCTCGTAAAAGAAAAGCAGCTACCCACCCGAGAAAGGGCAATGTAACATCGCGATGGATCCCTAAAAAATTATTAGTAGCCCAAGGGTACTACGAGGGGAATGACCAGATTTGGGTCCCTAAACATAAGGTGAATCCCTCTACATCACCTGTAAAACCTTGCAAACCAATTGTTGCCACCCCAATGACAATTCAAGACCGTGGTAAGGGAAAGGTAATAGAGTGCTCCGCACCACTTCTTCCAGAGCTAGTTTGGATTCCCAAACGATATAGATCATTACCACCTAGCTCAGGAAGGGGGGAGCCACATGAAGCTTCTAGCTCCTCATGCCAGGCACACACTCATATAGAAGTTTCTACATGCTCTACACCTACTCTTGTCAACGCCCAACAAAAAACCGATGAGTCTACATCTCCCCTTGTAATAGTATCATCGGAAACCATTTCCTCCATTCGTAAATGGGAGCGTACACTACCATCTCTACAATTGGATGTGGCCACAAGGGTCATAAAAAGCTATCTGCCCACATCACAACCTATGACCCGCTGGACAAATTGGTTCCAAGAGGCTGCAACATCATTGCAAATAATATGATCTACCTAAGGAAAGGGGGAGCATGTACTCACGCTCGACATTCTAATGCTTCCTCCTTAACCTTCTCCCCTGACCATGCAATTGCCAAATTCAAGGGGATGTATATATATAGCTTCATACTTAAAAAAAACAAAAAAACAAAAACAAAAACAAAGAAAAGAAAAGCAAAAAATAGTAAAAAGAGCAAGAGCACAAAAAGAGGAGAAATATCCGGAACTAGATTGACTTGTCATAAACCTACTGATGCTATATCTGTGTTTGCAGATATGGCAGATGCACGATCATCATACACTTCATCCACTCCCACCCTTGGTGAGAGGTATCATCTATACCTTTCTCAGATATTTCACATGTGCTATCCTGTTATTGAAACTGAATGGGATCATATAGATGTACTGGCCAGAGAGGAAAATGTTGAAGAATTAGAATGGCTAATTCGCCTATTGACCATGACGGACCCCTACTCCGTAGAGGAAATATCCCCAATAGCCCAATGCTTTCCTTTTCCACAAGATGACTATCCTCGCATGGTTACATTCTTGATGAGTTTATGTGGATGGGAAAATGAAAAGGAAATATCTGATAATGATGAATGGACGGATGAAACTCATGGCACTACTGAGGTTGACTTTATTTGTTTGGATGATGAGGATAGAGGCTTAGCCTTAGGGCTAGAGCCAGGACTCTACAACATCCTCTTACCGTATCCTCAGTAGTAGTGTGGTGACTGGTAGGTAGGTTAGTGTTTTCAAGTTTTTTAGATTCTTTAAACGAGTCTTGAAATTTTCACACTGATGTGCCTCTCGAGGTATAGTGCTTGTTAGTTGATTGTACAGGTTAAAAAGTTTGAGGTGGGTTCGCTTCCAAGTCCTGAGACTGCCGCAACGTTCATCAAAATATATCTACATCAAATTGCAAGCTGTCTCGTCAAATCAAGGAGATCTCCAATTACAGGTGTAATTCTTCCATACCCACTCTCTTTCGTTTTTACTGTTCAATTAATTTCATAAACTATAAGGCATGACCACATGAAAATTGTCAATGTACTACTTAGTTTTTGAAGTTGCTTGCATGCTAGTGTAAATCATTAATGAGCTTAACTTTATTGGAAATATTCCTAGGCAACATTACGTCTTTAGTTAACCTTGGAATACGATTGTCTTAGGTCTAGGGTCAAACCATCTTAATGTTTGAACACCTGGCTGTGTGTGTGTTGACCTCTAGGACATAGCTTTTACCCTTGTCGAAAGGATGTAAGAACACATTTTAGTTCAGGAGCGAAGATCAAAAGAAACTTTATTAAAAAAAAAAGCCTACAATAAATGGCAATACAAGTCTATGATGTGCTTCAATGTTGGCCTATCGCCTTATTGATACTTGGTAGGCGAGGAGTATTGTTACATTCCTGTAACGCCACTACGGGCATTACCACAAGAGGGGACGGCCTCTGGCTCACCACCCAGCCATAGAGGAAGAATGAGGATTGCCCCTCATCCCCCAGGCTATATAGTGTGTGGCCTGCCGTCCACACTAGCCTGGCCGCCCATAACTCCGCATGGGCGTCCTCTCCCACTGAACCCCGGACATGGCCATCCGGTCTGCCGTCGGTCACAGGCGTTACAGCCTACGTGACATTACCCCCCCCTTAAGAAGAGTTTTCGTCCTCTGATACCAATGTTACATTCCCGTAACGCCACTACGGGCATTACCACAAGAGGGGACGGCCTCTGGCTCACCACCCAGCCATAGAGGAAGAATGAGGATTGCCCCTCATCCCCCAGGCTATATAGTGTGTGGCCTGCCGTCCACACTAGCCTGGCCGCCCATAACTCCGCATGGGCGTCCTCTCCCACTGAACCCCGGACATGGCCATCCGGTCTGCCGTCGGTCACAGGCGTTACAGCCTACGTGACAAGTATTCTACTCCAGACCGATGCCTTGGTTGGTAGGGGGTAGCCTTGCCTAAAGTGAGCTAATAGATTCCTGGATAATGCCTTGTGTTAAACATGGTACCAGAATCGATGTTAGTTTAGCCTTAGGAAGGTCGCCATTGTGTATAAAAATTGTCACGTGCATAAAAAAATAAAGGCAAAAGGCTCCTGTAACTCTAATGTTTCTTGTGTCCCTAGACTCGTGGTATTAACTTGTTCTTAGAGTAGACATAGTGTGGTCATCTGTTTATTTATTAAGCTTGGTTATTTTCCTTGACTTAGGCCAGTTATAAACCTTGATTAACCTTTGATACCTTGCTAACTCTTGATTTACTTTCAATAATTTTAAACTCCTGTTAATTTGCTACACTAGCTCATTCATGTGACCCTTAAACTAAGTTCTCATAGCAACATCCATTGTGGTCTAACATGCTTGAATTTATAAACTTTATATCTTTTGAATTCCAGCATACTTTCACTCTTTTCCCTATTTTGCAGACGGTCAACCACAACAACCCTATCGAGCTTACCATACCATAGCTTCCGAGGACGGAATCTACATCAGGAAGGGGGGCATGTTAACCCATGGCGGACATTGAGACGTACTATATTTTACGTCATTAATTTAAATATTCTGAGTCATGGGCTGGGCTTGTCGGCACCATATGTTAAGGATAAAGGGATTGGGTGATCGCCGATGAGAGGTACACCTTGGATATCAGTAGGATAAGGGTTAGGGTCGGTCGGCCATGTATGGGCGCCCAAGTGTGAACGGCCAAGTCACCTATAAGAGTCAAATATAACCCTAAAATCCTCATTCTCATGTGTTGTGAATACAAGAGTGCTCTTGCCTTATCTCTTTGGTTTCCTTCTCCTGCGTGTGTGAGAGAGAGAGAGAGAGTGAGAGAGCGATCGAGCACTGTGTAGCGGCACGGCAGCGGAGAGGCGGTAGAGCGGCGATGACGGTGGCTCCTCCTTCACGGCTGCGCGACGCGGGAATTCTTCAAGGCGGCAGTTAAGCGGTGAGTGACACACCTTTGCATTCTGTTTTGAGCTTGCCTTCCTGGTTGTATGCTTGCAGCCATTCGTGGCTCGCATACGGTATCCGGCAAGTCCCCAGCTCTACGACCTGTGCGACAAAGGCGCACATTTTTGGCGCCGTTGCCGGGGACATTGAGACGTACTATATTTTACGTCATTAATTTAAATAATGTTAACCCATGGTGGACATTGAGACGTACTATATTTTACGTCATTAATTTAAATATTCTGAGTCATGGGCCGGGCTTGTCGGCACCATATGTTAAGGATAAAGGGATTGGGTGATCGCCGATGAGAGGTGCACCTTGGATATCAGTAGGATAAGGGTTAGGGTCGGCCGGCCATGTATGGACGCCCAAGTGTGAACGACCAAGTCACCTATAAGAGTCAAATGTAACCCTAAAATCCTCATTCTCATGTGTTGTGAATACAAGAGTGCTCTTGCCTTATCTCTTTGGTTTCCTTCTCCTGCGTGTGTGAGAGAGAGAGAGAGAGTGAGAGAGCGATCGAGCACTGTGTAGCGGCACGGTGGCGGAGAGGCGGTAGAGCGGCGATGACGGCGGCTCCTCCTTCACGGCTGCGCGACGCGGGAATCCTTCAAGGCAGCAGTTAAGCGGTGAGTGACACACCTTTGCATTCTATTTTGAGCTTGCCTTCCTGGTTGTATGCTTGTAGCCATTCGTGGCTCGCATACGGTGTCCGGTAAGTCCCCAGCTACGACCTGTGCGACAAAAGCGCACAAGCTGCTTCTATCTCGTGTATCTTCAATTCAGGTACATTCTTTAGTGTTGCTACAATGTTTTCATAATCTCCTTTGTCCACACTCTTCAGAAGTACAGCTAATGCTTCATCATCTTCTACCTTTTTGCCAATAGCTACCAGTTGTTGCTTAATGCTTTTATATTTGTTCGTGTGTGATTAAACATTCACTTTCCTTCATGTCCAATTTGTAGAATTGCATTAACAGATTTATCTTGGAATTTTTTGCTTGTGTACCAAATAATTTATTGAGTTCATCCCATGCATCTTTTGCCCACTGTATCCCTGTGATATGATGAATGATTTCATCATTTAAACTGAGTGCAATAAGTCCCAATGATTTTTCATTCCTGCTCTTCCACTCATTTTCCCCTCTCTCTGGGCATTCATCTCTCCCTTCAACTAATCCCCACAGATTTTTCCTCATCAGCAAATACATGGTTTTTGTCTGCCATGTATAAAACTGTTCCCCATTAAATTTGGCTATTTCCTGTGCTGAACTCATGGTGATGTGAAGGGGGTCTTACCTCTTGATCCAATTTCAAGATTCAAGGGCAGTGTCTACCCTTTTACAACTCAATCTGGTGTTTAATAGATGATTACAACAATTTTATCAGCATAAAATCACCAAAAATTACACTAAATTAAGGGTAACCAATTTGTATGGGATGGTTGGAGTATCAAACCAACTCCGCTTTTCAATCTGAAGATTTAGGGATCTGTATCAGATACCTAATGGTTAATTTGAACCCTCAATTGTACCAAAATACAGTGATTAGTACTGATTAACCACTAATTAGCAAATTAATGCTCTGTTTTGTGTAAAAAAACAGAGTATGCGGGGAGTCCAGATCTGGTGCCTTCCACTTTAAATGAGCTCAAATGCTTTCAAAGGCATCAATAGCAATGAGTCTAGTAGAGGATTACGCCAAGAAACATAAGATTTGACCAAATATTGAAAGCTTAATCTCTGTTTTACCAAAGTCACCTGCAAATTTGATGAAGAGCTTGGATCTCACTGTAGACTTGATGAAATTGAATTCTGTCTTCACCAGCTTGTAGAGCATGCTTGAAAACCCCCGGGGCTAAGAGGAATTGAAGCAATTTGATTTGATGAGCACAAGATCTGCAAATCACTCAGAAAAAATAGCACTGACTTCATCGTCGATTTCTCTTGATTTACTTCGCGATTTGCTGCACTGTTTTGATGTGCTTGTAGCCAAGGATGTTGGCTAGCTTGTGTTAGAAGCTTGTGCCCTAATTCTATGTGTGCAAGGTGCTAGAGATCCTCCACCACTGGCTGGGGGTGAAGGGGGAAGTGAAAAACTAACTAAAAATTTAATTAATTAGATAATGGGCTCATAAATCTGATGGATTCTAGGCATGGCCCTGATACCATGTTGAAATTTGAGCATAATGATGAGCTATGGTGGATCAAACACTAGAATCAACATCATTAACAAAGTGATTAGCAAATGATTAAGATATAATTAGTGATTAATTAGCAAATAGATTAATGTAGGCATGGATACTCAAAAACCAGCAAATTCTCATTAGGGCTATGCCTCAATTTATAGAGTTTACATCAAGCATCAAATCCCATTGATTTCTCCATGATTCACTCCCAGAATATCTCCACCTCTTGCCTGATTCTCTCCACCTCTTCTCTTTTCCCTGAATATCTCCCAGAATAACTCCACACTCCTAAATTCTCTCATGCTACCCTTTATTCTCTCCCAGTAGATTCTTCTCACCTTTTCACAGGTTCTTTCACAATTACATCTCCTCTTTTACAGCCTCTATCCAAGAGCTTGTTCCCACACACACCCTATTCACTTGTATATTTCAACAGGTGTGAGGCTTAAATTAAAAAGTCCAAGGGTGCCTATGGGGGGAAAGGTGAAGGCTTTGTCCCACATGCCCACTCCACTCCTTGGGGGGGTAGACTATGTATAGAGCTTCACTCCCCTTAAGCTTTCACTTGAGAGAAAGCTATGGAGGCTCACTCTCCTATATATATATATTTCAAAAGATCGAGGCCGGGGTCGATTGGGGCTTTTTTCTTTTTCAATTTTTTTTTCAATAAAAAAATTCCTTCCACGTGGGTTGGATTAATTTAATTTTTTTATTTTTTATTTTAATTTTTTTTACTTAAAAATATTTTTTTAAAAAATATTTTAGCTCATGTGCACCTAGGGCTAGCCGCCCGCTCTGCGGCGCCCTCTGAGGCTGCCAACACAGCAGCACAGTGCGCAGCAGCTCTTCTATCCTCTGTCTACGTGCACGCACGCACACACTAACACTAACTAACTTACTGCTCTAACACAGCTAACACACAGAACTGAAATGTGCAGAGAATGAAGAAAGCAGAACTGAAAAATGACTGAAGAACAGCAGCAAACACACAATCACGCCTCTCTTTGCCTTTCTTGTAGGATAAAATAGACTTCAAACAGCAACCCAAGCTGCATCTGGAGCTTGGTGGTGCAGGGCAACTCCCCCCGACAGCGGTGCCAAAAATGTGCGCTCTTGCCGCACGTGTCGGAGCTAGGGACTTGCCAAGCACCGTGTGCGAGCCACGAATGGCTGCAAGCACACAACCAGGAAACCAGCAAGCTCAAAACAGGGAGCAATGGTGTGTCACTCACCACTCAGACCGCCGTCGTGAAGGATTCTCGTGCCGCGGCGACGATGAAGAAGGAGCCGCCGCCGCCGCTCTACTGCCTCGCCACCGCCGCCGTGCCGCCATGCAATGCTCGATTGCTACACTCTCTCTCTCTCTCTCTCTCTCTCTCTCTCTCTCTCTCTCTCTCTCTCTCTCTCTCTCTCTCTCTCTCTCTCTCTCTCTCTCTCTCTCTCTCTCTCTCTCTCTCACACACACACACACACACACGCGCGCGCGCGCTGGAGAAGGAGATGGAGAAGATGAAGCAAGAGCACTTGTCAACACTCAGAGAATGAGAGGTTTTAGCTTACATTTGACTTTTATATGTGACCTAGCCGTTCACACATGGCCGGTCGATCCTAACCCTTATCCTGATGAAATTCGAGGTGCGCCTCTCATCGGCGATCACCCAATCCCCTTACCCTTTACATGTGGTGCCGACAAGCCCGGCGGCCCATTGTTGAAATTTGAGCATAATGATGAGCTATGGTGGATCAAACACTAGAATCAACATCATTAACAAAGTGATTAAGAAATAATTAAGACGTAATTAGTAGATAATTAGCAAATAGATTAATGTAAGCATGGATACTCAAAAACCAGCAAATTCTCATTAGGGCAATGCCTCAATTTATAGAGTTTACATCAAGCATCAAATCCCATTGATTTCTCCATGATTCACTCCCAGAATATCTCCACATTTTGCCTGATTCTCTCCACCTCTTCTCTTTTCCCTGAATATCTCCCAAAATAACTCCACACTCCTAAATTCTCTCATGCTACCCTTTATTCTCTCCCAGTAGATTCTTCTCACCTTTTCACAGGTTCTTTCACAATTACATCTCCTCTTTTACAGCCTCTATCTAAGAGCTTGTTCCCACACACACCCTATTCACTTGTATTTTCAACACCTCCCCTCAAGTGAATACTCCTAGTACACCTAGACCCTATACCAAGTTTGCCTCCCCTTACTTGGTAGTCCGCGACCAGCACACCTGGACCCTGTATCAAGTTTCTCTCTTACTTGATAGCCTGCAACCAGTGCCTCGAGTCCCTAAACTTATAGTCCTTGACACTCTCTCTCTTTATGTGTCCAAGGCTTACTATAGTTGCCCGCGACCTTGACTAAAGTGCTCACACATACATCTACCAAGTGGCCTACATCATCGGTGGCTCAGAGGTGGTTTTACTTTGTTGGGGCAGGTTACATTAGGTTGTGGGATATCTCTCTCTCTCTCTCAGAGATTTTTACATGGCTCCTCACTCTTTGGAGCCTCACATCTTCTCTTTTCTTCAGTCTTCTTCTCGTGGCAGCATCTCTCCACGTGTCCGTCTCTTCTTTCAGTCTTCTTGTGGCAGCTTCTCTTCTTGTGGCAGCTTCTCTTCTCGTGTCCATGTCTTCCTTTAGATCTTCTTGGTGTGGATCCTCTTCTTGGAAAGAGATATTCTTCTTTTTCCATGGCTAGGGCCATGAGCTCGTCCGTCAGGTCATTTTGCTCCATGTGAGCAACATGTTTCAATGTTTTGCTGACAGTTCCTTTGGGTTTTTGATGTTTATATTTTGTCATTATGCAATGCAAACCCAAAAATATACGGGAGGTCTTACCTCTTGCCTTATTTCGGATAAGGGCAGTGTCTGTTCCCATTTTTACACTGATGGAATGTGCCCAATACATAATGCGTATAGCATTCATTTTCATGCACATTCCAAATGCAACTCTGGCTGTGAATAATCTTGAATTTGAGTGAGATTTACAGGAATTAACTAAGGGTTAAATGCAAAATAATGATTTTCACATTTTTATCAGCACAATTTTACCAGAAATTACATTAAATTAAGGGTAACCAATTTGTACGGGATGGTTAGAGTATCAAACCAACTCCGATTTGCAATCTGAAGTTATAGGGATCAGTATCAGATACCTAATGGTTAATTTGAACCCTCAATTGCACCAAAATACAGTGATTAGCACTGATTAGCAAATTAATGCTCTGTTTTGTGTGCAAAAAACAGAGTATGCGGGGAGTCCAGATCTGGTGCCTTCCACTTCAAATGAGCTCAAATGCTTTCAAAGGCATCAATAGCAATGAGTCTAGTAGAGGATTAAGCCAAGAAACACAAGATTTGACCAAATATTGAAAGCTTAATCTCTGTTTTACCAAAGTCACCTGCAGATTTGATGAAGAGCTTGGATCTCAATGTAGACTTAATGAAATTGAAGTCTGTCTTCACCAACTTGTAGAGCATGCTTGAAAACACCTTGGGCTAGGAGGAATTAGAAACATTTGAACTGAGCTTGAAGAAATCTTCAATTCCCTTTAGAAAAATGGCACCCAGTAATTGAGCTCCCGCCGGTGTTCTGCGCTGAATTGGGCCACAAGATTTGAGTTGTGTGTAGCCCTATGAGTCTACTATAAGTACCTAAAAGGGCTTAGCCTAATGTTATGTGTGCAAGGAGAATGGAGTCCTCCACTGGCTGGGGGTGAAGGGGAGAAGTGAAAACTCACTAAAATTTTGATTATTTGCTAATTTTCTACTAATCCTAATTAATTAACTAATGGACTCATAAATCTGATGGATTCTAGGCATAGCTCTGATACCATGTTGAAATTTGAGCATAATGATGAGCTATGGTGGATCAAACACTAGAATCAACATCATTAACAAAGTGATTAAGAAATAATTAAAACGTAATTAGTAGGTAATTAGCAAATAGATTAATGTAGGCATGGATACTCAAAAACTAGCAAATTCTCATTAGGGTATTGCCTCAATTTATAGAGTTTACATCAAGCATCAAATCCCATTGATTTCTCCATGATTCACTCCCAGAATATCTCCACCTTTTGCCTGATTCTCTCCACCTCTTCTCTTTTCCCTGAATATCTCCCAGAATAACTCCACACTCCTAAATTCTCTCATGCTACCCTTTATTCTCTCCCAGTAGATTCTTCTCACCTTTTCACAGGTTCTTTCACAATTACATCTCCTCTTTTAAAGCCTCTATCCAAGAGCTTGTTCCCACACACACCCTATTCACTTGTATTTTCAACACCCATGACTCAGAATACGTAAAATAATTATATGACGTAAAAAGTAATACGTCTCAATGTCTGCCATAGGTTAACAGCATATATTGTAAAACCTTTGACCATGATACTAAAAAGTGTCCCACTTCATTCACAATTGACTCAAAACCTCCATCTCTCGTGTACTAAACAGAAATAGTCCAAAGGGTAAAAACTGCTCAAGAAGCACTTAATCGAACACTTCAGTGTTTCTATTATCATGGACCTCATAAGGTTAGTGGGCTCAAAATGAGTTATACCAAGACATAAAGAACTCCATAAAATAGGACTGTGAGGATTCGCAAGTTTCCAAACAGACCTCATTAAGAATTGTCAAAGGGCCAAGTGTGCTAGTGTACGCATTGGGTACTCTTGAAAAAGCAAATAGAGGATGGAAGTGAATGGGAATATGAAACAGAAACAAGATCTAAAGCTAAAACAAAAATTAAGACACCCGTGGTTCCTTTGGAAGATTCTATCATGGTATGGTTGGATCTTCCTACAGGCAATGATGTTAAGCGCAAACGCGCATTGATTAGCCCTCGCGCTAGTCATAACATCATGTCAATAGACACTTGGGTGTCATTAGGACAACCTAAACTTATCCCAATGGACAATAGTCTTGCAAGAGGAGCCAATGGACAAAACATTGAAGTTCCAAGTTACTTTAACTACACTACTCAAACAATTGATATAGTGATATGGAACTCATATTCCATGTTACCCTAGATTCCCTTGAGTATGATGTCGTCCTTGGTGGAACTTGGATAGGTGAATCGTTGTATTCAATAGATGATTCCATGCAAATAGTCACCTTGAACACTTCTACAGGCAATGTACAATTGCTATTATAGGAGAAAGAATCCTTGCAGGAATTGGAACTTCCAACATATCTTACTGAAAAGATCCCTAGGATTTTGGTTGGATTGGAAATTTCAAATAAAATCACCACAGCTCAAGTACAACTTTAATCAACACGAGAACATAATCTCATGACCCTCGAGCTATGGGATTTGTTAGGTCAACCAACACTAACAGCACATCCTAAAAGGATTACCTTTACACAAGACTTGAACATTCCATGTTTGGGGTACTTTGAACATACAATGTATATTGAAACTAGCCCCCTCACTTGTTAGTTTTTTGTGGTTGAGTATGTGTTGGAAGTAGATTTGATCTTGGGGCATAAATGGACTATTACTGCCTAAGCACCACTGTGCTTTGCTCGCGAGATAGAGTCATCATATCATGATGGTCAATGACAAAAAGTTGACAATACCATACTGCAAGGAAGAGAATCCAACTTTAATGGATATCTATGATGCTGAACGAAAAAGGATATAAGCCTCTTCCACAAAAGCCCCTCTACACAATGACCTACCATCTGCGTCAACAACCGACTCCATTAGAGCATGTACTCCTTCAACCCCATCCTCACCTATGAAGTTCGATGCCAAAACTTTGCAATCAATGGCTATTCCTAAAGAAGTTCCCATAGCCCAACCATCTATCTCTAACAAGAAACTCAAAGGAAAAGTCCTAGAGCCTATGCATCTTCATCGACAAACCTCACCAAAGCAGACAATCACATGCTCAAAAGCCTCGTCATCAATAGCCACTCCACAAGAGACTCCATCCTCATCATCATCAACAATGCCCATGAGTCTCAAACTTGCAGCCTCAGCGCCAACCAAAGTAAAGCAGGGCCCCAAACCTTCCAAATCGACCCAAAAGAAAACTCCACCCTGAGAACCACAATGAAGGTGTCTTAATAGTATCAAAATGTGGGTGGAGAAGCAGCTATTTGTAGCTCAAGGCTACTATAATCAAATTTTGGTACCTCAACAGTCAAAGTCTCTTCCTCAACGTAGCACTCGGAGGTCAAGGAAAAATAAAAGTACTCCACAACACAGTCCACAAAAGCCTCCACCAAGTCATCAAGTGTGGGTACCAAAAACACTGCTGCACGCCCAAGGGTACTACCAAAAAAATACCAAAGCTTGGGTCCCCAAGCGCATCACAAAGTCCCCTAAGCTTGCACAAAGAATAAAGCCTCAACACCAAGCACATCGGCCACCAGTTTACAATGTTCATCAAAGATGGGTGCCTGTGCATGTGCTTTAACAATAAGGATACTATGATGGTAATTCCATCATATGGTTGCCAAAAACGAACAATGTGAAGAAAACCTCACCACCAACTTCAACCCCAACAGCTTCACCTAAAGTTCGACAAAAATGGAGGCCCAAGTAACAAGCAAATCACTCAACCACTCTCGTGCATTCAGCACCAACATAAGAGCTCTTGTATTCAAGCAAACAATCAGTAGTCTTACATACTGCCTCGATAACATTTGAGCAACAAATTCAAGAATCAATACCCACGTCTACAATGGAAGCTTATGAGCGCATCAAGGACAAAATAACAATGCTCTTGTTGCCCCTCTGGATGTGAGAAATAAGTGCACAAGAAGCTGTTGCTCGCAAGTCATGACCTAGCTGACCCATAAAATCAATTAAAGTCAAAAAAATATCAAGCTCAAAACCTGCAACTTCACGAGGTCAAAACCTGCAATCTCACAGAATTACCTCTCACGGAATTCCAGTTCACGGCTTGAACTTTCGTGGAATTCCATTTCATGGCCTGCAAATTCACGAAATTCCATCTCACGGAATTACACTTCACGGAATTCCATTTCACAGCTTACAAATTCATGGAATTAAATCTCACCAAACTACAATTCATGGAATTCCATCTCATGGAATTACACTTCATGGAATTCCATCTCGGCCTGTACTTTCACGGGATTAGGCAATCTCACAGAATATCCCTTCATGGCCAAAAAACCTGTAATCTCACGAGTTCGGGTTCCTCAATCACAAATTATAATCTCACAACTTAAGAACCTGCACTTTCACGATTTAAGCCTCATCATAGATTAAGCCATATCACGCATTAACACTTTCCCAACGATCTTCAATAGCCATTATATATTTGTTAAGCTTATTGCTTACTATTCTTTTGGCTAAATTAATGTAGCAGCTGCTTCATGAGTACATATCCATACTCATGCACTGGAGAACATTTGCACCAAAGCCTCACCATCGACAACTTCTTAGTGCCTCTCTAGATGGGGGGGCCATGGTGGGCGAAAGCCTGGTCAATGGTACAACCCATCGCCTAGAATTTTCCTTCAAATTACAAACCTCTCCAAACGACACTACCATCTTTACAAATCAATGATCTTTAATCCTTCGTGAAGATGTCTATATTAGCCTTGCAAGTCAACTTAATTCTTTCAATCCTCACCAACAAGTGGCTAATTCAACAAAGAGCGATTCAATAAGAAGAGGGAAAGTTAACCCAATTCTAGGATTGACAAGAGCTACCAACATTATCTTACATCAAGGAGTCACAGTAGATATACCAAAGGGTCATACATTCAATATATGAAGCAATAGTATCTAAAGAGCTACAACTTGGACGGGCATCCGTAATGGTGTGATGGAGTATTTATGGCCATTCTCGCTTCAAGAGCATGTGGTAGCAAGTTAGGATGAAGTCCTAAGTGATGTACTTCATGGATATATTATGAGAGTAGTCATTGTAATTGCACCTCTTATGAGCCTAAAGTGCCCGGCCAGCCATAGTTTAAGTGAGTGTGAACACTTATGGCCATGTATATAAGTGAATTTCTCTCATAATACAAGAGACTCTCCCATTGTGCAATTGAGTCTTGCTCTTGCTAATCTCTCCCTAATGCATGCTCGTTGAGTGTGTGTGAGTGAAGTGAAGTGAGATGAGGGACGAGTACCCGTAGTGCAATGCCGACAGTGTGACAACGCTCACGGGAGGCATAGTGGAATTGCTTCTCAAGGAGTTATAGAGCTTGGAGACCTCAAGGGTTACGAGCTCTTCCATTGAAAAGATCCTCACGACAGTTGCGGTTCACCAAGTAATCTCTTTTTGGATGTGTTTCAAGGAGGGTGTTTGTGAGCCATAACACCACATTGATCAACTTTGACTCACTATGCACAAAAAAGTATAAGGCTATGTGCATGCTTACTTTAAAGTTACATGCAAAGAATTCCAAGACACTCATTACTAAAGCCAAAGTATTTGTCATTGTGTGCACAAGTGAATGAATTTGAGATAAAGATGGATAAATCTTCATTGTTTTGCAATGCAACAAAGAAGAGAGGGTTTAAAAAATAGTCAAATCTTTCTCCACATAAGCTTGAGACAACCATTGGACCACAAGGCTTTTGAACTCTTCAAGACACAATGTTGATTGGACCATAAAGTGAAGTGTATTGAAAAGACACATATTCAATGGAAACTTTGAGTTAAAGTGAAAATCAATTAATATGAGCTGTAAAAAATTTAAGTCTATTTCACAATTATCCATTTGGGAAGCGTAAAGAGGTGATTATGCCGCTGGGATAGTACAATGGGGGCGATAGATAGGTATCCAACAAAAAGATTACATTTCAAGTTATCTAGGATGTAGAAGGAGTTGGGCTAAAACCAATTACACAACCTTGATTGTCAACCAAAAATGAACCCACTTGAGTAATTTCAGAGAGTAACACCCTAGTTAGAACAACATTTTTTTGGTAAAGACTCACAAGAGAGTCTTCAAGCCTAAGCACTTTATCAACACTCTTACCAATCAAGGTCATATCAATAGCTAGTCCACTAGGTGCAACAATTCGAGCTTGAGTAATTTCAGAGAGTAACACCCTAGTTAGAACAACATTTTTTTGGTAAAGACTCACAAGAGAGTCTTCAAGCCTAAGCACTTTATCAACACTCTTACCAATCAAGGTCATATCAATAGCTAGTCCACTAGGTGCAACAATTCGAGCTTGAAGAGAAGCCACCTCAGTAATTTCCACAGCTTTGCCACATTCGAAGTAGTAGCCACCATCCGCCGAGAGCTTATTTACCTTTGTTTGCTTGCAAATTGCACACTTATTTAAAATGAAAACTCCATTGAAGTTTGCTATCTCCAAAGTTCTAGAAACCTGATGAGAACACCAAGTAAGATATATACACATACAATTTTCTTTCCATGTATTTAAGCACTCACTTTTACCTCTTTGCCATATCCCATCTTAGATATTTGTACATGGAAGGCAGCTTCAAGCTCGCGTTTGCGTTTGTCTCCAAAAACAAGTGTTAATAATGTGATGTCCAAGATAGAGAGAGTGTTAGGCACCTCCTTCCGAATGCCAATGTTTTGAGTGACAAACATGACAATTTCACCTCTTCGAAACTGGTCAACCATTTGATGGTAAACATTTTTCCTCTTGTTCACAAAGGTAAGCTGCAATGCAAGCTTCTCGTGAGACACTTACAAAAAAACTACATAGAAATTAAGCATGTTGCTAAATCCAGTGTTGAGGTTGGACCATCTGCAATGGTCAATTGCTCAAAGTTACCAATACCTCTACTCTTTTGAACTTTGTCAATTTGAATAACAACAAAGCCAATGGTAGCTTTCAAGGTAGGATCACTTCATGCTTTAAGAAAGTAGTTACGAATTTGTATTTCAGGCACAAATATTAAAGATATTTAAAAGGGCTCAACCTTGAGTATAAAAGTAGTAACATCTACACACAAAGAAAAGGGAGCACTTCCCCCATCATTAGCACTTTTAGGAACAACATTTGCACCTTCTATGCAGATACATGCATTTTCTTCTACTTTGTCCACAAATTTCTGAATAAACCCTGCACTAATCACTAAGGTTATAGAACTAAAGCCCTCCCTATCAACGAGATCCGCTTTTAAGTACTTCTTATGATCTTTGTTGCCTTAAATGTACCATAAACATTCAGTACCCTACCCTCAAAAGCAAAACGAAGGCTGCTATTGGTAATTTGTGAGATACTAAGCAATAAGAGATAGAGAAGATTGGGCAAAAGTGTGAGGAACAATTGAGATCAACTTTCCTTTGCTTAGCTCCTCATTAATTTTGCACACTGCAGCACAAAGTATAAATCATCATTTGGTTTTATAAGGATTAGGTGACAGTGTGGAGAAAGAGGTTTTACCTTTCTTTCCTTTGTCAGCAAATAGTTCTCTATTTACTTTACGCTTAGAGTGTTGGCCTCTCTCTTCCTGAGAGCTTTTGGAAACAATTCCTTCGATTTGTGGACAAGAAAGATGGGGATCTTCAAAGGACACACAATCAGACTTTAAACACCATTCACAAGTTAATGATGTTGAGGGAGAATGCACACCCTGTTCATCCTACTCAATAGCTTTAGAGGAAGACGTGGCAAAACTATTTTCTAGATAAAGAAAAAAAAGCTAAGCTTTTTAACACAATAGTCTAAGATTAAAATATGTTTTAAAGACTAAGTAAATTTACCATTGTCACAATCCATGTTGGAGAGCTCCATGCTTGTTGGAAATTTCCAAACAACTTTTCATTGGCACAGGCAAAATACCCACAAGCATGAGACACTTCTTTATATAGTAGTTGGGTACATGTGCTTTAATTTTTTCATATAATTCATTTCATTTATTTAATAATTACATTTCTTTTTTTTGCTTTTTGCAAAGCACAGAAGACTGTGAGTTGCGACTTTCTTCAAGCTTGAAAACTCAATATACATTTTCAATACAATGAAGAAAAATTCACACGATTAAAGCCACACAACTTCTAAAATAGATTTTTTACAAGAAAAAAAAAATGAAAGTGATAATATTGATAATAATGATCCTTACCCTCAGATTTACAAATCGACTTCAGAAATCACACATAAAATCTCACATTCGCTAATTAAATCAGCCGACCACGAAAATATGCACCCACTCTCTACGTTTACTCACACGCAGTCTCATTGAAGACTTCTTTTGCACAGAAAAAACAACATTACACCAGAAAAAAAAAACAAAAGCGTATCAATAAACAATTTGCAGGTCACTAGAATAATAAGTATTCGAAAAATTTTACTTTTCTTATTTTGCCTCGTAGGTTCTTGGAAAAATGGGCACCTAGGTGGTAGGTTAAGGCCGTGTATTTAGCCCGGCTCCAATTAACACATGCCTCTAGTACCCTACAAATCGATCTAATAAATTCTTCTTCTTCTCTCTCTCTCTCTCTCTCTCTCTCTCTCTCTCTCTCTCTCTCTCTCTCTCTCTCTCTCTCTCTCTGTGCAAAATGAGTAGGAGAAGTGAATTAAAAGCATCACAGGCATCAAGGCCTCAGCATCAACCGCCCCTAACACCGATGCATCAGCATGAAGGCCCATGGAGCTTAGCAAATCAAAGCATCATTGGCATGAAAGCCTCAGCAGTCAGCATCAGCCCGCCGCCCCTAATAGAGACGCGTGCCCATGAAGGTTTGTTGATTCACATCATAGAGAGGCACAAGAGGTGGGTGGAGGGGCGCGAGCCCAAGTGTGGGTGGAGGGGCGCGCGACCGAAGCTTCCTGATGGACCATGAAGGTTTGCTGATTCACATCACAAAGAGGCACAAGAGGTGGGTGAAGGGGCGCGAGCCCAAGAGGGGCGCGCGGCCGAAGCTTCCCGATGGAGGAGCATCCCTTTATAAAGCCTCTAAATCTAATCTTCGCGACCCTTTCAACCAATAGAAAAAAAGAAGCCTAACTAACCTTGGAAACGACCCACTACTTTTTATGAATCACCCACAAAAGCCATCATGAAAAAAAAAGCATGATGAACAAGACTTGGAAATGGCCCACTACTTCTCATGATTCTTTTTCCTTAGCCAAAAATAAGGAACCGATCACTAAGGCCTTGCGCGTGCCAAAAAGAGAGATGAGAGAGAAAGAAAGAGATGGGTGTGTGAGAAAGAGGGATGCATTGCTTTTTTGACGTTGAAAGCCTCAAGCCAAAAGGGTACAGTGTACACCAGTGTTCGAAAAAAACCCGGGTATAGTGTAATTTGCACGTGCAGATTTTTAAAATTACCTTCAAATTTGAAATATAAGGGTATAAAAACCTGCAGATTTTGAGGGGTTGTAGAATCAAAACCTTCAAAATTTGAAAATTTTCTTTATAAATAATTTCACAATTTTTAGATGAAGGTTTTTTACTTTTTGGGAAAATAGTTTTTTTCGAACACTGGTGTACATCATTGGTTGCCTCCAGTGGAAACAGGCGATCGACACTTTGAGTTCTACTGCTACCAGTGGGTGCTTTTGTGTGTGGGGCGGGGCTGGCCCGGACTTTGGCCGGTGGACACGGTTCGGGAGGAGACCAATTGACCGTGAGTCTCAACACAACGCTTTTCCGTCCATGCGACCGCGTCCATGCCATCACAGCTGACGGCTGCTGGTCAGACACTTGAGTAACGCCCAATAACGACGCAGCGGGAAAGGAAAGCGCCGGCGTATATAAGCCAAAGCGAAGCAGGCGGCAAACATGGATGCTACCTCAAGGCAAGGTAGGACTCGAGTTCTGTAGATCATGGACGTAGAAAACTCTCCCCCGCGCGATATATCGCCATCTGACGGTGGCAAGCGCTTCAAGGGGGTGCGGATGAGGTCGTGGGGGAAGTGGGTGTCGGAGATCCGCCTTCCCAACACAAGGGCCAGGCTGTGGCTGGGCTCTTATGCCACCGCCGAGCAGGCAGCACGTGCATATGATGTGGCGTTTACCTGCCTGCGCGGCCCCTCTGCCACGTTAAACTTCCCCGACAACCCGCCGGCGTACGCCCCTCTCGGCCTCCCGCACCACAGGATACAGGAGCTCGCCATCGCCGCCGGCGCGGCCATGTCAGGCGCCGCCCCCTCCGGCTCTCCCGGCTACCCTTCCAGCTTTATTTCTGAAGAAGAAGGTGATGACGGGAGCTCATGCCAACGGCCACAGCCGCAGCTCGAGGGCATCCAATCTGAGCAGATTGCAGATGGCCCTTCCACGCAATCCGGTCGATTAGACGACTACGACAGTTCTGCAGAGCTCTCTCTGGCTCAGCAGCTCTCCGAAATTTCCGTTTGCGTGCCACAACACTCAGCTCCCAGCACGTTCTACGACGCCGCGTGGGATAGTACACCCTTCTCCAACGAGCGGCTGCCTGGGTCCTCCCAGTGGGCGGTGACGGTGTGCGATCCTATCGTACCCCCCGACGAAGACGTCTGCACCACGTTTTCCGAGCCTTGCTTGTGGAGTTTCTGTACTCATCGTGATGAAAAAAAAAACTCTCTCTATTAAGCTTTCTTTTTCGATCAATAATTATATATATATATAAGCCAGCAGAAAACCTTTACATCAAAGTATCTTACCCCCACATTAAGTCATCTCTTTCTAATTAAATTTCACCAGGTTCAGCGATATCTATTACTCCCAACCAGCAATCGGTAGTTCAGTTGGTTAAAGTGGATGGCTTGTAACCCAAGGTCATAGGTTCGATCACATTGTATGGTGTTACCTTGTACCTCCTAAACTCGTACGTGTGTGGGTATTCGGGACTCTCATGTAATAAAAATCATCCAACTTTAATTTTATTTTTTTGTAAAGATATCTATTACTCCCTCTATTGGGGCTACTGTCTTAATAATTAATTAGTGCCCGTACCCGTGCTAATTAATTATTAATACACTAAGGTTTTCACCTTATGCAAAAAAAAGAATTTTTTAAAAATTTTGTATCTTCGCAGTCAAGTAACGCTTCATCTCTCTCTCATCGTCGTGCACATAGTGTGCTCTCTCTCATCATCATGCACATAGCGTGCTCTCTCTCATCGTCGCCGTGCTCTCTCTCTCTCTCTCTCTCTCTCTCTCTCTCTCTCTCTCTCTCTCTCTCTCTCTCTCTCTCTCGGCCTTTTGCCCATATCAAAAAAGGCAACAGCTCACTTTTTATATTTGCCTTGAGGCGGTTATGAGAATGTTCCAGATTTTACTCTTTTTTTAAATGTCTCTACGGTTTCTAACCTAAATGTTAATTAATTAAACCTAAGGTCCTCTTGCCTCTACTAATTAATTAATGTGCAAACAGAATTTTGGTCCCATATGTTAACCATGGACAACCAAGGCACAATCTTTTTCTAATTAAATTTCACCAAGTTCAGCGATATCTTTTACATATTAACCATGGACACTCCATGGACAACCAAGGCGTAAGGACAGGAGAGAAAAAAGAAATCTTGGATTTTTTAAAATAAGAGGAAAAAATCGCATCAATTTGACCCTTTGTATTTCGGCTTCGATTCTTCATTTGACCCTTTGTATTTTGGCTTCCATTCCTCCGTTTTGCTTCTTAATGTCTTTTACATACCATAGCTACACACACAGGTTGAGTACTAGTATATATATGTGTACATATCTATATTCGATTTTTACAATTCTCCTCTATAACGAGCTAATTATTATCGACGCACATAACCGACTAAGAAAGGTTTTAGGAAGAAGAAGGGTGGATTTTCTTTAAAAAGAATGGTTTTCTACATAAAAGGGGCTTAAAACCTCATTTCTTGATCCAATTCTAGATCCAGTGGGGCTGAGAAATTTCTTATGAACCTTCTAAGCTTTGTCCATGAGTTCTTGAGTCTTTGTCTTCTTTACCCTTTGGATTTTTGTGAGATTGTTCAAGTGTAAGTAGCCATAGTTTTGATACCACTGTGTTGATATAATAGAGCATAGCATAGCATAAAAACAAGAGAAATAGAGCAACATCACCATCCCACACACTATTGGGTGCAATCTCCCCCCTCATGCGTGTAGCTCCCACTTCTATGACATGAGTATTTTGAGAATTGTATTCAATAAAGAGCCCAAGGAGCTAATAATAGTTGTGCATACAATCATTTGGCACGTGGCCAACAAAATAATACGAAATAATAATATTTCCAAGATAATATAGACAAGATCCTCCATGTGCGACACACACTACTCATCACCTATCTCACAAACGTAAACATATTAGTTGTTTCAATTAATTACCCTTCTCTATAATTAATCCCAATATGAAACATTGATAGGCACAAACACAACATACACTCACCACTTGTTTCACGACAATGAGAGTATCACTATACACATCATCTATAGCATATGGGCTATGATAGATTATTTGGCCTTACGAGAACGTTCCTTATGTTTAGATAGCCCAAGGTGTGACTACAACATGTTTATGTGGTATTATAGGCCGAGAGGGACATAATAGCCTTTGCTTTTGAGCATTTATTATTGACTCGTGGATGTGGCGTAGAGGATTTTCTTGGCATGACACTTCAAGCAGCTTTACTTTTCTACTTACATGGAGTAAATAAAATGTTGGTTCCATTGGCGTACTCCTATTATCAATGCCTATTATAGCCAATAGAACGCTTATACAAAATTTATATCAAGCCATGATCTTGTTCGAGATTAGAGTAGCACTTGAGCTTCATTTATATGGGTGTTAACGGCTTAACAAAGGCACTTCCTACTATACACAGGAGTAGCCAAATAGGTGTTATGTAAATGACACTCTATAAATGTATATATTATAAGAAAAGCTGACAAATGACCAAGCTAAGTATATTAGGATCCCCATTTTGTCCAAATTAAGTTGTGCTTGTATACTTACTCTTATCTTATTGAGAGAGAGAGAGAGAGAGAGAGAGAGAGAGAGAGAGAGAGAGTTGAGAGTAAAGTGTATGACTCTTGGTACATGTGGCTCTTGCTTATTGTGTAAGAGCGAGTGAGAGTGAGAGAGGTGAGTAAAGTGTATGACTCTTGGTACATGTGCCTCTTGCTTATTGTGTGAGAGTGAGTGAGATGAGTAAAGTGTATGATTCTTGCTACATGTGCCTCTTGCTTATTGTGTGAGAGTGAGTGTTAGCGAGAGAGGTGAGTTCTTGTTTACAGGGACGCGGAGTATCTTCTTGGTGGTGATAAAAAGAAGGAAAGCACAGGAACTTGGAGCTAGAAACACACTAGTGAAGCTTGCAGGCTATGAATTCGAAGACAGAAACAAGGTAAGTCCCCTTCCTCAAACACTAACATTGTTCTTATCTACACTAACACTCTCTCTCCTTCAATATGAGATTAACCTCACAGAAGACCTCAGCTAATTGTTGTTTATTTCACATTTTCTAGAATGGTAGAGTTCTGGCGGTGAGGCTATAAATGAGCTTTAATATTTTTGCACCAGTGTCAGGGAGTGCTATCTTGCTTCTTCCAACTCCTTTGAGTTCTTTACTCCTTCCTTACATGTTTTAACGATCATTATTTTCAGTTCCATTAATTTTTTTTATGGGTCGTATGTGGATAAGGTTTCAGCAGAATGATGGAATGTTTGGTAAATTGACAATTCTGTGTCATTTTTGGTGAAGGGAGTGGTGTGTGAGTACTTGGGAAACCTAGAGGAAGGCATACCCATTACCTTGGTTTTAATTTTTTTGGTTTTTTTAGCACATTACTTTTTTACGTGAAAAACCAATGTGTGAGCTTTTGTTCTTTTTTCAAAAAAAAATCGTAACAAAGTGTGTTTATTTAGAGGTCTGTATTCAAGGAAGACTAGTAGTGAAGAGTCCATGGACGACACTCATATAGTTAATGAGTGAGTGGAGGAGAGCATTTTCACTCCCTCTACACCATTGAATATTACTAAAGGGTGATTTGGGATATAGCCGAATGTAGATCAAGAGGCTCACTCTATCGATGAGGGTCATGCAATGAGCAACATTTCAAGACTCCCAATAGAGAGAGAATGGTGCAGGTAGCACCTCCTCTTCAGACTTTTTGTCCAAAGGGAAACCTTTAACCATATTATAAAGAGCCAATCTCTTACACTTCAAGAATTAACAGGGATGCAGAGAGTATCACTGGAACTAAAGAAACCTTTTCCCCACAAGAGAAAAGATTGAAGTAGAGATGTTCAAGGAGGCCCAAAAATTTATAGATTTATAACTAATCAAAATAAGAATTGGATACTAGAAGGGAACTATCTAAACAAAGACACAAAGAAAGAGGGCCGATCCTAGAGCCAAATGTTCTAGAGATGGAAATATCAGAGGCTAGGTCACATGCCCAATCCCTACTAGAAACAAGCATTGGCACAGAAAATGCCCCCTCTAGAGCCAATCTAGGAGGAACCAAAGGTTGACTAAGTTGGGGTAGTAGAACCCATCTCAAAAAAAGTGGAAGAACACAAAGAACAATTGTATACATACATTTTCCGAAGGGTGAGAAGTAATGAATACTGAAATCTCACCCTTCCCCACAAACTCGGAAACAGAAGAGCATCATAGAGAGATCCATATAAGACGAGGGAGAGGAAGAGGGAGAGAAAATGTATATTTCATTGAACCACCCTATGAGCTAGTCCCAGCCTTAACTTCTACAACTACCCCAGATAATTGTTAAATCCCTCACACTCGTGCCTCAAGGCAGAACCCCATGAAGATGTATCATATAGCTAAATTAATGCAAAGGTTCAGTGGAGATGGAGATCCCATCCAACATTTGGAATTCTTTGAGTCCATTTGTGAAACATGTGAACACATCAATGAGCTCACCAAGATCCATTATTTTTCCCTAGTATTAGGTGGGAAGGCACATCCACCGTGGTATAAGATGCTCAAGCTAGAAGATAAAGTTAATTTCACAAGGCATAAGAATGTCTTTGTGCCGAGCTTTTCTAGAAGTGGCGGTGATAAGTGGGGAGCCCAGTGGAACATCTGTACAACATCAAGCAACAAGAGCATAAGTCATTGAGGGATTAAGTCTCTCACCTTAAGAACTAGAACTCTTGGTGAAAGCTTTGGGAGAGTCTCAAAGATGATCCATTATTATCATACTTTCACAAGGAGTACGAGACCCTACAATGCATGACTATCTGCTCTCGTGTAAACTAGCCACATTGCATACATGCTACAAATTGTCCATATAATTTGAGAATAACATGTTAGAATTACCCCATCTTGAGGAAAACAAGACTCCATATTCAGCTGCACTATACCAAGTGTCAAATCATCCTAACTCAAATACTAGGGACATACAATAATTGTTAAAAAGATAGCTAGAGAACCTCTCAGCAATGCATACCTTTCTCTAAGCAGGGAGTTAGTCTGATGTTCAATATGCAAACAGAATGATACAAGAAATGAACCCCACATCTATAACCTAGAACATTGCTCTATTATACAATCTAAAAAGAGGTAAGGAACCTCTCAACAATGCATACATTTATCCAAGAAGGGAGTTAGTCTAATGTTCAATATGTAGACATAATGATACAAGCAGTGAATGCCTTTAACCACAAGAAGGGAGTTAGTTTGGTGTTCAATATGCATAATGATACAAGCAATGAATGCCCACATCTATGACCTAGAACATTGCTCTATTATACACATTGTAAATGACTTGGAAATCATAAGATATCCATGTGTAGATATGGTGCTTAGCCCATGCTAGCATTAAGTGCCAGTAGCTAGACCAACTCTACTCTCTATCAACATAGCCAACCCCCCACAATGGTAATGTGAGAACTGATAAGGCCCACTAGATTAACAAAGACAAGGTGGATGTTCACCAGTCCACTGATTCCTATCTTGGTAGGAGAAGAAGACCAAAAAGGATAAGGCAAGGGTGAGTCAATGGTCCTAATCCAAGATGATTCTAATAAAGGGACAATAGAAACAAGATCAATGGGTTCGAGTCAAGAAAGCATGCCCCTATACAAGTTGTCCCTAAACAAATGGCCTTAAAAAGGCCAACAACACCAAAAGGTGTGGGAGAATATCCTAACGTGGAAAAAAACTTGAAAAACTTGAAACAACTAAGGGATTGCTTCGGGAAGCCCAAGTAAAAAGTGAGGAAAACCTAAATAATAAATAAACCCTTGAAACCACATGTACCCTAGAGAAGAAAGAAAAGGGAATTGGATATTTCAGAGATAATTTAACAATAAAGGGCTTAACTCCCTGAATGAGTCAGAGAATGACCTCATGAAGTGAATGTTTTAAACAATAGAAGAGGTGTATACTCCTCGATATGAAAAATGGGATCAAACACGTGGTAAGGGATAGCAAAGTCACTTACGAACAATGAGATGTAGCAAGTTTGACAACATTCTTATCATGAGAGGAAAAAATGCCTATTATGCCCGCTTCATAACAATCCTACCCTATGGAGAGATGTAAAAGAATGGGTTGAAGGAACTATAGAACCATGGGTGAAACCAGGAAATAAACCAATAATCGAAACCTAATAGCATTTGAGGGAAGAGAGTGATACCCCCAAATTCATAAAAATCCTAGTAAACCAGCTAGGGCATTATTTTGAGAATGATGATAGAAATGGAGCCATCCCTATCTATCACAACAGGTACTAGGAAACTAATATGATATTAGATGGTGGAGAAGGTGTGCGCATTAACACCAAGAGATGCTCAGAAAAATAGGGTGAACTAGCTCTAAAATGAATGGATATTATAGTGAAGATGGCCAATGGATCTATAAGCCCCATGGGAGTTTTACAAAAAACCGAATTAAAGATATTATTGTTCCACTATCATCACAAATTTGTAGTGAAATGATGAACTTCTTGAGGGAGGCCAGACTGGTACATGCTTAGGCCTTAGATTTGTTGCCATATATATAGGCAGTGATGTGTGTGAACACACTTAGGACCGCCGCGGCACTTTTTCCCTCTTTAGGAGGTTTTTTCCCCCGGCTTGTATACACGCCCATCATTCTAGGGCTAACTTATCTTTTGTACATTGACACAATCTAATACACTTTGTGTTGTGTGCATTCTTGCTTCTTCTTCTCCAAGCTTTGTGTGCTTTCCTGCAACCCTAATTCCAACAATTGGTATCAGAGCAGGCATCGGCTCCCAGGGCTACACCGCCGGCACCCTCCGACTCATGTTCTCCGATTGAGGTGAGCTTTCACGAGCACTTGCAGGTCCCTAAACTCTGCAAATAAGCCCATAGGGCTTGGCATTCTCAGAAATCGCAATCTGAGGTCGTTTCGGGCTCCGTTTTTGCACTTCAAGTTCTGCACATGTGTTTTCGTCATTTTCTGCAGAAATTTTGACAGTGCAATTTTCTGCAAAATAGGCATACGTATTCTATTGTGGACCGTGCTACATAGCACGAGTTGTTTTCTGTTCAGTCTTTACTTCATTACAGGTAGCTTTTGCATCAGTTTCAGTTAATGGCCATGGCTGATAACAGCAATGATGTATTTCGCATGTTATCTGCTGATGATAAACTGGATGGAGACAGCAACTACCCACTTTGGGCATACATGATGAAGCATGTTTTGGTTGCAAAAGGAGTGTGGAACATTGTGCAAGGTATGGATGTACGTCCAGGTTCTGTGGATGTAGGATTTGTTGAGGATTTGCAGGTTCTAGCAGCTCTACTGTTGCTGCTGTTTTACCCACTACTGAACAAGCTCATTGGGATGGTAAAGATGCGCAGGCTCATGCCTTGATTGCACTTTCTGTCAAACGTAACATCACCCCACATATTCATTCAGCTAAAACAGCAAAACAGGCTTGGGATATTCTAGCTGGTTTGTATGCAGGTCAACGAGGCAAAAATCTCTTACCTGCGTAAAGAGTTAGAATCGAAGATTATGCAGGAAGATGATGACATGAATGTTTTTCTTGCTGAGATTAAAGATCTCAAGGAACAGTTGATTTCTGCAGGTGAGTATATCTGATCATTCTCTTGTACAGACTGTTCTTGATGCTTTACCTGAGTCATATCAGACTTTTGCTTCCACGTGGAGACTTGTCACTGAGGACAGACCGGATGTTGTCAAGTATGATACTTTAGTCAACAAGCTCTTACAAGAAGCGTAGTCCAGGCAAAACAGGACTAGGCAGCGTGCAGTTGATCAGGCATTTATTGTTGCCCAGCAGAGAAGAAGTGGTAAGGCAGCCCCTTCCACTGTTTCTTCTCCTATTAATAGGTCTACAACTTCTTCTCCTTCCATAGGTAGCAACAATAAGTCTGAGAAGGCTCTTGATAAAGGCAAGAAAAAGATCAGGTGCAACTATTGTAAGGCAAATGATCATGTCATTAAGAATTGCCCTAAGCTAAAGGCTAAAGAGGCAAAGAAGAAAGAGAAACGCAGCCACAATAGCGGATGCTTCTACAAATTCAGATTCTGCAAATGTTGTGCAGGATACAGAATGGGCGTTTAGCGTGTATTGCCAGTATGACCCATCTGTACATGATGCATGTTTGGTAGTTTCTATTGACTCTCATGTATGGTATTTTGATAGTGGTGCTACAAAGCACATTACCTCGTATCGTGATATGTTCACTTCTCTTGAAACTGTCCCTAATGGTGAAAATACTGTCACATGTGCCAATAATGCTTCTTACCCAGTGAAGGGCATTGGTAAAATTATGCTTACTGCTGCAAATGGCAGTGCTTTCACACTTTCAGATGCTTTGTATGTGCCAGGGATAAAAAAGAATCTATTATCTGTCTCTGCACTTGCTAGACTTGGACTTGTAGTCAAATTTGTGGATGACAGATGTACTGTTCATGATTTGACTTCTGGTGATACGATTATTGTATCTGGCACCTTGTTTCGTGGGTTGTATAGGCTCAATTCTTATGACAAGTGTGTGGAAGATTCAGCAAATGCAGTTTTTGATAAAAAGGCAGTTTCAGATGCAAAACTATGGCATGCTCGTTTTGGTCATCTGAACTTTGCTAGTTTGCTGCGTTTGCAGAAATTTGATATGGTTGCTTCATTGCCCCCTCTTGAGGCACCATTGAAACATGTTTGTGAAGGCTGTATTTTGGGCAAAATGCAGCGTTCTGCATTTCCAAAGGATGGTTCTGTGCGGGCCACTCGCAAATTGCAACTTGTACATAGTGATGTATGTGGGCCTATGCAAACTCCGTCATTTGGTAAACACGTACTTCGTGACTTTCATTGATGATTACTCAAGGCATGCATGGGTATATCCACTAAAGGCAAAGTCCGAAGTGTTTTTGTGCTTCAAACAGTTTTTGCTTATGGTTGAAAATGTATCCAATTGTAGTGTGGGCACCCTCCGTTCTGATCGATGTTCGGGCACGGCTCGGAGGTGTGAGGGCACGGCACCGGGGTGTGAGGGCACAGCACCGCGGGTGTGAGGGCAGGGGGGAGTACATGTCTAAAGAGTTTGATGCATTTCTGGCTAGTCGTGGGATAAAACACCAATGTACAGTGCCGTATACCCCTCAGCAAAATGGTGTTGCTGAGAGAAAAAGCAGGTCACTTATGGAGATGGCACGATGTATGGTCAAGAGCCAAGCTTTGCCACATGCATTTTGGCTTGAGGCTGTCATGTGTGCTGCATATGTACTCAACAGGTGTCCCAATAAGGCCTTGCAGTCTATTACTCCATACGAAGCTTGGCATGGCAGGAAGCCTTCTATTAGTCACTTGCGTGTCTTTAGTTGCTTGGCCTATGCTTTAGTGCCTGTGCAACAACGCAAAAAATTGGATGATAAGGCTGTCAAATGCATTTTGTTGGTTACAGTGCTGAGAGAAAGGGTTACATATTGTATCATCCGTAGTCAAAGCGTATCTTGATTAGTCGAGATGTTGTTTTTGTGGAAGATGCTGTACAGCCTTTGTTATCATGTACCAAAGAGACAGGTGTGAGCTCACGGGATGTATTTGATACGCTGTTGCCTTTGTTTACAGGTGAGAATTCAAATGTAAGTCCTAATGAGGCAAATATTCAGCCTATGTAGATTTCAAATGACATCATAGATCATCCTATTTCTGATGCAGATTTACAGGATGTAATCTATGAGGATAGGGCTGAAAATGAGCAGGCTAGAGGTATGCCTAAATGGCTGGTGCAAACCTTGCGTGATAGTAAAATTGATGCACCTATGTCTAGTCGTACTCGTTCAGGTTTTCAGCATGCCTCTTATGCATCAGATTGTTATGCTTTGGCTGTGTCTAGTATGTGTGAAGAGGAAGAACCTCTTTCATTTGATGAGGCACAAAAATCAAAAAATTGGTTGGCTGCAATGCAAAGTGAATATGATGCTATAATGAAGAATGGTACATGGTCTCCTCACCCATTCCAATGCTTTTGTTGAAGGCGAGATCTACCTTCATCAATGCTTTTCCCAACCCATCCCACTTTTTATGGAGCCTCTCTAGAGTTTGTCATGCAAACATATCAGGCACTGCATTAGACACTTACATCTATTGTAGCACTAGACAAACCCAATATCCTTCTACTGGCATCCTAAGGCTCTACCAAATAATATATAAGCACATTTAGCACATCAATTGGATTGACAATGCCACCATTGAGAAGACAATGTGGTGTATTCCCAAGGAATTATCTAAAAGAGAAGTCAAGGAAGCAGGGCCTTCATGGCCTACATTTACAACAAAGATGAGGTTGGAGAAGAAGAAAAAAACAAATAAGAAGAAGATGAAAAAAAGAACGACAAAGCCAAAGATTATTAAAGGATCAATACAAATAGGAAAAGGCTCCTAAAGATATTGATGACGAACCCTCCCCTTTAGATGCACCAGCTTAGCAAGGTTTTCCTCCTCCTCCTCCTCCTCCTCCTCCTCCTCCTCCTCCTCCTCCACCTCCTCCACCACCTCCCTCCTAATCTAAACTCCATCTCATACCACCAACCCTCCACCCTCTACTCCTTTACACCAGCTAGCCCCTAATATTTTTCTATACCATTGACTCGAGGGAATTAACTCAAGGGATGCTATGGAATTTGAGTCCACATTCCTTGACCTACCCCAACAAGTGAAATAATTAATTGGTGAGATCAACTAGCCACTCATAAGTGAAGTGCAAGAGCTCTGAATCTCAGGAGCCACCATTTCCACTAAAGAAGACCAACAACCTCCTCATGCTAATCCAATCATGCTATGGAATTTGAGTCCACATTCCTCGACCTACCCCAACAAGTGAAATAATTAATTGGTAAGATCAACTAGCCACTCATACATGAAGTGTAAGAGCTCTGAATCTCAGGAGCCACCATTTCCACTGAAGAAGACCAACAACCTCCTCATGCTAATCCAATCATGTTTCTTCTACTTTATGATGAACAACAACTAACATAGCCTCTGCACCCTTGGGAGTTAATCTCTCAAGGCAACTATTGTCATAACAATCTTAACACTCGTGATACCATCGAGATATATCTCCTAAACTAGTACATGCAAAAGCTCTTTATTAAGTGGAAGGCATATCACCCCAAGCACATAAAAATAAGTTTAAAGGGGCTATGCCATCTTGGGAGATGACCACATGGGATTGTAGTGATAATGACAAAAACCATATCTTAAGGATCCCAAGGATTGGGAGATCTACATAGGAGATGACCACATGGGATTGTAGTGATAATGATATCATGGGAGATGACCACATGGGATTGTAGTGATAATGACAAAAACCATATCTTAAGGATCCCAAGGATTGGGAGATCTACATAGGCACACCAAGGGAGGTCATGATTGATTCCATGTACATTTTGAGCCTTTGCGCTAGTGGTCTCGGACCAAAGCAAATAAAAAAGCTTAGCCACTCATATAATTACCCATACTTTGAAGGGCCTACACCACTTACCACCACAGAGATGCCACTCTCTATGTGAAGAACTTCATCGACAAATACTATGGCAAAGTGCTTAATCTAGCCATGATCGCTATTTGCCACTTCTTCAAGCTTATTAAACTTACACTAGAGAAGGCCTACACCACTTCCACCATAGAGATGCCACTCTCTGTATGAAGAACTTCATCAACAAATATTATGGCAAAATTCTTGATCTAGCCATGGTCACTACTTATCTGCCTTCTTGTACTTACACTAGAGAAGGCACTGAAAGAGGCATGGACTAAGCATGATGCCCTTGTATTTGACCTCAACAAATGCCCCAATTTGAGATAGTAAATAGAATATTATGAAGTGTGATAATATTTAATTAGTCCTTACACTTTTTCTTTATGTACACACATGGTGCACACACACACACATGTTTAACCCAAAAAACAAGAAGAAAGGTGTGAAAGATCAAAATGACCAAGGTTGAAAAGTATAGATTCATAGTTACTTAGGTGAATATAAGTAGGTAACTTGCATGTTCTATGATATGCAGTTTTTACTTGTATGCATATATACATACATATGTATGTGTGTATACAAGTGTATGACTGGTGTGCAAGTGTGAGTGAGTGTGTGTGTATCTATGTGTGTGTGTGTGTGTGTGTGTGTGTGTGTGTGTGTGTGTGATTGTGTGTATTTATGTACACGTGTGTGTATGCATGTGTGCATGTTTGTATATGCGTGTGTATTTGTGTACACGTGTATGTATGCTTGTGTGCATGCCTATACGTGTGCATGTGTCTATGTATGATGCTCTCACATACATATATTTGTGTGTGTCTCTCACATGCATTTTCTCTATGTCTCTTATCATGCGCACATACACAACCCTCTCACACACATACACGTGCACCTCACATACACACTTTCTCACACACATAGAAACTCTCTCTCTCTCTCTCTCTCTCTCTCTCTCTCTCTCTCTCACACACACACACACACACACACACACACCCTCCATATGCATGTGTGTGACTGTGTATACATACGTATTAGAAATTAGAAATTAGGGGAGGATTTGCAACACATAGAAATTTGTGTTTTCTACACATTTTGCATTTTTGCATTAGTGTAATTAACGTGAGGTAATTATGCTTAATCCCCTCTTTAATTTGAGACATCTTGATTGGCTGGCCGCATTTAATGTGTGCAAGCTTTTAGGCCACTAGCCAAAAAAGTACAAAACTCTGTTTTAAGTGGTTGTCCGCATTTAATGCATGTAGGCTTTTATGCTAGTCCCAAGTCGAAGATTCTAGGAAAACCCCTTTTCCGTAAAACAAAAAACTGAAACTCTAAAAAGTAAACCGAAAAACATAAAAAGAAAAAAATAAAAAGAAAAAGAAAAAAAGGAAAAGAAAAGGTTCGAGGGTTAACAAAATGAGTTTATAATTTTTTTGAAAAGCACACGCACAAACTTAGCTAATATATATTTTAGGCTATTATGATCGTGTTGACGCAACTTGTGTGACACCCCAAAATTTTACATTTTTACATAGTTAAGGTGCTTCCTTAAGAATGGGAGCCAGCGCCCGTACCGTTTGACTGACCCAACAAAAGTATACTATTTTTTGGGCCAGAGAGGTTAAGAAACACTAGAAATGTGTTTTGAAAAAACTTTCGATATTCCAAAAAAAAATCAAAAAATACTTTAAAAAATAAAAAATAAAAAAATGTTTTTATCCAAGGTATTTGCACGACCTTCCCACACCCTATATGCACATGCATCTATGATCTGGGCATGTATTAGAAGCCTATTTAGACGATAGCGCATCTATCGAGCTAGGCGCATACCAACCTACACTATGCTTAGGACTTTTGGTCGGAACCCAATTCAACATTGTACAAGGACTTGCACCAGCAGCCAGTGATACTTCATCAGATTTGAGTCACTGTAAGGATCCCCATTCCCAAGAAGTGAGAACCCTAAACAAGCCTCTCACCAGCTACCAGTCTATTTGACAGCGTAACTAGCTACCTCAGAGGTTCGGCCTCAACCGCTACCTCTGAACCAAATATTACTACATATAGATCATATGATGAAGAAGTTTTTAGGTAAACTCCAGAGAGACATTTCTTGTACTCTCATCATTACCCCTCCATACAACTCTTTCTACACTTGTGACCATGGAACCACCCCCTGCATAAGTACTTATACTTGATGATAGGACATTAGAAGTGTAGGCTACTAGAGCAAAGGATAAAGAAATTTTACAATTGGCACAACAACACGATTAGTAGCCCAAACAGTCGGGTACTTCCAAAACGAGTCCCAAGGTAGAACTACGCAAGTACAGTCTCAACATAAGCAATAAAATTGCCTCTACCTGGAGGAAAGAGCTAGGCTTACAACTTGATTATTAATCAATATCTTCTCAAAAATGATTGGGAGTATGATGCATCATCATAGACTCCTGTGGATTTTGCCAGCTAGGCTTATGGTGTTAGTTGGGAAGGGATTGTCCAATCAATATCTGGGGCCGCAATAGAGGAGGAACAATTGCAAGGTATTTCTGTGATTACATACATAGGGTCATTGAACATGAAAGGATCCACAGATCTATGGTGCAAGCCGGGACATCCAAAGAAAGAATACCCACAATGAGCAAAATGGTAACACCTCCTATGAGCCTAGTGGCTCCTACTTTTATAGCATCACCCGGCTATACCATGCCAACCCACATCTTCTAACCAACAAGGCCATGCTACAGGGACTCCAGCATGAGCTTCACCTTATTAGATCCTAGAACTTCCCCCACCCAAGACAATACTAGTATATTGCCTCATCTAGTAACAAGCACCACACCACCAACTATGGCACCTATGACTGTTGCAAAATAACCTTTAAGCCACATGCCCATGGTTACCACCATGGTAACCAATACCACTTCACACATGGAGCCCCTATGCCTAACATATCTAGTATTACCATTCCTAGAGGGTCACATCTCATTCTACTACACCCATGAAACATCCCTTCCCTAGAGTGAGTGTGTATTGTGCGATCGACTACGCCTAATGGCCACATGACTAAAGCACCTATTGGGGTGCCAATACGACACATATCTTATGTAGCACATCTACCCCCACCAGGGTTTACACCAATGCATCTTCATGTAGTGCCACATGTTGCACCTCCACCTACTCCTATCAATGCTCATGTTATGCTAGCACCAGTTTTACCCATAGACCCAGTTGCTTTTTCACATGCCTTAGGAAGAGTGGTAGCATGCAGAGTGGCATAGTGCCTATTGTGAGAGATTGTGATCAACATAGCCATGGAAAGGCTACCTAGATAGCCAAGCTAACTCGTAAATTCATTGGACACGGTGATCCTAGGAGACATTTGGAAGTATTTGATTTAAGTGTGTGAGGAGGCTCTAGGAGAACAAAATGAGGTTTCCAAGACTAGTGCCTTTAGTCTAACATTAGCTCGGTAAAACTGGGATTGGTATTGAACTCTCAAGGTCCATGAACGCTTGAACTTCATCACTCTTAGGAGATTGTTCTTGAAGAAATTTGTGTGTAAAGGAGTCTTATGGGGTTTAGCTTCACATCTACATAAAGCTGAGAGGGAAGAAGAGGAGTCGGTAAGAGATTTCATTAGCCATCTCAAGCATTTGAACTCTCATTGCCTTCCACATGGACGCTATTAGAGTAATCAATTTTTGGATAGATTCATCCATGTTCGTAACCATGAAATGATCTATAATGGCTTAAAAAGGGATCACTACATGGGATGAAGTCACAACAAATGCCATCCAATTAGAAGATAGTCTAATGGTCAAAGGAGCTAAAGAATTGGGTTCTAAATCTATTACTTCCGCAGTTATGGGACATAACACTTCTACATCTAAACCCCTTTGCTAAAGGCAAAACTTTAGCGGAGATGAATTTCACATATTTCATGAAGGCACTCCAAGAGGGAATGAAGGCCAATAGAGCCCCAGAAAACGTACATATGTACCCAAGGAGAGAGCTTCAATGGTGCTCAATCTTCCAACAAGGACATTCGATCAGTGATTGTCTAGTCCTAAGGGCACACTATAATGGTAATTGTACTTTTTGTGGATGTTATGGTCATAAGGCTTCACAATGTTGCATACAAACCCTTTCTAATGCTTGTAGTCCTCAATAGTTGGCTTTAGCCACCACAAGCCATAATGCTCTACAGGAACATCAACCAATGCTGATCAAACGACACAACAACCTAGCAAGTGAGATTTACAATGCATAGAATGTGTCATTACCTCCACCAATTTTGGAACCTTAAATTCCACCCTCTAGGATCACACCATTGAATTAAATAGGTTTCGAGAAAGCTTTTGAGTGTTTAGACTATGAGGTTGACTTGGACAGTTCCTCACATGTCACTGGACTCCATGTAGCTTTTTCTTGACTACCATATAGTCAAATGCAAGAGGTGAAGTCAAACCAGTATACTAGCTAGTTGCAAGTAGGAAGAGGTCGAGACATCAACTCTACTCTCAAGAGAATGCCTCTTCATTGCTATCATTGTAAGGGACCACACCGAGTCTCTAAGTGTCCCATTAGAAACTAAAGTTGCATCTTCCATCATGATACCTGCAACTTGTAATCATTGTGGCAGAGATCATTGGATCAAATATTGCCCAATGAAAGTGGTGGTTGTAAATCAACAGAATGGTCCTACCATCACACCTCTCAACATGATTGGAGTGGGTGGACAAACTTAGAGATGAAATTTGAGAAATCGTAACCTGTCTCTAAATGGAATAATGAGGCTCATGGCTCAAAACACACATGTTGTGGAAAAGAAAGTAGAAAACAAAGCTACTTCAGTATGAGGATCCAAAAATAAGAGGGGTCATAGAATAAAGAAATCTATATAAAAGGCGGGAGAACGAAGAAAATAAAACAAGTGAACTTGGAAACACCTGCTCTGCTGACGAACCAATCTACATGAATGATATTCATGAGGATTTAGATTCAGTGGTGGACACACATGCTCGTTCTGAGCAAGCTAGAGACACTCAAACAAAAACTAAAGAGGCCAAAAAGAAAGGTATTCAAGCCCCTAAGAAACCAATAAAAGAGAAACTTAGTTCATATACTAACCCTGTAAAATAGTTGGAACAGCTTTATGAGCTCAGGGATATGGTCACACATACTCATGAGAGAGAGTTAGAACCAAGACCAAAACAAGTGAACATCTTTGACATTGTGCATCCAAATAACCTAAGGCCAATCGTAACCCAGAAACCCTTGGATGTACCTAGTGTCATCCTTGAGGTCAGTGAGAACACACTTGTCCCAAGCATGGATTCTCAACTCTTTAAGAGAATGTTTGAGTATGAGAATCGTGAACCCATTCAAGAGGTGGCACCCTCATATGGTAGAGAGGTGATGGTACTCCCTTGAACATCCCTAATATTTATTGTTCATGGCTTTTGAAACAAAAACGACAATGACTACATACTTGTGTGGAGATCTCAAACTCTTCAGAGCATTGAAAGCTCTTTTAAATGGAGAACTCAACATAGGACTACCACCATTTGTAGAAACTCACAAGAACCCAAGTAGAGGATGAGTACACCAAATCAATGGTCAAAATTCCATTGAATAAATTGGGTTAATATTTTGAAGGTGATGAATCCAACGCATTACTATTACAGAGTCACCATCGCCCGCTGCCAAGGGCATCACAGTAATGGGAGTCCTCGATGGTGGTGTGGAACTCAGTATAATCACCAAAAAATGTTGGGAAAAATGGCTGAACCCTAGCTTGAACCCTGGCTTGAAGTCAAGTAGACATTGTGTGGTAGAAATGGTTAATGGTACTATTATGAAACCAATGGGGATGTTATACAATCTTAAGATCAAGGTGTTGAAACATCGGATGAGACATATGTTCATTTGTCATGGAATTTTCCATGCAACTCGATTCTTATAAAATGATCTTAGGGAGAGGATTTATGCGGGAAGATAAAAGGGTCCATGATTGGTCCAAAAACCATGTCTACCTACAATTTGATGACTCAATCCTTAAAGTAGACCTGGTGCTAGTCACGTACATCAAATGGTTAGTGGTGGATATTCGATGAGAGATTTGATACTATCATCCATTCAAACCCTTTTCAATACTCCTATGCTTTGCAGAGAAGAGACCGATGTAGGGAAGGACCCACCTTATAAAAATGCTAAAAAACAAGCTATTGAGCCTAAACATGATCTAAATTGGATACATATGATGGTTACAATTGATAGCTAGAGAGCTAGAGGATCTACATGGGTTACACCTCCGAATGGTGATGAGGAGGAGCTCCCTAAGGTCATGCCCCTACAAATGATTCGTGCTCTACCTTCTCATACTACTGAGGGGAATTGTTATAGTGAGCTTGAGTCCACATGGGATGACATAAGCTGAAGCACGAATAGTGGTGAGCGGATAGCTCCAACTCTGTTTACAGATTCCCAATATGAAGAAAGGGACAACTTTTGTTAAGATGCCAAGGAGCATCTTTGAAGATGGCAGAGATGTAAATGCTATGCAGTGAGTCTTCATAAAAGGTTGCAAGAAAGAATAACTATTGCCTCTAATGGCTCTAGTACATGGGTGCAGTTGACTTACATCAAATTTTTATAGACGATTGAGAAGAGGAGTTACAAAAGGTCAAGTACTATACACCACCCCAATCGATAGAGCTAAGGTAGAAGTCTCTGATGAATCAAAATCGAGTCCCTTAGCTAGAAGGAAACAAAATCATGAACTTGCACAAAAGGAACGATCGAGAGGATAAGATTGTAGCTGAAGTTGCTGAAAAATGAGCCTAACTTGCATCCAGCATTGAGCATTACAATTAATACACCATAGAGGAACACAAGCTAGTGTTTAATAATGCCGAACATAACCCCATAAATCAGAGTTGAGGAGTCTATAATGGGCCTGCAGAGGTCAAGGAAGTAGACTTGGCTGAACTAGGAGACGCTCCTAAGCCTAACTACATAGCCAAGGACTTAAATAAGTCTCGCGAAGAGGCTAAACTGGTAGATCTCCTGAAGGAGTAATGGTATTGCTTTTCATGGACATACCACGATATGAAGGGAGTTGTTGTAGAGGTGGTACAACACACCATATCCATGGTACTTGAAGCTAAACCCATCCAATAGCAACCCTACCTAATGAATTCCAAATATGCAAGCATTGTTAAGGAAGAGATCGATAAAATCATTGAGTGTGGATTCATCTTTGAGATTGAACACTCAGAATGGGTCTCACACATTGTGGTTGTGTCCAAGAAGAATGGAAAACGTAGAGTGTGCGTTGATCTCAACAAGAAAGTGAATGTTGCCACACACAAGGATCACTATCCCTTGCCATATTCAGAACATGTGATCGAACGAGTTGCGAGCAAGGAGGCTTATATCTTTTTGGATGGATACTCAAGCTATAATCAAATTTTGATCGCACCTAAGGACCAAGCCAAAACAACCTTTGTCACTAAGCATGGTGTATATGCTTACAGAGTTATACCATTTGATCTAATCGTTACGAGTCACATTTGAAAGACTTATGAATAGTGCTTTTAAGGACTTGTTGAGAATGTTTCCCAAAGCTTTATTGGATGATTTGTGCATTCATTGGTCTTGTAAAGATCACCTAGCATGCCTAGAAAGGGTGTTTGAAAGATGTCAATTTTATTGCATATCCTTAAATCCTTATAAATGCCAATTTTGGGTGAAACACAAAGTTATTCTTGGGCATATAGTGTCCAAAAATTGGATTTCCCCACTGATGAGATCAAAGTCAAGGTCATCTTGGAATTACCCCCACCAAAAAACTACCAAAGATTCATGGGCCATGTTGGCTACTACCATCGGTTTATTCTTTTTTATGCAAAAATAGCTTGTCCTTTGTACAAGCTATTGATTGTATTTAAATGGACTGAGGAGTGTCAACAAGCTTATGATGCACTGAAGGAAGCCTTGTCCAGTGCTCCAATCTTTTAAACACCTAACTGGGATCTCATCTTTCATGTACACATTGATGCCTCTAATTTCGCAATTGGATGTGTCCTAGCATAGCTAGGGGAGCACAAATTGGACTATCATATTAGTTTTGCAAGTTGGCAACTCGGTGAAGCTAAAATCAATCACACCACCACTAACCAAGAAGGGTTATCAATGGTTTATACTGTAAAGAAATTTTGGCATTACCTTCTTGCTAACAAATGTATTTTCTCTGTTGATCATCAAGCCTTTTTGTATCTAGTAAACAAACAATGCTCCATGAGAAGGATCACAAGGTGGTTATTGATTATTTTTTAGTTCGATTCTACAATGGTTGTGAGGCCTAGCAAGAAACATGCCAGCCCCATTGGCAGATTATTTCTTGCATACCCAATGGCAAAGCACCAATTGGGGTTGATGACAAGTTATCGAATGCTACACTATTCAAGGTTGAGACTATTCATGAATGGAGTGAGAGAATTGTTAACTTTTTAGCTAATCGTTTTCCACCAGAAGAAAGAAAAGAAATTGAGGAAAGATTTAGCAAGAAATTTGCTAAAAGAGAGTGCACCTTACCAATTTATTGCTAGAACTTTTTATAGATGAGGTGAGAATGACATGTTATGACGCTTCTTGAGGGAGGATGAATGCTTATACATCATTAAACAAGCACACCAAGGGGTATTTCGTGGTGGACACTTTACATGCCACGTTATAACAAGAAGAATACTCCAATCGGGGTATTGGTGGCCTATGCCATTTAAAGATTATGCACTATTTGGTCAAGGGATGTGACGAGTGCCAACATTATGCAAAGCCACAAAAGAAGGACATGATGCCACTGCATCCTATCAAAGTCAAGTAAACTTTTGAAAAATGGTTCTTATATTTCATTGGCCCTATTAGTCCTACTGCACGTGGCACTTAAGCACGCTTCAACATTGTTTCCAGAGATTATATAACCAAATGGGTTTAAGAAAGAGCTTAACAAAAAGCAGCCATGGAGACTCCTAAGTGTATCTATGAGAACGTCATTACCTGCTTTGGATGTCCATTTGAGCTAGTGAGAGTGATCAAGGTAAGCATTTCAATGTAATAAAAAATCTCACTAACACATTCATGATCACTCACCGTGCTGCCGTAAGTCAATGCCATATTACCTACAGGAAAATGGCCAAGTAGAGAGCACCAACAAGGTTCTTATTTCCATATTGATAAAGAATATTGAGGCTCGATGCACTAGCTAGGAGTCTAAGCTTTATGGGCCTATTTGCACATCATACAAAGCTGCAATTGGATGAACACCATTTCAGATGGTGTATGGACTTGAGATAGGAATGTCTTGATTTCATGACCCCTAGCTTAAGGGTAGTTGTAAGCGGAAAGCTTGATGGTAATGACTTGGCTGACTGGTTATTTATTTTAGAACAAATTACAGAGAAAAGACAAATTGTAGTTCAAAACATGCTGACAAAAAAGGACCAAAGAAAGAAGTGGTTTTACCAAAATCTCAAGGATAAGGAGACTGAGGTAGGAGATCTTGTACTTGTGTATGGGGTCCACATTGAGAAGGAGAAGCTTAAATGTACTAGAAAGGGACCATTTATGGTTTGTGAAGTTACTCCACGAGGTACTATACGTGTTGAGTATACGTGTTGAGACTCTTGACGGAGTTAAAACTGTCAGTTTCCTTAATGGTAGTAAGTTTGAAAAATACTATGGAACTCTTACCAAAAAATTCTTACGTGATTCTCATGACAAGAATGAAAAGATGCAGGGGAGAAGAGAGCTTGAGCTCTTGCAAGCACACACACACTCACAAAACCCTAAAAGAAAACACACAAGGTGAGAGACTGAAAATCCTCTTCTTCTTCACACAACACTCAACACACCATATACAAAGATAAGAGTACACACAATATGAAAAGGTACTCAACCAAATACATACTAGGGTTCTCTATAGTGTGAACCCAACTAAATGAGTTGGCGCTATAACTATGCCAGTCTCAAGAATGGCTGTCACAGAGCCTGTCATCCCACTGGCCGCATATCACCCATGATCTCAGCAACCATGCCAGTGGTGTAAGTGTGGGACCTATCCCCCCCAGGCGGGTCATCAGTGTCCACCGCCTCACTAGATGAGCTCGATATCTCAACAAAGAAAGCCACCAAGGAAAGGGTCTCTCAAAAGAAAATCCAATCCCAAAAGGAGGCAAGGGAAAGATGAGCCCAACTTCAATAACATTGAGAAGAAAACCTTAGAACTATTGCACAAGCTTATGTTGGAGAGGTAATCGAAAACATGGAGAATCACATTCCAGCTCTCAAAAACCCATTAAGTTGCCTAGCTCCTAGTATTGTAAAGTGTTTTATAATGATAAGCTTGACACAGGTGCTAGTCACAATCTACTCCCCTTTGCTACAGGGAATTAGTTGGTTAAACCTCAACTTGAAAAGTCAAACATGAGAATAGAGGGTATAAGTTCCAAAATTACCAAAGTACTTGGTTTGCTTAGAACTATCATCTATGGTGATAACGGGAACTTGGTTTGTTAGAATTTTAGTCATGCCTAAGAACTTTAAAAGAACATGTCGTTCTTGGATGGACCTGAATGATAGCGGCTCAATGTGGAATTGGCTCGGCCCAACAACGAGTGTCACAATGGCAAAACATTCTAACGCTACACTTTTACAATCCACGAACATTGCCTCCAATCAGCAACAACAAGCATTTGAATGTTGCAAATAACAAAGCCTCAACATTGACACGATCCCATATCGTGCCCTCCCCATGGACATCCACTTCACTACCAGAAGGTTCTTTATCTTCAAGCTCCACATTTGCATCTACCTCCATACCAAACCAACTACCACTAGGGAATCAGCATAGAAAGCCACAACCTACACTTAAGTGGGTCCCTAAAGCCTCTCCACTTTGAAGGACTCGTTTGCAACAAAAATAAATCCAAACCACAGGTTACATCTCGATGGATTCCAACTCGTCTTCTTAAAGCTCAAGGCTACTACAAGGGTAAGACATGGATTTGGGTGTTGAAGAAGATGCACATGTCTATAGCATTAGGCAAAATATGGACTCTCATTTTTTCCCCTTAAGGATTTCCACACCTCCTCTCTCTAGAAAAATGGGCTCATTATGAAATTTTTGCAAATAAACTGAAAAGTGAATGGAGTTTGGAAATTTGGAATCTACTCTTCGAGATCTTTCCAATGATATATAGCATGATAACCAATTTTGAATATTCAAGAAGTCCCCAAATTGGTTGATGATATGGCATGATGCCATGTCATCACCAATTTGGGGACTTCTTGAATAATCAAAATTTTCCATCATACTATATATCATTGGAAAGGTCTCGATGAGGAGATTCCAATTGTGTAATCTTCGCCAACTTTTGATTTGATTTGCAAAAATTTCACCATAAGCCCATTTCTCTAGAGAGAGAAGGTGTGGAAATCCTTAAGGGGCAAAAATGAGAGTCCATATTTTACCTAATGCCTCAACAATCATAGACACAACAATTGGCCAATCAACAGTCTCTCTACCAACCCTAATGCCAAAGAAGACAAGGGAAAACAAGTTGATATACCTCCATTGCCAACATCCCACAAGATTTAGATTTCAAAAGCTGTTCAAAAGATGGCATGCCCCTTAAGAAAAGGAGAATCCAATAAATCCTCTAGTTCCCATGAGGCCTCTACAAGTTCTTCAATGCCTACTCAACCTCCCTTTTTTAAAAGTACTTCAAGAGAACCCAGTACTTGAGAAAAGGCCTGCTACTCAACAAGTTCTTGCATCAATGTCAACACCTCTCTAAGATTCCATAAGCTCCATCCAGTCTTATGATAGCCCTTTGCCACCCCATGACAATTGGAAAGTGACATGCCACAACAAGTAACAAAGGGTGCTCCTACCAACAATCACTGATGGAGCACAGATGGAAGGGAGAGTTACAGAAAACCTACAATACTTTCCGCAAGGTCAAGGTATAATAGAAAGCAAGAAGGGGTGGACTTATGCTAATATCATTACTTTTACCCTTCACATTTTTCTCCCTACTTTCTGACAAAGTTCATGTACATATCAAGAGGAAGCCTGTGGAAAAAGCTATCGTATGACAATATAGCACCAACATGTACAATAATATAGCACCTATACATATATACTAAAAAGCTCATGTACATATAAAGAGGAAGCCTGTGGAAAAAGCTATCCTATGACAATATAGCTTACACTAACATGTACAATAATATAGCACCTATACATATACTAAAAATCCAACTAACCTTGTAAATTTTTATTTTTTTTAAAGATAATGAGAAAGAGAACATGTCAAAAACAAAAGAATGAAGTAAGAATATACTATAACTACAGACCGTGAGCATGAACTTTTCATGGATTGATACAAGTGACCCTATCTTGGACCTGGATTTTTTGGAAGAACGGTACTATCAAGGGAAGCTAAGGATTCCTCCTTTCCAAATCCACTCACGTTACCACTAGGGGAGAGATGTTGTGGATCCTCCTTTGTGGACCCCTTCCACCTACTATTCCATCCCCTTGCACCACCATGTTTTACCTCTGAGCATCGCATGTGGTATGTAGTGTCCCAGTTATGTTGGCACTGTTGTGGATCCTCCTTTGTGGACCTATTCCACCTACTATTCCATCCCCTTGCACCACCATGTTTTACCTCTGAGCATCGCATGTGGTATGTAGTGTCCCAGTTATGTTGGCACTGTTGAACTTATTTTAGGTGCGCTATTGGATAGGACTATTGCAGTCCATGGTAGGAGACACACCACAACAACAAGATCACATGAGTGTACATCACCTAGTGGGAGGACATTACCAAGATAGAACTACAAGGAATAACTTGTAGAGCACGAGAGGAGGGCAAGAACTTATGGATTTACACCATCATTTCTTGTAATGTTATCGACTCCTTGTCCCTTATGGAGCAAGAACTTATGGATTTACACCATCATTTCTTGCAATGTTATCGACTCCTTGTTCCTTATGGAGCATGGTGGGTGCTTTCCTTGTTGATAACCTAGTTCATGGTAGCTACTTAGCTTACTTACCTATAGTACCCATGCCATATCATAGTGAGGATGCACTTAGACCATTGCCTAGTATACCAAAGGACAAACATATATATATGAAGTAAACCCAAATGAGGGGGAAAATCAACCTAGTCAAGTCAAATTGGAGCACAATTACAAACTATGGATATATGATGAGTTTGATTTAAAGGTTATTAGGTGAAATCGTGTGACCAGATCCAGATTTACAACTTGTAGTGGATGTTCAACCTCAATATGGACCGTATAATACCACTTGCTCAGGTGTATCCTAACTCACTCTCAACTTTGAAATTATTCTTGCACATCATTACATGCATTCATATAACTAAAAGGCTATATGATTGGGTAAAAATTTATTTCTAAGTTCCACTTAGGGAAACTTTAAGGTCATATTCTTTCTTATATTTAGTAATGTTCCTACTTGCCCATCGTGAGTGAGTGACCTTAAATTATGCTGATGCAGTATGTGAAGTACTCCCACTTATATTTTAGTGACGTTAACTCAATCGTAGGTGAAAAATAAACCCAAAAAAGAATCAGAAGAAGAAACCAATAATAAAAAAATAAAAAATAAAAAATAAAAACACAAAAACACCAAGAAGCTAACTATCACTATATAGGATCCTCGTAGGACTCTGGATAACTATCCCTACATAGGATCCTCATAGGACTCTGGGTTATTAGTGAGGGTACCTTCAGATCAATGCCTTAATTCTTATGGGGTAACCATCACCGTCTTAGGAGATTACTATCATTCCTTAGTGTTTGCAGGATGAGGATGGAGCAATAGTCACACGGTGCTACAAATATTATAAAATGTTAGCCTACACTATGTAATCAAGCAAAAAATTATAAATACAAGTAGTACAAGTTTTGCTAATATAAGTTCTCATGTTCCTTTAAAATAGTCATCTTCTTTTCCTTCTCTTCTCCTGTTTTCCCTTCTTCTCCTCATCTTCGGGATTGTCTTCCTTGGGCGGAACACTCTTCTCCTTGGACAACACACTCTCCTCTTCAAAGTTGTCTTCCTTTGGTAGCTTGCCTCTATATTGAAGCAAGTTTTGGCGTGCGTAGTCTCCAAGAGCACGGGTATTTAGATTAAGAATTGCCTTAGCATAGTTGCATAACATAAAAAATACCTTGCCCTTGATCCCCTATAACCTTGGACCATATCCAAATATGCATATTGCTTCTTGCTTCTCTAGCAACATAATATCTTCCGTGTTGGAGCTTATCATATCCAAGGTATGTCTTGAACATCTTCAAATTATTCTTTTATCGCAAGAGTCCTTTCCTATTCTTTAGCTTTTTTAAGACAGTGCCCTTAGTGCTTCAATGAAATTGTTACTTGCTTCTATATCAAACGATTGAAGATTAGTCAATCTTATCTGGATGAATGAAGTACAAAGCAACTTCATAAAGCATATGCTATATCAACCCAAGGCAATAGTCTCCTACTTTCTACACTTGTTGCTTGTAAATAAGACTTAATCTGAACTACCATTCACATTCAAGTCGGTTTAGTGAGAGCGACTGTGGAGTCACCGAAAAGTCTTTCTGCATTTGTTTCTTCCAAGACTAGAATCTCTTCATCATCTATCATGTATACACCTATTAAAAAAAATGGACATTAAAAAGGTCAAACATCTTAAGAGTTTATATAAATATAACATATGGAAAGACGACACGATAAGTGCAATATGTTATAATTGGATTCTTCATATCACGCCGTCCTTCCATGTAGTATATTTTGACATTAAAAAGGCCAAAACATAGGTACAATTCCATAATGTACCACATGTTGGGTATTTGATCTTACTTGAATGTGGTAAAGAACTTTGAAAAATGTTGGCTCACCCCTTTTTATACTACTCTTGGCAAACTTACGAGTTCCACGTGGCAGTATGACTAGCTAGCCAGTGGGACACATGGCAGTACCTTGACACGTGTAAGTCAGTACGTAGACCCATGGCAGTACGACTAGCCGACCAATGGACACATGGCAGTACCTCGACATGTGTAAGTCAGTACGTAGACACATGGCAATATAATTGACCATTGCATTGACATGTGACAGTATGAGTTCATATGACAGCATGACTTCATATGAACTGGCCACAAACGACTTCACGTGAACCGTATACACGTGGGCAGGATGTTTACAGACCACACATGTGAAAATCCCAACTATATATATGCTGAATAAAGCTCATAATATATCTAAATACAATTGCTTGAAAGCATGAGCCATCAAGCAAATGGGAGAGAGTGTACCCAACGTGTGTGTTGTGCATCTTGCAACATCTGTTCTCTTTATGTGACCCAGTTTTCCACAATGATAGCATCTTGGAAGTGAAGATGTTTATTGATTGTTCCTTCAAAAATTTTCACTCTTTTCATAGAGTTAGGTGTCAAAGACCCTTACGTATAAGTAAGTATATGGTGTTACTTTGCCATGTAAAAAACCATCACCATTGAATTTTGAGATAATTTCTACATGCTCCATGATGAGAAGGGGGTTGTACATTTTTGTGTACACTTTTTGCTCTCAACCCCAAATATTTTCATGCACATTAATGCCTACTTTATGTGATTACATCAATCTGGCATTGGCAATTCTCAATCACGTATAGTAGTTTCACTTGTAATTATCAAGCGCCATGTAGCACACATCAAATCATGATCCAAAGGTAAAGTAGTTACAAAATCATGTGGTAATGTTTGATGATTCAGAGGGTCGACATCTATTTCCACAGGATGCATTCCAAAAACCCCATGTTCGGACACTGTTTGACATATCTAACGATGCCATGTAGTTGTCCGATCATGCAAGTAGAGCCAAGTAGAGCAGTAGGGGAATGAGAGTGCTTTTGCAAGTAGAGCAGTTGGTTTAAATTTAAATTTATTAGCATCCCTATTGGTCTGGATTGCCTGCTATAGCTTTCCACATTGTTCTTTAATCTCGATCTCGAAGAGAAATCATCCTACTTCTTATGTTGCATGCACAATAATTAATTTGCAAGGTTACAAACAAAAGATCATTTTCTATTCACTCAAAGTCATAGGCAAATCCACACCTTGATCATAGCCATAGGAAAAACAATTACCGATATAGCAGATGGAAGCTTGTTCTCGATAATTCATTCTGCAATGGCATGTGGCATACCAAAAAGGGGGCGCACATTGGCGACAGCCCCACAGCACATCAGCCAACTCCAAGGTAGATGTTGAAGAAGAGCATCTCCAACTCCCCTTTGCTATGTTTCTTTTTTGGGCCTGGGCCATTTTCTTCACATTTTTTTCCTTTCACGTCCGGCTATGTTCAATTGAGAAAGTGGACATGGCATTTCCCCTCCCTCCCCAACCATTACGTTCTAGCTTCCAAGTGGCAACATTTTGAATTATTATTATTAAATTGATCGTCACCTGTGCATCCTCCACAACCCCACATTTGTCGATGAGGGGGGCTATGCCGACAAACATATCGGACTCCAAGCCATCCCTCAAGATTCTCATGTACTAGTGGGCCTCTACCAGGGTTTCTCCACGGGACTAAATGACACATTATGAATCAGAGATGCTAGCCGTGCACTGGTAGCATCAACTTTTCAAAACTTGAATGAAAAACCTAGCTCTAGGTGTGGCGGCATCCACCTCCTTTGTCCAACCCAAAAGCCCCCCTCCCACCTCTCTCTCTCTCTCTCTCTCTCTCTCTCTCTCTCTCTCTCTCTCTCTCTCTCTCTCTCTCTCTCTCTCTCACACACACACACACAAACACACACACACACACACACACAAACGCGTGCTCATTCACACATACATTTTCAGTGCCCCCAAATTTAATCCCTTTCTGTAATAGAGATTATTTATTATATTTAGTTGCCAAGGTTTGAACCCTAGGCCTGCCGTTGGTAACACTGGATCGAATCTATTTTCAAAATTATGCCAGGGTTATTCTCTAGGGTTGGACTTGTGCTTCATCACTAGAAAGTATGGGCTCATTGTACATGCTTACTTTTGGGGGTTCCAAAATAAGCTTGAGTTTCGTACTTCATGTTATCTTGCATCCCTTGATAGATGTGTCAATGGGAGGAGCCAAAGGGACTATGAGAGAACACACAGGTTCTAGCAGTATGGGAATGTATGTGAGCACACAACTAACCAATCTAGTGATCCAATGATGGTAAATCTTTGCGTGAGTGTTTGGAAAGAGTTAGACAATTTTATAAAACTGTAATTACATAAGCAAAGCACTGAAGGAGATTATGCAAGTTAGTTTAAAACAACAATCGACACTCTTGTAAAAACAATTGTTGCTGCATGGGGGAATAAGGACATAACCTTCTACTTGGTAAGATATTTTGATCCATGTAATTCCTTTTTTTACTAATTAATCATAGATCGATCAACTATTAATATTTTCTTTTTTCCTTTTTGTGAAGCATATTTTATTTGCGCATAGCCCATACTTTATGAGAACCAAGGGCCTCTTGCTACATGGAACACTCAAGGCATGGAGAAATCACACTATGTTGCCCGTATATCGACTATTTTTGTAGAACTCGACATGGTGGTGGGAAAACAAAAACAAATGCATTACGAGAGCTCTTCAACACATTCTATCAGAGGCAAACACAATGATACAATGTAATTCTTCAAGACCAGGTTAGTCTAAACCTAACAAAAATATTATCACTATTATAAACATCAATTTATTATAAACAGTCACATGCTAAATAAGGTGGGCAGGGGATCTTGTCCATTTGAACCACTGCCTAGCGGATGGACAGGGCTGTCAAGGTTATTCTTTTCTTGATTGAGAACCAAATGGGTGAATTATGCAAACACTAATGTGTATGCTATGCACTAGCATGCTTGATGAAATTATAATGGCACCATCAACTTTAAAACTATTTCATTTGTTCAATTAGGAGAATACCCTCTCATTTACTTTTATCACCCTCACTTGGGAAAGCAACTGTTCCTATCGTCTATTGGAAGAAAGGGTGGTAAGGATAAAAACCAGTAATCATAATAAAACCCAAGCTAATGATCTTTCCATGGGAGGCCATCAACCCCAGCATGATGCTATCATAGCCTACTCAACAATGAGCTGGAATTATTTAGGAGCCAGTAATGGAAGATGATGGTCAACGTATTAAAGACACTACCCTCTAAATATAGGTGAAAAAGAGGCATTTAATATAGCTTTTTGTCTCTACTATTTTAGTTAAATGACTTTTATTAAGAAACTTAATCCAATCCTTACGTGGCCCTTTTTTTTCATTTTTGGCATGTGTGTGTGTGTGGGTGTGGGTGTGCGTGCGTGTGTGTGGGTGTGTGTGTGTGTGTGTGTGTGTGTGTGTGTGTGTGTGTGTGTGTGTGTGTGTGTGTCCAAAATTAGAACCCATCTCTAACGTGACTCTAATCCAACACCCTTCTCACCTAAGTTCCCATTGACTCCAAACTCCACTGGTTTACTTGTATATCAGCCCTTGAATATTACCCTTTACCTGGAATATTACCCTCTGGAAATTTATGCCTTGATCCCTAACACCCTCATGTAGTAGTAGATTTGTGGAAGTCCAAACCTCTATCAAACAGGTGAACTTGATGAACCTAAAGAGATCATTGCTTCCCTCTGTGAACCCTACACTGCCAGCGGTCCTCCCTCCTTGCCTTGCGCCTTCTTGGGGAGACTCTTGAGGCCAAATTTCTTACCTGAAACTATGATACTCGAATGCCCCTACTAAAACCCTCCATTAAAATGTTTTCGCGTGCAAAGGAAGCTCTCCCAAAGTCTCCTACATCTAGCTATCCAACATTTATCACCCTATTTGACTCTCCATATCTTATTAAATTCTAGGAAATTCTTATTTCCTTACATTAGCAATAAATGTCCTTGGTTTTTTCACCCCTAAGGGGACTCCATCAACCCAACCCGAATCCTTGATCCATATGATCGTTGAAAAGGTTGTGTTGATTTGCAGGGAAGTCAAAGTCAATTTACCAAGAACTTGCCTCAAGGAATCCTTGTCAACCCTCTATACTCCAAACATCATGGCTTAGTGATTGGCATTCCTCTAGCCAAGAAAGGGACCATCCCAAAAGTCGGGCACCTATCTGATCCCGCCCGATTACTATCTTCTGGCTGACTGGGTATTGAGGAGTGATAGGGGGGTTAAACAAGGGCAACCACCACACATTATATGTTAGAAGGGAGTCTCCTGTAAACCTTGATGTGATCCTTGGAACTTATCTAGATGTTTCATGCTCCCCTTCCAATCATTCACTAAAAAACTAGCATAAGGCATGCCTTTGCAAAGAACCATGGTATGGGAGAAAATCTTGTCTATCCACATCACGTGAGCCCATTCCACTTGCCATGACACCTTAGATTCATGAACTCGATGAGTTCCTTAAGCATAATAGCCCATGGCTGAGACTGACAAAGAAAGATTCCCCTAATAACCTCACCAACCTAGCAATGGTATGTGTCTCCATATCCAAGATACCTTGCATGCTTGCCCTCTTAGGCCTATAAACCTTTTCCCATGCCATGAAAGAGCATGGCATGTTACCTTGTTTGTTCTTCCATAAAAGGGTCTTTGCATATCCAAGGGTTCTCCTCCAATGAAAATCTTTCAAATCAATGAAACGGGTGTAAAAATGCAACCCAAGTTAACATATCTTTATGAGCTTTGGATAGCAATTAATGTTCTTTGGCAGCAAGGTATTATTGGCTTCTCCAATGGACTAGATATAGACTCATAATAAAGAAGTAAAATACTTGTTATATTTTTTAAATAAAACAAATAACTATTTATATCTTCTTTCCCTTCTCATGATATTCCAAAGTATAACATAATCGGTTTGCATTGTACACAAAGAAACATTTTACTTCACTTGACGAGCTACACAGGTGTACAAGTAATTAGAGATTTAGGCGATCCTATGGTTCATTGACGTTATAGTGATTGTTTTCTAAAGTATGCAAGTGGGTCCTGTACCTCATCCATTTGAAAATGAGTAAGGATGTGCTTTATAAGGAATATAATTTTAAAATCTTGTATGTGATTGCAAAAAAGGCAGATTTAATGAAGCTTATGAGAAAACAAGGGGCATATTTCCATCTTACTATATATGAAGGGAGAAGAGTTGGTTGACTTTTCTTTGTGCCACATGTCTTCATTTTTAGGCATCTCCTATCTTCTCTCTATAGGCTCCCCTCGCTAAACTACTTTTTTTTAAATCATAGAAAAAAATAGATAGAGCAAGAGGCATTGTCCAAGAAATCAAAGAGACATTTTACTTTTTAATGGAGAGGAAAAGAGAAAAAAAGAGAGTGATAGCCTAGAAACGAGAAAAAGAGAGAGAGACGTCGAAACGCTTCCAGAAAGGCATTGCATACTCATTAATGAAGAGAGAAAGAGAGTGAGGATGAGAGAGAGAGAGAGACAGAGGATAGAGCCACTGGAATGAAGTGACTAGACAGAGGAGAGTCCTGATTCCTACCCTGCAAACCTCGTCCATTTGAAAATCAAAACCCTGTAATGCCCATTAATGGGTCCACAGAAGACCGCGCCCATTTGAAAATCAAAACCCTAAAACCCCTATCACGCATGCGAAGGAGAGAGGGAATTTTGGGTGCCCAAATGAAGTGTGTTACTACTACAAGAGAGGTAGAAAATGTGAAGGAGAAGGAGATCCTTCGCAGCATTGAAGGATGCCCCTCTGCAGCCTTAAGGATACTTTGGTTGGCGAAGAGAAGTTTGGCAACCGATGGCATGTTATTGGATATGCAGTTGTGTACAAACGGTCGCCCGTGCCGCTCATGCGGGCCACTAATGCCTCGCTAAAGTACTGGCCACACGATGCAGTCCACTTGCAAATCCAAAGAGAGAGAGAGAGGAGAGAGAGAGAGAGAGAGGTGTTTCGTTACCTGCAGTGCGAGAGCATGGCGGGCTTAGCCATTTTAGAGAGTGATCCCGGTACATTACCAAGTGGTGACTTAGCCATGAAAAATTTGTTCGCCTCCATGACTCCGTTACTTGCCTCCATGAGAGCTCCATAAAATAGTAGGGGAATCAAGCGATGCACAGTTTCACGTGAAGCGTTCCAAGATTGTCAACTGCAGTATAACTGGTATGAAGTCCCACCGTATTATCTTGGACACACTAATGAGCATGGTGAGCGAGCGACGAGACTGACTAGCAAGCCTACATATTCGACGACCGATACATCATGGCCTCAGCTGCTGCAATGGTCATCCAAAAGGTAAACACTCTCTCTCTCTCTCTGTGCTAATTTTTATGCGTGTTTTCAAGTTTTGAAACCTCAAAAGAGGGGGAGAGAGAGAGAGAGAGAGAGAGAGAGAGAGAGAGAGAGAGAGAGAGAGAGAGAGAGAGAGAGAGAGAGAGAGAGAAATAAAGATTTAAACGAAAGGAAGCTCTAGTAGCCCTCTCTTTTAGTCAAAAGGCTTTGGGACACATAGGATTGGTGCAGCATTTGAGGTGATTTCCCACATCTCGGCCAAACATTATGAGTCTTATTGCCAGACAGGTCAAAAGCGAGTGGGCGCCCATGGAAGCACTTCCAAAACCTTCCGAATCATGACCTTTCTAGCATGTTCATCTAGTAGAGGGTTCCCATAGGTACTCTTACAAAACCATCCCAATCATGACCATGAAAATTTTCTTTGTGCATGTTCATGTGCTTCCTACACTCTCCTTTATGTGTGTAGGTTGGAAAATCGATGGGGTGGTGGAAGACAGAGGAGTAGCAACATTGTAGCGCAGACACATACAAGGAGAAGGGTGTGAGAAGGGAAGCGTCATCTCTTTGGTTACTCCACTTTGTTTTTGGATTGCACAACCTTCCTCTTTGTTTTTGGATAGTTTATAAATAGCACATCCACCCAAAAAAAAAAAAAGAACATTAGCATTTCCTACATTAGTAATAGTGGTTGGGCTAACCTGGAAAAGGAATTTTTTAATTTTCTCCACGTTTTGTTTTATACAAAAAAAAACTGCTAAGGGGGTAGCATTACAAGAAATGCAACCCAAAAAGGTTATGTGTGTGTTCGTATATATTTATATACATACATACATATATATATATATGTTTGCATATTTATGCATATGTATGATCACAAATAAGTAACAGATTATATATTTGATTGTGTGTTTATCTGTTTAAGATATGCTCATGATGAAAAAGATGGTGTTTTCGTGTTTGAATACAATGGTTCTCTAACAAAATTGTATTAACAATTATTTGCACAAGCTAGAATTTAAAATCATCCATTAGTAACTATTGAACCATGAAAAGATTCTTTAAAAAATGTAGGAGTGAGGAGATAGAAAAAAATATAATGAGGAACTGTTAGTTCAAATTTTAGTTCTTCACATATGAGGCGTAAATATTTGTGTGTGTGTGTGTGTGTGTGTGTGTGTGTGTGTGTGTGTGTGTGAGAGAGAGAGAGAGAGAGAGAGAGAGAGAGAGAGAGAGAGAGAGAGAGCTTCGTTTGGTGTGAGCATGTAGAGAATTGAATGATTTGACCAGTAACAGTAGTTGGTTCCAAAGTTTGCATTCATGCTCTTATTATTTGTCCATATGTGGTCTATAGTTGATTGGTGCAATGTGGTTGGTGTGAGGTGAAAAAAAGAAAGAAAAGCCTGCCTCTACAGCCCTTCCACCTCGCAAACTTGGAATAACACACACGAACGGGGGCACCACCAGCCACCGGCTGGAACAATTCTCGCACTCACCACCCAACCCACGCCAGACAGACAGCCAAAAACAGGGGCACCATAGACAAAGATAAACACCCAGCAATATATTCCAAATCACAATTTCATACAAGCTTCTCCCGACACAGAAGCTTTACTCACACAACCCACCAAACACTCACTCAGGCCTGTCAGCCGAGGATACACCACATCCCTGATCACCACATAACTCGCCTGCCTGCTGTACCAATCACATCAGAATGAACCCGGCCACTCTCGCTCCAGAAGGCGCCCACACCAGCTAACCCTCGAGTCCTCTGCGACCCATCACCTCTGCATGTGTCGTCAGCAGCAGCTCACCATCATCTCTTTCTCTCTCTCTGTCTCTGTGCTGATCCTCTGTCAGCCCGCAACAAACCCAGGCAGCTTATCTGCCCTGCTACCGGCCCACCACCAAGCAGCAACACTTAATCTCTCTGTGCTTCACTCGGCACCCACTCTGTCCTCTGTCCTGTCTTCTAGGCGGCCCACACCAGCCAACCTGTCACTTGCAGCTTATCTGCATCCCTTTTGTCCTCGCTAGCAGCTCCCTTTGATGCCAGCACCCGCTCTCTTATCTACAGGCAGCGCCCCACCAGCCTCTGCCTTCTCCAACACGCAAGCCCTCCTCACTTACAGCCCACACGGTTTTCCTCATCAAGGCAGCTCTTCTGCCTCTTTGCTTCTCTCAAACACTGTTAGCCAGTCTGCCTTAGCTGCAGCTCTTCCCTTGGCTCTATCCACTCACAAGAGTCAACTGCGCTTGTCTTGCTCATAGGCAGCCTCTACACCAGCCACACCCCAAGGCGACTTGGCCACGCCACAGCGCTCACCTGGCTGCGCCCTCTTGCTCTCTGCAAGCCGCCAGTTTCCTTGACCAGCTGCGTTTCACTTCAGCTTTCTGTACACGATGGCCTTACACCATCTGTCATTTCACCTGGGAGGCTCCCACACTTCTGCGCTGACCAGCTGCGCTCCATAGCCACTGGCTTCTCTAGCCCGTCAGCCTCTCCACAACAGCGTCTCCAGCTGCTACACGACGGCCACCACAGCTGCGCCCCCTCTGGCTCGAAACTGCAGCTCGCCTGGGAACCCCCCAGTTGCACTAGAGAGCCCCCCTTACTCAGTACGACGGCCTCCCTTTTCTTCTGCAGCGCCGACTCCACCAGCTCGCTAGCTTCTGGAACGCTGCGTTGGCAGCCCTTCAGCGCTCCACGCTCACGTTACCTTTTTGGCCATATAATATTATATATATTTCATTTTACCTAAGAGACGGCCACCCCAACCTTTTCACACCAATACCCATGACACATAGCCCCTTAAATCTTTATTTGCTCATGCACCTCTTCAAATGCCATCTTTAATTGCCCCGATGCTATCACACCTTCAAACAAACCGGCTAGTGCCCATGCATTTCTTTGGGACGCCCACACACTTCAAGACGACCGAGTAGCTTAAATCAACCCAGCAAACCGTTCACCGGACAAGCCTGCAACCAGCCCAAAACCAAATCCATCCACACTGAACACCTGGCCAGGCATTTCACGGCCAAATTCTTACACACGCCACGCATTTATATGTACACGAGCCCGAAAGACCACTCAGAAAAACGCCTGACATACTTTGCCACCCCCCCATCTGCTAGAGCATTCATGCTCAGCAGCATTCAGCATAGTCCAATAGCTATCCACCAGGATCAAAAGGAAACAGCAATTCACCATCCCATTCCCCAGCATCCATCAAACACCATGGCTGTATCACTGCACACCAAACATCCACCATATGCATCAGAAAATCATTCACGTCCACTTCACCCACAACAAACCTCCTTGTCTTCAAAACCCGTGGCATTCCAGCATTAAGCATCCCATCCATCAACACCTGTGAAGGCCAGGTTCCAGCATCTTGACCCTTCTCCACACCAAAATCCAGATCCTCTCCAATGGGAGTGTCCACCAGCACTTCCAGCTCTTGTACTTCAGGCATCTCTCCACAATCATTCAGTTCAACCGGTTCAAAACCCTTGTTATCCATGCACTTTGCCTTCAGCATTTCAGCAATACGTAAAGTAGCCTTTGCTACACTCTCAGCCATATCTGCATCCATCTCTATCTCTGGCTCCTGCTCATCCAGGCTAGCAATTTCCCAGATATCATCCTCAGGCACACTACTCTCCTCACAACGCTCTTCATCAGCCAAATCTTCATGCATACCTTCTTCAGTGCTGCCAACCCCCCTGGTATCATCGTCCAAAGACTCCTCAGCACCTAATGCATCCAATGGAAGAACATCCATTCCATTCATTGCAGGTACCATATCATCATCCAATTGTCCCAGAAAATCCATAATGATAGGATCTTCCTCCACGCTCTCCACATCCGCATCACAAACCGTTCTCACTTCATCAGAAGTCTCTACCCCATCCTCCTCCCTTGTAGAATCCGACAAAGAACCATCTTCAAAGCATCTTGTATCCAGCTCCTCTTCCTTCTTATCATCAGCCAATCCCAAGACATCATCCTCTTTGCTTCCCTGTGCATGCATATCATCCAAATCACTGTCATGTACAGCCATGACCTCCCCATCCAAAGAAGAATCTACTGGCAACTTCTCATCTGCAACAGTCTCCTTCACCTGCTTCTCATCCACCTGCACATGCTTTAAAGACTTTGGAAAAAAATCAGAAGGCAAATAGAACATACCCCTTTGCACCTGTCTCGGCCTTTGAGGCTCCTGTCTAATCAGACTTTGCATAGGACTCTTACCCACCTCAACCAAATTCACCTGCTTATCCCTCACAGACACAACACCTTCATATGGATAAATACCCATCTCCATCTGCTTTAAAACCTTGCCTTCCTTTTCCCTAGCAACCCTAACAGCATCATCAAATGACCTGGGATTCTTCAACTCAACCCTGACTCTCAAATGGGGTAACAGACCATCAATGAACAAACTCTTCTTCAGAAACATTGGAGGAACTTCCTGCTTCAATGTCATACACCACTTACTCCACGAACATGTAAATACCTTCACAAAATCGTCCAGTGATTGCCCATGTACCTGTCTCAAGACGCTCAGCTCCTGCCAAAGCACATTAGGATCCTCCACTTGCTGAAAACGCTCCAAAAGGCCTTCTTTCAACCTGTCCAAGGTCAAGACACTAGCATCCTGTGCTTCAAAACCCTTCAGCCAACTTCGGGCATCTCCCTTCAAGAAAATCTTCATCAATCTCAAAACCTGCTCTTCATCCGTCACATGGTTGCTAATGCATGCCAGCTCCATCTGCTCCAAAAAGTCACACACATCTTCTCCCTTCCGGCCATGAAACTCCGGATAAGACCACATCATGACAACCTGTACGATCCCTGAGCTCTCCTCAGTGGAACACACGCCCTTCTAGGCAAAGAACAACGCCAGAGCCACTCCTCAGCTGACACAATCCTTGAGAAATCCTCAGTGGGGGCACCAGAAAGATGTGAGGTGAAAAAAAGAAAGAAAAGCCTGCCTCTACAGCCCTTCCACCTCGCAAACTTGGAATAACACACACGAACGGGGGCACCACCAGCCACCGGCTGGAACAATTCTCGCACTCACCACCCAACCCACGCCAGACAGACAGCCAAAAACAGGGGCACCATAGACAAAGATAAACACCCAGCAATATATTCCAAATCACAATTTCATACAAGCTTCTCCCGACACAGAAGCTTTACTCACACAACCCACCAAACACTCACTCAGGCCTGTCAGCCGAGGATACACCACATCCCTGATCACCACATAACTCGCCTGCCTGCTGTACCAATCACATCAGAATGAACCCGGCCACTCTCGCTCCAGAAGGCGCCCACACCAGCTAACCCTCGAGTCCTCTGCGACCCATCACCTCTGCATGTGTCGTCAGCAGCAGCTCACCATCATCTCTTTCTCTCTCTCTGTCTCTGTGCTGATCCTCTGTCAGCCCGCAACAAACCCAGGCAGCTTATCTGCCCTGCTACCGGCCCACCACCAAGCAGCAACACTTAATCTCTCTGTGCTTCACTCGGCACCCACTCTGTCCTCTGTCCTGTCTTCTAGGCGGCCCACACCAGCCAACCTGTCACTTGCAGCTTATCTGCATCCCTTTTGTCCTCGCTAGCAGCTCCCTTTGATGCCAGCACCCGCTCTCTTATCTACAGGCAGCGCCCCACCAGCCTCTGCCTTCTCCAACACGCAAGCCCTCCTCACTTACAGCCCACACGGTTTTCCTCATCAAGGCAGCTCTTCTGCCTCTTTGCTTCTCTCAAACACTGTTAGCCAGTCTGCCTTAGCTGCAGCTCTTCCCTTGGCTCTATCCACTCACAAGAGTCAACTGCGCTTGTCTTGCTCATAGGCAGCCTCTACACCAGCCACACCCCAAGGCGACTTGGCCACGCCACAGCGCTCACCTGGCTGCGCCCTCTTGCTCTCTGCAAGCCGCCAGTTTCCTTGACCAGCTGCGTTTCACTTCAGCTTTCTGTACACGATGGCCTTACACCATCTGTCATTTCACCTGGGAGGCTCCCACACTTCTGCGCTGACCAGCTGCGCTCCATAGCCACTGGCTTCTCTAGCCCGTCAGCCTCTCCACAACAGCGTCTCCAGCTGCTACACGACGGCCACCACAGCTGCGCCCCCTCTGGCTCGAAACTGCAGCTCGCCTGGGAACCCCCCAGTTGCACTAGAGAGCCCCCCTTACTCAGTACGACGGCCTCCCTTTTCTTCTGCAGCGCCGACTCCACCAGCTCGCTAGCTTCTGGAACGCTGCGTTGGCAGCCCTTCAGCGCTCCACGCCCACGTTACCTTTTTGGCCATATAATATTATATATATTTCATTTTACCTAAGAGACGGCCACCCCAACCTTTTCACACCAATACCCATGACACATAGCCCCTTAAATCTTTATTTGCTCATGCACCTCTTCAAATGCCATCTTTAATTGCCCCGATGCTATCACACCTTCAAACAAACCGGCTAGTGCCCATGCATTTCTTTGGGACGCCCACACACTTCAAGACGACCGAGTAGCTTAAATCAACCCAGCAAACCGTTCACCGGACAAGCCTGCAACCAGCCCAAAACCAAATCCATCCACACTGAACACCTGGCCAGGCATTTCACGGCCAAATTCTTACACACGCCACGCATTTATATGTACACGAGCCCGAAAGACCACTCAGAAAAACGCCTGACAGTTGGCAATGTAATTTGTTGTGTCATGTTGTGAGTAGTCAAGAAAGATGTGAGAAATGCATATGTATTTGTTGGCTTTAGTGCATCAATGTTGAAATCAACGATGAGGACAATTTAGTGTTGCATGCTGAATTTTTGGAAGATGACTTGTAGTAGTCGATGAAGACCACGAGGAGATGAGGTCAGTGTGATCGGTAAATTGTTGCTATTTGAATGTGTTTGTTGGTATGGTCAATGAAATGAGCAGCAAATGCCCCTACTAAAACCCTCCATTAAAATGTTTTGGTGTGTGAAGGAAGCTCTCCCAAAGTCTCCTACATCTAGCTATCCAACATTTATCACCCCATTTGACTCTCCATATCTTATTAAATTCTAGGAAATTCTTCTTTCCTTACATTAGCAATAAATGTCCTTGGTTTTTTCACCCCTAAGGGGACTCCATCAACCCAACCCGAATCATCCATATGATCGTTGAAAAGGTTGTGTTGATTTGTAGAGAAGTCAAAGTCAATTTACTAAGCACTTGCCTCAAGGAATCCTTGTCAACCCTCTATACTACTCCAAACATCACGGCTTAGCGATTGGCATTCCTCTAGCCAAGAAAGGGACCAGCCCAAAAGCCACCACCTATCTGATCCCCCCCGATTACTATCTTCTGGCTTACTGGGTATTGAGGAGTGATAGGGGGGTTAAACAAGGGCAACCACCATACATTATATGTTAGAAGGGAGACTCCTGTAAACCTTGATGATCCTTGCAACTTATCTAGATGTTTCATGCTCCCCTTCGAATCATTCACTAAAAACCTAGCATAAGGCATGCCTTTGCAAAGAACCATAGTATGGGAGAAAATCTTGTCTATCCAGGTGACGTGAGCCCATTCCACTTGCCATGACACCTTAGATTCATGAACTCGATGAGTTCCTCAAGCATAATAGCCCATGGCTGAGACTGACAAAGAAAGCTCCCCCTAACAGCCTCACCAACCTAGCGATGGCATGTGCCTCCATATCCAAGATACCTTGCATGCTTGCCCTCTTGGGCCTACAAACCTTTTCCCATGCCAAGAAAGAGCATGGCATGTTACCTTGTTTGTTCTTCCATAAAAGGGTCTTTGCATATCCAAGGGCTCTCCTCCACCAATGGAAATCTTTCAGATCAATGAAATGGGTGTAAAATGCAACCCAAGTTAACATATCTTTATGAGCTTTGGATAGCAATTAATGTTTTTTGGTGGCAAGGTATTATTGGCTTCTCCAATGGACTGGATATAGACTCATAAAGAAGAAAAATACTTGGTACATTTTTTAAATAAAACAAATAACTATTTATATCTTCATTCCCTTTTCTCATGATATTCCAAAGTATAACATAATCGGTTTGCATTGTACACAAAGAATCATTTTAGCTCATTTGACGAGCTACACAGGTGTACAGGTAATTAGAGATTCAGGTGATCCTATGGTTCATAGAGGTTATATGTGAACATACACTCCTTCTGTTTTCTAAAGTGTGCAAGTGGGTCCTATACCTCATCCATTTGAAAATGAGTAAGGATGTGCTTTATAAGGAATATAATTTTAAAATCTTGTATGTGATTGCAAAAAAGGCAGATTTAATGAAGCTTATGAGAAAACAAGGGGCCTATTTCCATCTTACTATATATGAAGTGAGAAGAGTTGGTTGACTTTTCTTTGTGCCACATGTCTTCATTTTTAGGCATCTCCTATCTTCTCCCTATAGGCTCCCCTCACTAAACTACTTTTTTTAAAATCATAGAAAAAAAATAGATAGAGCAAGAGGCATTGTCCAAGAAATCAAAGAGACATTTTACTTTTTAATGGAGAGGAAAAGAGAAAAAAAGAGAGTGATAGCCTAAAAACGAGAAAAAGAGAGAGAGACGTCGAAACGCTTCCAGAGAGGCATTGCATACTCATTAATGAAGAGAGAAAGAGAGTGAGGATGAGAGAGAGAGAGACAGAGGATAGAGCCACTAGACTGAAGTGACTAGACAGAGGAGAGTCCTGATTACTGCCCTGAAAACCTCGTCCATTTGAAAATCAAAACCCTGTAATTCCCATTATTGTGTCCACAGAAGATCGCGCCCATTTGAAAATCAAAACCCTAAAATCCCTATCACGCACGCTGTCGTGCCATGGCACGTCTATGGTGTGAAACCATGCATATGAGACTATCAAATGCAAATCTAGATGCATGGGGTTAAGTGCTATGACGAGTCATTATATGATGCCATGTACATATGTTCATATTGTAGATGAGGTTCAATAAGATGAGCTGCGGCTGAGTCAGGTCTCGAAGCTTTTGTATGTGAGTGTGGTGGTGATGGTTCTGCTGTTACTCGGACCTCATGGTATCTTCTTTATGGTATCGATGGGCTGAGTCAGTGAATACCTCTTATGGGAGTGCAAACATGAGGGCATGCCAATGCACAAGGGAATGCATTTTCGAAGACATGGAGATATATTTGAGTGAACAATTGGGGGATTCTACAAATCACATGGTCGATATGATGACACTATAAACCATGGAGGCATCAAGAGCAATGGAGATCCAATGGAGCATTAGAGTGCCGAAGTCTTTATCGGATGCGAGAGACACAATTGGATGATCAACCTTGTATTGGAAAGCTTGCCTTGATGCCAATGTTAGGAGCATCACATACCTTACTGAATGTAGATTATAATAAGAGATATTATGAGAACAGCTTGTGTGGCATCAAAAAGGAGAAATAATCGAAAGCAATAAAAAAGGAAAGGTGGCGCATGAGTATTTTCGAAGAGGGGAAATGCGTGAAGATAGCTGCAAAAGGTGATGGGGCGCCGAACTCCTTGCGGGAAAGTAAGGAAAAACCAGAGTGTGGGGGGGAGCGCATATCAGAAAGGGGTCTGCAGAAAAAAGAGCGAACCAGTCCGCCAACTAACCAGAGTGAATAAAATCGAGGAGGCCATTACTGTTCATGGCATGTAGGAGTTAGAATTAAAGAGCTAATTGAGTGTTATCCAGTGATGGGATTTTCAACAAATACATGTTTTCTGCCCTTCGCGGCCTGCAGCGAAGCGTCGTATGGGAGTTAATAAAAATCAAGTGAGAATCGCCTTGCTACCTTCAGATAAGTGATGATTTAATTTTACTTTATTTCACTATCCTACCTACCTACGATTTGAAAAATCGTAAAAGTCAATAAACCTTTAAAGGTTTTGTAAATCAAGAAGGACTTGATATGAAGAGTTGTGATATTAATGCATCAAAATACGTGGAATCAAAGTATCAGAAAATGCAGCAAGGATTCTGGTAAATTTGATTTTGTTTCTACCCTAGTGGATCTGGAATGCAAGTCATGGAATTGCTTAAAATCATGTGAGCATGTTATAGTTATGCCATATATCGTCTTTTGTTTGTGAGTTGTTGGAATTTAAAGGCAGGCTTTCAGGTGATAAAGAACATCATGAGATGATGGAATTGATGACACTGGATGTATGGAATGTAAATGGTCACATGTATGTTGGAAATATTTGAAGGTTATGTTATGCCTACATGTGATTGGTTTGAGGGATTTGGAAAGAGGAGCCAGTGAATCTATGCTTGGAAAGGGACAAGCACTTGGTACACAATTTGTGTGCAATCATCAAGCTGAATTTGGAAATGTTTTGAAGTGAATTGGCACATGTACATGTCAACAAAAATGGTGATGTCTTACGCTCCTTGAGGAGCTATCTATTTTGTTTCCTTGCTGGGATTTTGGAAGCCACTCTCACAGCAAGAAGTCTCGTACTTTCCCAGCGACACCGCCCACGTCACGACAGCTCTTTGGTGAACCCGACGTGAAACTGCTAGGGTGAGAGTGGTGAAATATACAGGGAAGCTATGGCTGAGAATTCTGAGGGTCAGGGGGTTCATTTTGACCCCGGAGTTATGCAGATGTTTCAGATGTTTACTATGTACATGCAACAGCAGCAAGCTGCTGAGAGGGGACAAATTTCCACGACCAAAGCACTGCAATCAATTGTGAAAAAGGTGGATCAATTTGATGGAAAGAATATCACAAAGTACCTGCGCAATTACATAAAGGAAATGGAGCTAAACAGGGTGACTGAGGAGGATATGGTTAGAAGCTTTGAGCTAGTATGTGTTCCTGAAATAAGAGAGCGCATAAGAGGATTGCAGACAGCACATGGTGGCAAAAATTGGGAGGAGTTTAAGCTTGCTTTAAAGGACGAATATTTCATGGAGGATTCCGAGCGAGTGACCAAACGAACTTTCTTGGAATGGGTCACAAAACCCAAAATGGGAATTTCTGCCACCACAGAGCTGCTAAGAGAGTTTGAGAAGCGCTATGCCCAGCTGTCAAGGATAGAGCGCACAACTTTGGACAGAGAAAAAACAGAGCTCTTCTTACAAGCAGCTGGGAAAGATCTCCAAGAGAAACTGGAAATTCTCCTTGAGGATAAGGATACAGAGCAGGGACTAAAGAGTGATTGGAATGATGTTGAGGATGCGATCACCATGCTAGCAAAGCGGCAGCGAAGGAGGGATAAAATGGTGATGAGCTCGGCAACTCCTATGACTGCTGTTATCCCTGAGAATCTACCAAAACCAGCTGCTACAATCCCAAAGGTAGAAGGGCCGATGGATGAGCTTATTAAGGGTATGCGAGACCTAAAATTGAAGATGTCCAGGATTGAAGAAAAGGGGCTACCATTAGGGCAGGCCTCTATGCAAAGGCCTCAAAGCAAAGAAGGGTTTACATACAGATGCATATGGTGTGATGACCCAGAACATGCAAAGAAAGATTGTGCTACCTATAAAGAAGCCCTTAAAAATCAACTTGTGTTTTTCAAAGATGGAAAAATCCACCTTACAGAGACTGGTCTTCCATTGAGTACAAATTTTGGGAAAGGAGGGATGAAAAAGCTGGTTGAGGATATGGCTGCTAGTCATGCCATCTCTATGGTTGAGGCAGCAACCTATGGATTAAAGGCTGGTCAATCAAAGCAAGGATCTGAGAATGATGAAGATTATGAGAATGAAAATTTTTGGCCATCAACAATGGAATTAATTGCGTCAAAGAAGGTGTCAAAGCAAGCTTTACATGAGGCAGGTGACTGTATACGTCTTGAGACTGGGAGGAGCCTGTGGATTCTTTATCTGTTCATGCCTACATTGCTAAATGCCAAAATAATGAGGCACAGGTAGAGGAGAAGCGTAAAAGGGAAAATGAGGAAGGAGGGCCATCAAAAAGAGTTACACGTGGAAGTGAAAAGAAGGATCCTGGGCCATCACATATGCCTCCACTGCATAGCAAACCTCCACAGGAAGTATCAATGGAAGAAGTGCCAGCAAAAATGAAGCATGAGAAGGAGAAGGGTAAAGGGAAAAGTCCACTCTAGAAGCTTCAATCTGATATTGAAGCTGCAACAGATCTCAAAAAGGTGCTTGAAGAGAGGATTCTAAACAGCAGGGTGGAATTTACACAAGTCTTGGGGATTGCAAAGAAAGAATTTCATGATGAGATAATTGATATTATACGAAGGAAAAGGCAGTCCATAATTGAATCTATTCCATCACAAAGGGAGGCAAGCACTTCCAAGACTCATGGAGTATAGGTACAGCAAAAGGAAGAGAGAGAAAATGTGGTGGAATGTAATCACTCTGCTGATGGGGCACGACAAGTGCGCTTTGTGGAAGAGGATGATGAAAAAGAAGTTCTTACAAAGAGTCATTACTCCAGGAGCCACTGGGCAAGAGCAACCACTGAAACCCTTGTCAAGATAGGTGATTTGGAAGAGCCATATGTTGCTCTAATCGATCATGGGTCTGAAATAAATCTTATGGCTAAAAATCTCTACAACAAATGTAAGTGGCCAATGGATGTAGATCATGGGTGGATGATTAAAGCAGCTAATAACTCATCTGGAGAGCTCTATGCAGCATGTCCAAATGTAAGGGTAACTATAGGGGATGTGAAAGATGATCAGAACTTCTTTGTTCAGGAGATGTCATCGTATCCCCTCATCCTTGGGCAACCCTACATTACAGCTGTAAGGATGGAAACAAAGGTTTTGGATGATGGCTCGGCATATGCAAGAATAAGGAGTAAAGATGGCAAGAAAGCTGTTCAGTTCTTGACAGTTTGCATTAACCATGAAAGGAATTGTGAGTCTCTTCGAGCACAGTCACTCCCAAAGATAAATAGAGAATTCATGAATTACAGGGAGATGAGGGATTTTGGCCAGGTGCCAATTGTAAAGCGGGATTCCAATGGTACAAGGAAAAATGAGTTCTCGCAGGACTCAATCAATGTAAATAACTTTTCAGCAAATTTTCAGGGATTCTCTAGCTATGGGTCACTGGTCTTTGTAAAAAGCAAGGATTTGAAGCGTGGCATGTGTAGACATGTACAAAATGAACAAAAAAGTCTTGAGCAGTGTGGTCTTTTGGAGAAGAATGAGTTTATTTCAGGGGTGCTTGATGAGGTGTCATTTGTAGATACTATGGATGTGCTTTTTGATATGGGAAGAGCATGCTTACAAGGTGGAAATGAGATGATAGAGGTGTCATCTGTGGAGATGTATGATATAATCCGGGAATTTGAGGGGGTGGAATGTAAAAACATGAATTGTGAGATGGATGCTCATGTTGATACAAAGTACAAAACAGTTGCAAAGAAGGTGAAACCAGTTGCCTTGCCTTTGCCACCAGGAAGCAAGGAGAAGATAGATGAAGCTTCTATGCAACCAACTCTCAGAGATCTGAAGAAAATTGGGCATAAGTTTACACAGGAAACTTTAAAAGAGCTGAAGATTGGTGAAAGGGATTTTCTGTTGCCAGTTGAAAGGGAATGCTTTGAGGAGATGCTTGTAAAACATGGGAAAGCCTTTGCTTTTCAGCCGCATGAAATAGGCTGTGTTGATCCAAGTGTAATAGCACCAATGGTGATCTTTACTGTTCCACATGTGCCCTGGAATCTGCGGCCAATTCCAATACCAAAGGCTCTCTTGCCAAAGCTGATGGAATTACTAAAAGAAAAGATCAGGATGGGAATCTTGGAGCCATCATGCGCTCCATATTCCAACAGATGGTTTACTGTGCCAAAGAAAAATGGGACATTGCGCTTTATTCAAGACATGCAACCTGTAAACAAAGTCACAATCAAGAATGTGGGAGCAGGTCCGATTGTGGATGAGTTTGCAGAAGCATTTGCAGGGAAAGCTATATACTCTATGGGTGATCTGTATTCGGGATATGATCAGTTCCAGATGGATATACAAAGCAGGGACTTGACCACAATGAGAACTCCTTTGGGATTAGTAAGGATGTGTACCTTACCACAGGGAGCCACCAACTCAGTGGCACATATGATGAATGGAATGAATAAAGTCTTACGAGACTTCATACCACAAATAACTATGCCATTTCTGGATGATGTGCCAATAAAAGGCTGTGATGAGAAAGACAAAGATGGGGATTTGGATTCAAAGGGGTGCCGCAAGTTTGTGGCAAATCATATAAAGGATTGTGATATGATTCTATCCAGGCTTGAAGAAGTGAATCTTACTTTGTCTGGACTGAAATCAGTGTTTGGGGTTGGTGAAGTGCTAATAGTGGGACATCTTTGTAGTACTAATGGACGCCGACCTTGTCCGGCCAAGATAGATGCAATACAAAGAATGAAAGAGATATGCATTAATGTTACAGAGCTGAGGAGATTTCTTGGCGCATGTGTCTTTTATGTTATTTGGATCCCACATTATGCGCATGTAGCAGATCCTCTTTATCAACTCTTGAGGAAAAATCAAAAATTTTTGTGGAATGTAGCACATACTAAAGCTATGCGGAAGCTGAAATATCTGCTTCAATCATCACCTACTCTAAGGAAGGCAGATTATGAGTGTGGTAGGCCTGTGATTGTTACAGTTGACACTAGTCCTACTGGGATAGAATGGGCAGTAGGGCAAGATGATGAGGATGATCACAGGTATGTAATCAGATTTGGAGCAAAGGTATTAAGCTTTCGACAACGAAAGTATCCACAGATCAAGAGAGAGTTATGGGGAATAGTCACTGCTCTAAAATGTGAAAAAGAATATCTTATTGGGGCATCTGTACTTGTGGAAACTGATTGCTTGCCACTTCTTGGGATGATAGCAAGTTGTACCACTCCAGATATTGCTATGCTTAGGTGGATTGCCTATATCAAGTCACTAAATCCTGAGTTTGAGCATATTGCGGGAAAAGATAATCCAGTTGCAGATATGCTATCAAGAGCCAGGTATGAAGATGAAAAAGAGATGATTAGTGACATTGATGATGTGGGTACAAAGTTCTACACTACTGCATATGCAAAGGGGGACCATATTTGCCTATCAAATGCACTTGAGTCTTTTACTGAGGAAATGTATGAAGGAGATTGGTTGCTTATTGGTCAATACTTGAGCACTCTGACAAGACAAGAAAATTGGTCTGACTCAGAATTTAAGAGGATCCGCAGAAAAGCATATGGTTATTTTCTAAAGGATGGGTACCTCTGGAAGCATCCTAAGCAAAGGAATGCTATGCCACAGAGAGTCATATGTGATAAAGAGACTCAAGGGAAGCTTGTGAAAGAATTCCATGAGAGTCTCTGGGCTGGACATCGAAGTGTGTGGGCCACCTTTACCAAAATAAAGGAAAAATATTGGTGGAAAGGAATGTACAAGGATATTTCCCAATATGTGGAAACATGCATGGTATGCCAAATGTACTCAAATGTGCGGCATCGTGATGGCTTGCAACCAACCTACCCACCTGCCATGCACTACAAATGGGTAGTGGATCTAGTTACAATGCCTTTTGGAATTTGGCAGATGCGGTACATAGCACTTGCAAGAGAAGATTTGACAAATCAGGTAGAAGGGCGTGCTCTTAGAACAAAGAGTACAGAAACAGTATGCAAATTTCTCTTGGAAGATGTGATTTGTCGGTATGGTTGTGTTGGGAAAGTAACAGCTGATAGGGGTGAGCTAGATGTTGAAGAAGCAAGGGAATTCTTCTCTAGAATTGGCATCAAACTGTCCCTCTAACATGTGCTTACAATCCTGAGGGCAATGGTAAAAGTGAGCAAGGACATCCTCCAATCATTAAAGCTTTGGCTAAGGCATGCAGAGAAAGAATGCGAGAGTGGCCAAGGCTGCTACCATATGCTTTGTGGGCTGATCGTACAACTCATAGCTCAGTGACAGGATACATGCCTGCAGAATTAATGTATGGTCAGAAGCCAATAATGCCAGTTGAAGAAGTAGTTCCAACTTGGAATGTATTGCCCTGGATGGAAGGATTGAGCAGGGAAGACCTCCTTGCATTGCGAATAAGGCAGTTGGAGAGGAGGCTTGAAGATGTAGAGCTTGCTAAAGCTCGCTTGAAAGATGCAAGGTTGAAAAATAAAGAAAGATTTGATAGAAGACACAGACTCCAGCCAAAACCTATTGAAGAAGGTGATTGGGTCCTAATGTATGATAGTAGCCTTGACAACCAGTTCACTGTTCAAAGAAAATTTACAAAAAGATGGTTTGGCCCTTACATTGTCAAGCATGTGCATGGAAATGCCACGTATACCCTGTGTGAGCTTGATGGAACAGAGATAAAGAATCTTGTAGCAGGCAAAAGGATCAAGGTGTTTAAAAGAAGGCTTGACAGAAATCCTTTTGATTCACAGGGAACTCAGGATGAGAGGCTTGATAGTGAAAACATGGATATGGCCGAAGAGGAAGAGAATGATTTTCCTAACAATGTAGAAGATGAAGACGACATCCAGTTATATGTGGATCTTGATGATGATTTGGCACATACCAGAGGATGTGCAGGTTTAGAGGGGGTGGATGTCGTGCCATGGCACGACGTCTATGGTGTGAAACCATGCATATGAGACTATCAAATGCAAATCTAGATGCATGGGGTTAAGTGCTATGACGAGTCATTATATGATGCCATGTACATATGTTCATATTGTAGATGAGGTTCAATAAGATGAGCTGAGGCTGAGTCAGGTCTCGAAGCTTTTGTATGTGAGTGTGGTGGTGATGGTTCTGTTGTTACTCGGACCTCATGGTATCTTCTTTATGGTATCGATGTCAGTGAATACCTCTTATGGGAGTGCAAACATGAGGGCATGCCAATGCACAAGGGAATGCATTTACGAAGACATGGAGATATATTTGAGTGAACAATTGGGGGATTCTACAAATCACATGGTCGATATGATGACACTATAAACCATGGAGGCATCAAGAGCAATGGAGATCCAATGGAGCATTAGAGTGCCGAAGTCTTTATCGGATGCGGGAGACACAATTGGATGATCAACCTTGTATTGGAAAGCTTGCCTTGATGCCAATGTTAGGAGCATCACATACCTTACTGAATGTAGATTATAATAAGAGATATTACGAGGACAGCTTGCGTGGCATCAAAAAGGAGAAATAATCGAAAGCAATAAAAAAGGAAAGGTGGCGCATGAGTATTTTCGAAGAGGGGAAATGCGTGAAGATAGCTGCAAAAGGTGATGGTTCGCCGAACTCCTTGCGGGAAAGTAAGGAAAAACCAGAGTGTGGGGGGGGAGCGCATATCAGAAAGGGGTCTGCAGAAAAAAGAGCGAACCAGTCCGCCAACTAACCAGAGTGAATAAAATCGAGGAGGCCATTACTGTTCATGGCATGTAGGAGTTAGAATTAAAGAGCTAATTGAGTGTTATCCAGTGTGATGGGATTTTCAACAAATACATGTTTTCTGCCCTTCACGGCCTGCAGCGAAGCGTTGTATGGGAGTTAATAAAAATCAAGTGAAAATCGCCTTGCTACCTTCAGATAAGTGATGATTTAATTTTACTTTATTTCACTATCCTACCTACCTACGATTTGAAAAATCGTAAAAGTCAATAAACCTTTAAAGGTTTTGTAAATCAAGAAGGACTTGATATGAAGAGTTGTGATATTAATGCATCAAAATACGTGGAATCAAAGTATCAGAAAATGCAACAAGGATTCTGGTAAATTTGATTTTGTTTCTACCCTAGTGGATCTGGAATGCAAGTCATGGAATTTCTTAAAATCATGTGAGCATGTTATAGTTATGCCATATATCGTCTTTTGTTTGTGAGTTGTTGGAATTTAAAGGCAGGCTTTCAGGTGATAAAGAACATCATGAGATGATGGAATTGATGACACTGGATGTATGGAATGTAAATGGTCACATGTATGTTGGAAATATTTGAAGGTTATGTTATGCCTACATGTGATTGGTTTGAGGGATTTGGAAAGAGGAGCCAGTGAATCTATGCTTGGAAAGGGACAAGCACTTGGTACACAATTTGTGTGCAATCATCAAGCTGAATTTGGAAATGTTTTGAAGTGAATTGGCACATGTACATGTCAACAAAAATGGTGATGTCTTACGCTCCTTGAGGAGCTATCTATTTTGTTTCCTTGCTGGGATTTTGGAAGCCACTCTCACAGCAAGAAGTCTCGTACTTTCCCAGCGACACCGCCCACGTCACGACAACGCGAAGGAGAGAGGGAATTTTATCACGCACGCGAAGGAGAGAGGGAATTCTGGGTGCCCAAATGAAGTGTGTTACTACTACAAGAGAGGTAGAAAATGTGAAGGAGAAGGACATCCTTCGCAGCATTGAAGGATGCCCCTTTGCAGCCTTAAGGATGATGTGGTTGGCGAAGAGAAGTTTGGCCACCGATGGCATGTTATTGGATATGCAGTCGTGTACAAACGATCGCCCGTGCCGCTCATGCGGGCCACCAATGCCTCGCTAAAGTACTGGCCACGCGATGTAGTCCACTTGCAAATCGAGAGAGAGAGAGAGAGAGAGAGAGAGAGAGAGAGAGAGAGAGAGAGAGAGAGAGAGAGAGAGAGAGGTTTCATTACGCAGTGCGAGAGCATGGCGGGCTTAGCCATTTTAGAGAGTGATCCCGGTACATTACCAAGTGGTGACTTAGCCATGAAAAATTTGTTCAAGGTGGAGAGCATGGCCGATATCCAAGCCTCCATGACTTCGTTACTTGCCTCCATGAGAGCTCCATAAAATAGTAGGGGAATCAAGCGATGCACAGTTTGACGTGAAGCATTCCAAGATTGTCAACTGCACTATAAGTGGTATGAAGTCCCACTGTGTTATCTTGGACACACTAATGAGCATGGTGAGCGAGTGACTAGCGAGCCTACATATTAGACGACCGATACATCATGGCCTCAGCTCTACTGCAATGGTCATCTAAAAGGTAAACACACTCTCTCTCTCTCTGTGCTGATTTTTATGCGTGTTTTCAAGTTTTGAAACCTCAACAGAGGAGAGGGGAGGGAGAGAGAGTGAGGGTGGGCACTGTTGAACTTATTTTAGGTGCGCTATTGGATAGGACTATTGCAGTCCATGGTAGGAGACACACCACAACAAATCACATGAGTGTACATCACCTAGTGGGAGGACATTACCAAGATAGAACTACAAGGAATAACTTGTAGAGCACGAGAGGAGGGCAAGAACTTATGGATTTACACCATCATTTCTTGTAATGTTATCGACTCCTTGTCCCTTATGGAGCAAGAACTTATGGATTTACACCATCATTTCTTGTACATCATTTCTTGTAATGTTATCGACTCCTTGTTCCTTATGGAGCATGGTGGGTGCTTTCCTTGTTGATAACCTAGTTCATGGTAGCTACTTAGCTTACTTACCTATAGTACCCATGCCATATCATAGTGAGGATGCACTTAGACCATTGCCTAGTATACCAAAGGACAAACATATATAGATGAAGTAAACCCAAATGAGGGGGAAAATCAACCTAGTCAAGTCAAATTGGAGCACAATTACAAACTATGGATATATGATGAGTTTGATTTAAAGGTTATTAGGTGAAATCGTGTGACCAGATCCAGATTTACAACTTGTAGTGGATGTTCAACCTCAATATGGACCGTATAATACCACTTGCTCAGGTGTATCCTAACTCACTCTCAACTTTGAAATTATTCTTGCACATCATTACATGCATTCATATAACTAAAAGGCTATATGATTGGGTAAAAATTTATTTCTAAGTTCCACTTAGGGAAACTTTAAGGTCATATTCTTTCTTATATTTAGTAATGTTCCTACTTGCCCATCGTGAGTGAGTGACCTTAAATTATGCTGATGCAGTATGTGAAGTACTCCCACTTATATTTTAGTGACGTTAACTCAATCATAGGTGAAAAATAAACCCAAAAAAGAATCAGAAGAAGAAACCAATAATAAAAAAATAAAAAATAAAAAATAAAAACACAAAAACACCAAGAAGCTAACTATCACTATATAGGATCCTCGTAGGACTCTGGATAACTATCCCTACATAGGATCCTCATAGGACTCTGGGTTATTAGTGAGGGTACCTTCAGATCAATGCCTTAATTCTTATGGGGTAACCATCACCGTCTTAGGAGATTACTATCATTCCTTAGTGTTTGCAGGATGAGGATGGAGCAATAGTCACACGGTGCTACAAATATTATAAAATGTTAACATTAGGCTTGCAGCACCAAATTAGTAGCGTACACTATGTAATCAAGCAAAAAATTATAAATACAAGTAGTACAAGTTTTGCTAATATAAGTTCTCATGTTCCTTTAAAATAGTCATCTTCTTTTCCTTCTCTTCTCCTGTTTTCCCTTCTTCTCCTCATCTTCGGGATTGTCTTCCTTGGGCGGAACACTCTTCTCCTTGGACAACACACTCTCCTCTTCAAAGTTGTCTTCCTTTGGTAGCTTGCCTCTATATTGAAGCAAGTTTTGGCGTGCATAGTCTCCAAGAGCACGGGTATTTAGATTAAGAATTGCCTTAGCATAGTTGCATAACATAAAGAATACCTTGCCCTTGATCCCCTATAACCTTGGACCATATCCAAATATGCATATTGCTTCTTGCTTCTCTAGCAACATAATATCTTCCGCATTATGTTGGAGCTTATCATATCCAAGGTATGTCTTGAACATCTTCAAATTATTCTTTTATTGCAAGAGTCCTTTCCTATTCTTTAGCTTTTTTAAGACAGTGCCCTTAGTGCTTCAATGAAATTGTTACTTGCTTCTATATCAAACGATTGAAGATTAGTCAATCTTATCTGGATGAATGAAGTACAAAGCAACTTCATAAAGCATATGCTATATCAACCCAAGGCAATAGTCTCCTACTTTCTACACTTGTTGCTTGTAAATAAGACTTAATCTGAACTACCATTCACATTCAAGTCGGTTTAGTGAGAGCGACTGTGGATTCACCGAAAAGTCTTTCTGCATTTGTTTCTTCCAAGACTAGAATCTCTTCATCATCTATCATGTATACACCTATTAAAAAAAATGGACATTAAAAAGGTCAGACATCTTAAGAGTTTATATAAATATAACATATGGAAAGACGACACGATAAGTGCAATATGTTATAATTGGATTCTTCATATCGCGCCGTCCTTCCATGTAGTATATTTTGACATTAAAAAGGCCAAAACATAGGTACAATTCCATAATGTACCACATGTTGGGTATTTGATCTTACTTGAATGTGGTAAAGAACTTTGAAAAATGTTGGCTCACCCCTTTTTATACTACTCTTGGCAAACTTACGAGTTCCACGTGGCAGTATGACTAGCTAGCCAGTGGGACACATGGCAGTACCTTGACACATGTAAGTCAGTACGTAGACCCATGGCAGTACGACTAGCCGACCAATGGACACATGGCAGTACCTCGACATGTGTAAGTCAGTACGTAGACACATGGCAATATAATTGACCATTGCATTGACATGTGACAGTATGAGTTCATATGACAGTATGACTTCATATGAACTGGCCACATACGACTTCACATGAACCGTATACACGTGGGCAGGATGTTTACAGACCACACATGTGAAAATCCCAACTATATATATGCTGAATAAAGCTCATATATTTTTTTATATTTTTGTGTACACTTTTTGCTCTCAACCCAAATATTTTCATGCACATTAATGCCTACTTTACGTGATTACATCAATCTGGCATTGGCAATTCTCAATCACGTATAGTAGTTTCACTTGTAATTATCAAGCGCCATGTAGCACACATCAAATCATGATCCAAAGGTAAAGTAGTTACAAAATCATGTGGTAATGTTTGATGATTCAGAGGGTCGACATCTATTTCCACAGGATGCATTCCAAAAACCCCATGGTCGGACACTGTTTTACATATCTAACGATGCCATGTAGTTGTCCGATCATGCAAGTAGAGCCAGGTAGAGCAGTAGGGGAATGAGAGTGCTTTTGCAAGTAGAGCAGTTGGTTTAAATTTAAATTTATTAGCATCCCTATTGGTTTGGATTGCCTGCTATAGCTTTCCACATTGTTCTTTAATCTCGATCTCGAAGAGAAATCATTCTACTTCTTATGTTGCATGCACAATAATTAATTTGCAAGGTTACAAACAAAAGATCATTTTCTATTCACTCAAAGTCATAGGCAAATCCACACCTTGATCATAGCCATAGGAAAAACAATTACCGATATAGCAGATGGAAGCTTGTGCTCGATAATTCATTCTGCAATGGCATGTGGCATACCAAAAATGGGGCGCACATTGGCGACAGCCCCACAGCACATCAGCCAACTCCAAGGTAGATGTTGAAGAAGAGCATCTCCAACTCCCCTTTGCTATGTTTCTTTTTTGGGCCTGGGCCATTTTCTTCACGTTTTTTTCCTTTCACGTCCGGCTATGTTCGATTGAGAAAGTGGACATGGCATTTCCCCTCCCTCCCCAACCATTACGTTCTAGCTTCCAAGTGGCAACATTTTGAATTATTATTATTAAATTGATCGTCACCTGTGCATCCTCCACAACCCCACATTTGTCGATGAGGGGGCTCCAAGCCATCCCTCAAGATTCTCACGTACTAGTGGGCCTCTACTAGGGTTTCTCCACGGGACTAAATGACACGTTATGAATCAGAGATGCTAGCCGTGCACTGGTAGCATCAACTTTTCAAAACTTGAACGAAAAACCTAGCTCTAGGTGTGGCGGCATCCACCTCCTTTGTCCAACCCAAAAGCCCCCCTCCCACCTCTCTCTCTCTCTCTCTCTCTCTCTCTCTCTCACACACACACACACACACACACACGCACACACACAAACGCGTGCTCATTCACACATACATTTTCAGTGCCCCCAAATTTAATCCCTTTCTGTAATAGAGATTATTTATTATAGTTGCCAAGGTTTGAACCCTAGGCCTGCCGCCGTTGGTAACACTGGATCGAATCTATTTTCAAAATTATGCCAGGGTTATTCTCTAGGGTTGGACTTGTGCTTCATCACTAGAAAGTATGGGCTCATTGTACATGCTTACTTTTGGGGGTTCCAAAATAAGCTTGAGTTTCGTACTTCATGTTATCTTGCATCCCTTGATAGATGTGTCAATGGGAGGAGCCAAAGGGACTATGAGAGAACACACAGGTTCTAGCAGTATGGGAATGTATGTGAGCACACAACTAACCAATCTAGTGATCCAATGATGGTAAATCTTTGCGTGAGTGTTTGGAAAGAGTTAGACAATTTTATAAAACTGTAATTACATAAGAAAAGCGCTGAAGGAGATTATGCAAGTTAGTTTAAAACAACAATCGACACTCTTGTAAAAACAATTGTTGCTGCATGGGGGAATAAGGACATAACCTTCTACTTGGTAAGATATTTTGATCCATGTAATTCCTTTTTTTACTAATTAATCATAGATCGATCAACTATTAATATTTTCTTTTTTCCTTTTTGTGAAGCATATTTTATTTGCGCATAGCCCATACTTTATGAGAACCAAGGGCCTCTTGCTACATGGAACACTCAAGGCCTGGAGAAATCACACTATGTTGCCCGTATATCGACTATTTTTGTAGAACTCGACATGGTGGTGGGAAAACAAAAACAAATGCATTACGAGAGCTCTTCAACACATTCTATCAGAGGCAAACACAATGATACAATGTAATTCTTCAAGACCAGGTTAGTGTAAACCTAACAAAAATATTATCACTATTATAAACATCAATTTATTATAAACAGTCACATGCTAAATAAGGTGGGCAGGGGATCTTGTCCATTTGAACCAATGCCTAGCGGCGGATGGACAGGGCTGTCTATTAAAAAACCTTTGAGGCATCAAGGTTATTCTTTTCTTGATTGAGAACCAAATGGGTGAACTATGCAAACACTAATGTGTATGCTATGCACTAGCATGCTTGATGAAATTATAATGACACCATCAACTTTAAAACTATTTCATTTGTTCAATTAGGAGAATACCCTCTCATTTACTTTTATCACCCTCACTTGGGAAAGCAACTGTTCCTATCGTCTATTGGAAGAAAGGGTGGTAAGGATAAAAACCAGTAATCATAATAAAACCCAAGCTAATGATCTTTCCATGGGAGGCCATCAACCCCAGCATGATGCTATCATAGCCTACTCAACAATGAGCTGGAATTATTTAGGAGCCAGTAATGGAAGATGATGGTCAACGTATTAAAGACACTACCCTCTAAATATAGGTGAAAAAGAGGCATTTAATATAGCTTTTTGTCTCTACTATTTTAGTTAAATGACTTTTATTAAGAAACTTAATCCAATCCTTACGTGGCCCTTTTTTTTCATTTTTGGCATGTGTGTGTGTGTGGGTGTGGGTGTGCGTGCGTGTGTGTGGGTGTGTGTGTGTGTGTGTGTGTGTGTGTGTGTGTGTGTGTGTGTGTGTGTGTGTGTGTGTGTGTGTGTGTGTGTGTCCAAAATTAGAACCCATCTCTAACGTGACTCTAATCCAACACCCTTCTCACCTAAGTTCCCATTGACTCCAAACTCCACTGGTTTACTTGTATATCAGCCCTTGAATATTACCCTTTACCTGGAATATTACCCTCTGGAAATTTATGCCTTGATCCCTAACACCCTCATGTAGTAGTAGATTTGTGGAAGTCCAAACCTCTATCAAACAGGTGAACTTGATGAACCTAAAGAGATCATTGCTTCCCTCTGTGAACCCTACACTGCCAGCGGTCCTCCCTCCTTGCCTTGCGCCTTCTTGGGGAGACTCTTGAGGCCAAATTTCTTACCTGAAACTATGATACTCGAATGCCCCTACTAAAACCCTCCATTAAAATGTTTTCGCGTGCAAAGGAAGCTCTCCCAAAGTCTCCTACATCTAGCTATCCAACATTTATCACCCTATTTGACTCTCCATATCTTATTAAATTCTAGGAAATTCTTATTTCCTTACATTAGCAATAAATGTCCTTGGTTTTTTCACCCCTAAGGGGACTCCATCAACCCAACCCGAATCCTTGATCCATATGATCGTTGAAAAGGTTGTGTTGATTTGCAGGGAAGTCAAAGTCAATTTACCAAGAACTTGCCTCAAGGAATCCTTGTCAACCCTCTATACTCCAAACATCATGGCTTAGTGATTGGCATTCCTCTAGCCAAGAAAGGGACCATCCCAAAAGTCGGGCACCTATCTGATCCCGCCCGATTACTATCTTCTGGCTGACTGGGTATTGAGGAGTGATAGGGGGGTTAAACAAGGGCAACCACCACACATTATATGTTAGAAGGGAGTCTCCTGTAAACCTTGATGTGATCCTTGGAACTTATCTAGATGTTTCATGCTCCCCTTCCAATCATTCACTAAAAAACTAGCATAAGGCATGCCTTTGCAAAGAACCATGGTATGGGAGAAAATCTTGTCTATCCACATCACGTGAGCCCATTCCACTTGCCATGACACCTTAGATTCATGAACTCGATGAGTTCCTTAAGCATAATAGCCCATGGCTGAGACTGACAAAGAAAGATTCCCCTAATAACCTCACCAACCTAGCAATGGTATGTGTCTCCATATCCAAGATACCTTGCATGCTTGCCCTCTTAGGCCTATAAACCTTTTCCCATGCCATGAAAGAGCATGGCATGTTACCTTGTTTGTTCTTCCATAAAAGGGTCTTTGCATATCCAAGGGTTCTCCTCCAATGAAAATCTTTCAAATCAATGAAACGGGTGTAAAAATGCAACCCAAGTTAACATATCTTTATGAGCTTTGGATAGCAATTAATGTTCTTTGGCAGCAAGGTATTATTGGCTTCTCCAATGGACTAGATATAGACTCATAATAAAGAAGTAAAATACTTGTTATATTTTTTAAATAAAACAAATAACTATTTATATCTTCTTTCCCTTCTCATGATATTCCAAAGTATAACATAATCGGTTTGCATTGTACACAAAGAAACATTTTACTTCACTTGACGAGCTACACAGGTGTATAAGTAATTAGAGATTTAGGCGATCCTATGGTTCATTGATGTTATAGTGAACACACACTCCTTTTGTTTTCTAAAGTATGCAAGTGGGTCCTGTACCTCATCCATTTGAAAATGAGTAAGGATGTGCTTTATAAGGAATATAATTTTAAAATCTTGTATGTGATTGCAAAAAAGGCAGATTTAATGAAGCTTATGAGAAAACAAGGGGCATATTTCCATCTTACTATATATGAAGGGAGAAGAGTTGGTTGACTTTTCTTTGTGCCACATGTCTTCATTTTTAGGCATCTCCTATCTTCTCCCTATAGGCTCCCCTCGCTAAACTACTTTTTTTTTAATCATAGAAAAAAAATAGATAGAGCAAGAGGCATTGTCCAAGAAATCAAAGAGACATTTTACTTTTTAATGGAGAGGAAAAGAGAAAAAAAGAGAGTGATAGCCTAGAAACGAGAAAAAGAGAAAGAGACGTAGAAACTCTTCCAGAAAGGCATTGCATACTCATTAATGAAGAGAGAAAGAGAGTGAGGATGAGAGAGAGAGAGAGATAGAGGATAGAGCCACTGGACTGAAGTGACTAGACAGAGGAGAGTCCTGATTCCTACCCTGCAAACCTCGTCCATTTGAAAATCAAAACCCTGTAATGCCCATTAATGGGTCCACTGAAGACCGCGCCCATTTGAAAATCAAAACCCTAAAACCCCTATCACGCACGCGAAGGAGAGAGGGAATTTTGGGTGCCCAAATGAAGTGTGTTACTACTACAAGAGAGGTAGAAAATGTGAAGGAGAAGGAGATCCTTCGCAGAATTGAAGATGCCCCTCTGCAGCCTTAAGGATGCTTTGGTTGGCGAAGAGAAGTTTGGCCACCGATGGCATGTTATTGGATATGCAGTCGTGTACAAACGGTCACCCGTGCCGCTCATGCGGGCCACTAATGCCTCGCTAAAGTACTGGCCACACGATGCAGTCCACTTGCATATCCAAAAAGAGAGAGAGAGAGAGAGAGAGAGAGAGAGAGAGAGAGAGAGAGAGAGAGAGGTGTTTCGTTACCTGCAGTGCGAGAGCATGGCGGGCTTAGCCATTTTAGAGAGTGATCACGGTACATTACCAAGTGGTGACTTAGCCATGAAAAATTTGTTCAAGGTGGAGAGCATGGCCGATATCCAAGCCTCTATGACTTCGTTACTTGCCTCCATGAGAGCTCCATAAAATAGTAGGGGAATCAAGCGATGCACAGTTTCACGTGAAGCGTTCCAAGATTGTCAACTGCAGTATAACTGGTATGAAGTCCCACCGTATTATCTTGGACACACTAATGAGCATGGTGAGCGAGCGACGACTGACTAGCAAGCCTACATATTCGACGACCGATACATCATGGCCTCAGCTGCTGCAATGGTCATCCAAAAGGTAAACACTCTCTCTCTCTCTCTCTCTCTGTGCTAATTTTTATGCGTGTTTTCAAGTTTTGAAACCTCAACAGAGGGGAGAGAGAGAGAGAGAGAGAGAGAGAGAGAGAGAGAGAGAGAGAGAGAGAGAGAAATAAAGATTTAAACGAAAGGAAGCTCTAGTAGCCCTCTCTTTTAGTCAAAAGGCTTTGGGACACATAGGATTGGTGCAGCATTTGAGGTGATTTCCCACATCTCGGCCAAACATTATGAGTCTTATTGCCAGACAGGTCAAAAGCGAGTGGGCGCCCATGGAAGCACTTCCAAAACCTTCCGAATCATGACCTTTCTAGCATGTTCATCTAGTAGAGGGTTCCCATAGGTACTCTTACAAAACCATCCCAATCATGACCATGAAAATTTTCTTTGTGCATGTTCATGTGCTTCCTAGACTCTCCTTTATGTGTGTAGGTTGGAAAATCGATGGGGTGGTGGAAGACAGAGGAGTAGCAACATTGTAGCGCAGACACATACAAGGAGAAGGGTGTGAGAAGGGAAGCGTCATCTCTTTGGTTACTCCACTTTGCTTTTGGATAGTTTATAAATAGCACATCCACCCAAAAAAAAAAAGAACATTAGCATTTCCTACATTAGTAATAGTGGTTGGGCCAACCTGGAAAAGGAATTTTTTAATTTTCTCCACATTTTGTTTTATAAAAAAAAAACTGCCAAGGGGGTAGCAAATGCAACCCAAAAAGGTTATGTGTGTGTTCGTATATATTTATATACATACATACATATATATATATGTTTGCATATTTATGCATATGTATGATCACAAATAAGTAACAGATTATATATTTGACTGTGTGTTTATCTGTTTAAGATATGCTCATGATGAAAAAGGTGGTGTTTTCGTGTTTGAATACAATGGTTCTCTAACAAAATTGTATTAACAATTATTTGCACAAGCTAGAATTTAAAATCATCCATTAGTAACTATTGAACCATGAAAATATTCTTTAAAAAATGTAGGACTGAGGAGATAGAAAAAAATATAATGAGGAACTATTAGTTCAAATTTTAGTTCTTCACATATGAGGCATAAATATTTGTGTGTGTGTGTGTGTGTGTGTGTGTGTGTGTGTGTGTGTGTGTGTGAGAGAGAGAGAGAGAGAGAGCTTCGTTTGGTGTGAGCATGTAGAGAATTGAATGATTTGACCAATAACAGTAGTTGGTTCCAAAGTTTGCATTCATGCTCTTATTATTTGTCCATATGTGGTCTATAGTTGATTGGTGCAATGTGGTTGGCAATGTAATTTGTTGTGTCATGTTGTGAGTAGTCAAGAAAGATGTGAGAAATGCATATGTATTTGTTGGCTTTAGTGCGTCAATGTTGAAATCAACGATGAGGACAATTTAGTGTTGCATGCTGAATTTTTGGAAGATGACTTGTAGTAGTCGATGAAGACCACGAGGAGATGAGGTCAGTGTGATCGGTAAATTGTTGCTATTTGAATGTGTTTGTTGGTATGGTCAATGAAATGAGCAGCAAATGCCCCTACTAAAACCCTCCATTAAAATGTTTTGGCGTGTGAAGGAAGCTCTCCCAAAGTCTCCTACATCTAGCTATCCAACATTTATCACCCCATTTGACTCTCCATATCTTATTAAATTCTAGGAAATTCTTCTTTCCTTACATTAGCAATAAATGTCCTTGGTTTTTTCACCCCTAAGGGGACTCCATCAACCCAACCCGAATCATCCATATGATCGTTGAAAAGGTTGTGTTGATTTGTAGAGAAGTCAAAGTCAATTTACTAAGCACTTGCCTCAAGGAATCCTTGTCAACCCTCTATACTACTCCAAACATCACGGCTTAGCGATTGGCATTCCTCTAGCCAAGAAAGGGACCAGCCCAAAAGCCACCACCTATCTGATCCCCCCCGATTACTATCTTCTGGCTTACTGGGTATTGAGGAGTGATAGGGGGGTTAAACAAGGGCAACCACCATACATTATATGTTAGAAGGGAGTCTCGTGTAAACCTTGATGATCCTTGCAACTTATCTAGATGTTTCATGCTCCCCTTCGAATCATTCACTAAAAACCTAGCATAAGGCATGCCTTTGCAACGAACCATCGTATGGGAGAAAATCTTGTCTATCCAGGTCACGTGAGCCCATTCCACTTGCCATGACACCTTAGATTCATGAACTCGATGAGTTCCTCAAGCATAATAGCCCATGGCTGAGACTGACAAAGAAAGCTCCCCCTAACAGCCTCACCAACCTAGCGATGGCATGTGCCTCCATATCCAAGATACCTTGCATGCTTGCCCTCTTGGGCCTACAAACCTTTTCCCATGCCAAGAAAGAGCATGGCATGTTACCTTGTTTGTTCTTCCATAAAAGGCTCTTTGCATATCCAAGGGCTCTCCTCCAATGGAAATCTTTCAGATCAATGAAATGGGTGTAAAATGCAACCCAAGTTAACATATCTTTATGAGCTTTGGATAGCAATTAATGTTTTTTGGTGGCAAGGTATTATTGGCTTCTCCAATGGACTAGATATAGACTCATAAAGAAGAAAAATACTTGGTACATTTTTTAAATAAAACAAATAACTATTTATATCTTCGTTCCCTTTTCTCATGATATTCCAAAGTATAACATAATCGGTTTGCATTGTACACAAAGAATCATTTTAGCTCATTTGACGAGCTACACAGGTGTACAGGTAATTAGAGATTCAGGCGATCCTATGGTTCATAGAGGTTATATGTGAACATACACTCCTTCTGTTTTCTAAAGTGTGCAAGTGGGTCCTATACCTCATCCATTTGAAAATGAGTAAGGATGTGCTTTATAAGGAATATAATTTTAAAATCTTGTATGTGATTGCAAAAAAGGCAGATTTAATGAAGCTTATGAGAAAACAAGGGGCCTATTTCCATCTTACTATATATGAAGTGAGAAGAGTTGGTTGACTTTTCTTTGTGCCACATGTCTTCATTTTTAGGCATCTCCTATCTTCTCCCTATAGGCTCCCCTCGCTAAACTACTTTTTTTTAAATCATAGAAAAAAAATAGATAGAGCAAGAGGCATTGTCCAAGAAATCAAAGAGACATTTTACTTTTTAATGGAGAGGAAAAGAGAAAAAAAGAGAGTGATAGCCTAAAAACGAGAAAAAGAGAGAGAGACGTCGAAACGCTTCCAGAGAGGCATTGCATACTCATTAATGAAGAGAGAAAGAGAGTGAGGATGAGAGAGAGAGAGACAGAGGATAGAGCCACTGGACTGAAGTGGCTAGACAGAGGAGAGTCCTGATTACTGCCCTGCAAACCTCGTCCATTTGAAAATCAAAACCCTGTAATTCCCATTATTGTGTCCACAGAAGACCGCGCCCATTTGAAAATCAAAACCCTAAAATCCCTATCACGCACGCGAAGGAGAGGGAATTTTATCGCGCACGCGAAGGAGAGAGGGAATTTTGGGTGCCCAAATGAAGTGTGTTACTACTACAAGAGAGGTAGAAAATGTGAAGGAGAAGGACATCCTTCGCAGCATTGAAGGATTCCCCTTTGCAGCCTTAAGGATGATGTGGTTGGCGAAGAGAAGTTTGGCCACCGATGGCATGTTATTGGATATGCAGTCGTGTACAAACGATCGCCCGTGCCGCTCATGCAGGCCACCAATGCCTCGCTAAAGTACTGGCCACGCGATGCAGTCCACTTGCAAATCCAAAGAGAGAGAGAGAGAGAGAGAGAGAGAGAGAGAGAGAGAGAGAGAGAGAGAGAGAGAGAGAGAGAGAGAGAGAGAGAGAGGTTTCATTACGCAGTGCGAGAGCATGGCGGGCTTAGCCATTTTAGAGAGTGATACCGGTACATTACCAAGTGGTGACTTAGCCATGAAAAATTTGTTCAAGGTGGAGAGCATGGCCGATATCCAAGCCTCCATGACTTCGTTACTTGCCTCCATGAGAGCTCCATAAAATAGTAGGGGAATCAAGCGATGCACAGTTTGACGTGAAGCGTTCCAAGATTGTCAACTGCACTATAAGTGGTATGAAGTCCCACCGTGTTATCTTGAACACACTAATGAGCATGGTGAGCGAGTGACTAGCGAGCCTACATATTAGACGACCGATACATCACGGCCTCAGCTCTACTGCAATGGTCATCTAAAAGGTAAACACACTCTCTCTCTCTGTGTGCTGATTTTTATGTGTGTTTTCAAGTTTTGAAACCTCAACAGAGGAGAGGGGAGGGAGAGAGAGAGAGGGAGAGAGAGAGAGAACAAAAAATAGAGATTTAAACGAAAGGAAGCCCTAGTAGCCCTCTCTTTTAGTCAAAAGGCTTTGGGACACATAGGATTGGTGCAGCAATTGAGGTGATTTCCCACATCTCCGCCAAACATTATGAGTCTTATTGCAAGACAGGTCAAAAGCGAGTGGGCGCCCATGGAAGCACTTCCAAAACCTTCCGAATCATGACCTTTCTACCATGTTCATCTAGTAGAGGGTTCCCATAGGTACTCTTACAAAACCATCCCAATCATGACCATGAAAAATTTCTTTGTGCATGTTCATGTGCTTCCTACACTCTCCTTACCTCGTCCATTTGAAAATCAAAACCCTGTAATGCCTATTAATGAGTCCACAGAAGACCGCGCCCATTTGAAAATCAAAACCCTAAAACCCCTATCACGCACACGAAGGAGAGAGAGAATTTTATCACGCACGCGAAGGAGAGAGGGAATTTTGGGTGCCCAAATAAAGTGTGTTACTACTACAAGAGAGGTAGAAAATGTGAAGGAGAAGGAGATCCTTCGCAGCATTGAAGGATGCCCCTCTACAGCCTTAAGGATGCTTTGGATGGCGAAGAGAAGTCTGGCCACACGATGCAGTCCACTTGCAAATTCACAGAGAGAGAGAGAGAGAGAGAGAGAGAGAGAGAGAGAGGGGTTTCGTTACCTGACTGCAATGCGAGAGCATGGCGGGCTTAGCCATTTTAGAGAGTGATCTCGGTACATTACCAAGTGGTGACTTAGCCATGAATAATTTGTTCAAGGTGGAGAGCATGGCCGATATACAAGCCTCCATGACTTCGTTACTTGCCTCCATGAGAGTGATCTCGGTACATTACCGAGTGGTGACTTAGCCATGAATAATTTGTTCAAGGTGGAGAGCATGGCCGATATACAAGCCTCCATGACTTCGTTACTTGCCTCCATGAGAGCTCCAAAAAATAGTAGGGAGATCAAGCGATGCACAGTTTGACATGAAGCGTTCCAAGATTGTCAACTGCACTATAGCTGGTATGAAGTCCCACCGTGTTATCTTGGACACACTAATGAGCATGGTGAGCGAGCGACGACTAGCGAGCCTACATAGTAGACGACCGATACATCATGGCCTCAGCTGCTGCAATGGTTATCCAAAAGGTAAAAACTCTCTCTCTCTCTCTCTTTGTGCTAATTTTTATGCGTGTTTTCAAGTTTTGAAACCTCAACAGAGGGGAGAGAGAGAGAGAGAGAGAGAGAACAAAAAATAGAGATTTAAACGAAAGGAAGCCCTAGTAGCCCTCTCTTTTAGTCAAAGGGCTTTGGGACACATAGGATTGGTGCAGCAATTGAGGTGATTTCCCACATCTCCGCCAAACATTATGAGTCTTATTGCAAGACAGGTCAAAAGCGAGTGGGCGCCCATGGAAGCACTTCCAAAACCTTCCGAATCATGACCTTTCTAGCATGTTCATCTAGTAGAGGGTTCCCATACGTACTCTTACAAAACCATCCCAATCATGACCATGAAAATTTTATTTGTGCATGTTCATGTGCTTCCTACACTCTCCTTTATGTGTGTAGGTTGGAAAATCGATGGGGTTGTGGAAGACAGCGGAGTAGCAACATTGTAGCGCAGACACATACAAGGAGAAGGGTGTGAGAAGGGAAGCGTCATCTCTTTGGTTACTCCACTTTGTTTTTGGATTGCACAACCTTCCTCTTTGTTTTTGGATAGTTTATAAATAGCACATCCACCCAAAAAAAAAAGAACATTAGCATTTCCTACATTAGTAATAGTGGTTGGGCCAACCTGGAAAAGGATTTTTTTAATTTTCTTCAAGTTTTGTTTTATACAAAAAAAAACTGCTAAGGGGATAGCATTACAAGAAATGCAACCCAAAAAGGTTATGTGTGTGTTCGTATATATTTATATACATACATACGTATATATATATGTTTACATATTTATGCATATGTATGATCACAAATAAGTAACAGATTATATATTTGACTGTGTGTTTATCTGTTTAAGACATGCTCATGATGAAAAAGATGGTGTTTTCGTGTTTGAATACAATGGTTCTCTAACAAAATTGTATTAACAATTATTTGCACAAGCTAGAATTTAAAATCATCCATTAGTAACTATTGAACCATGAAAAGATTCTTTAAAAAATGTAGGATTGAGGAGATAGAAAAAAATATAATGAGGAACTGATTGGGATCTCAAGAAAGAATGTAAGAAAAATGAATATGCACATGCACACACACACACACACACGAGAGAGAGAGAGAGAGAGAGAGAGAGAGAGAGAGAGAGAGAGAGAGAGAGAAAGGTAGGCATTATAGGGGAAAGAGTAAGGAGAGATATAAGTTAAATAGAGAGTGGGATTTCAAAGGGGCTTCTTTACTTTAGAGTCCTAGACCAAGACCTACTATTTTCATATATATATATATATATATATATTCAAATTTTAAGCCAAAATAATCCTTTCAATAATGTTAATAAACTCATTTCCTTAACCTTTTTTTGTTTCATTTCTTAACCTTTTTTAATTTTTGATATATCTTTATAGTACTGAAAACAGCCAAAAACAATCTCCACCTTAGTTCAAATTTTAGTTCTTCACATATAAGGCGTAAATATTTGTGTGTGTGTGTGTGTGTGTGTGTGTGTGTGTGTGTGTGAGAGAGAGAGAGAGAGAGAGCGAGAGAGAGACAGAGAGAGAGAGAGAGAGAGAGAGAGAGAGAGAGAGAGAGAGACCTTCATATTTCACATTGAGAGATTTCTTCATATTTTACATTAACAATAACTTAAAGAATTTAAGACGGCCTACCATTTGTACTGAATGTAAGGGATAACATGTAAAATAAAGCAAAGAATGTTTTGGAAATGGACAAAAGAAAAATGAGATTATATTAGAAGAGGAGTTTTTACAAGGGAAGTTACATGGAAAAAGGATTGTGATGTATAGTGGTTGAGTGATTGGCTAGATTGTGTTTCTTGTAGGATTGTTGTTGGAGGCTGATGGGTACGCTTATAAGAAGCGATGAAGGGGGAGGGGTGGGAAATTGCAAGGGGTGATGAATGGTAGGCCGAATCGAGTGTAGCAGGATGAAGTTTACAAGGGAGGTGCTAATTCATTTGGTGTGAGCATGTAGAGAATTGAATGATTTCACCAGTAACAGTAGTTGGTTCCATAGTTTGCATTCATGCTCTTATTATTTGTCCATATGTGGTCTATAGTTGATTGGTGCAATGTGGTTGGCAATGTAATGTGTTGTGTCATGTTGTGAGTAGTCAAGAAAGATGTGAGAGATGCATATGTATTTGTTGGCTTTAGTGTGTCAATGTTGAAATCACCGATGAGGACAATTTGGTGTTGCATGCTGAATTTTTGGAAGATGACTTGTAGTAGTCGATGAAGAGCGCAAGGAGATGAGGTCAGTGATCGTGCTATTTGAAAGTGTTTGTTGGTATGGTTAATGAAATGAGCAGCAAGTGCCACGATGTTGTCTTGTTCTTGTCTATGGGATCATTGCACTTTCAAAACTGGATCGTAATAAATTGCAAGACCGTGGGCACCGGTTTGAGGTGATCACATTGAAATTTCCAAGCTTGATTCTTTCACCTGCATGCAATCTTGTTTCTTGGAAGCATAGAATGCGTGATGACATCAACGATTTGTCGCAAAGTATGTTGTCTTTGTGCTGTCTTAAGGAGACTGTTGCAAACATTGAGTCTCTAGCCGGACGCTCTCATCAAACTTTATGTGTGTGTCTTGTATGGGTTCTAACAAGATAAGTTGTTTGGGTCTTTGATTCTTGAGAGAGCTGTGTACACCAATCCATGTCCATGGATTTTTTTTTGGACTAAATTCCAACTTTCCATCGTGAGCCCTTGAGACCTGTGTATCGTCCTTGCTAATGTAGGCTGTATTGGGAATTGCTTTCTTGTGATTGTATTCAAAGCATTTTTACCTATTTGGAATTCTTTTGCAACTATATGCAATGGTGTCCATGTACAAGGTATTGCATGTGTGTATAAGTGTCTTGACTTGTACCTCAATTTTTTGTCCTATTTGTTGAAAGGAGAACTTGATCCAAACAAGTGGGGTTGAATCTTGCAAGTTTGAGCTCATGAAATTTCCCTCCGCACCATTCACAAGCCCGTCTGCAATGTCATGGTTTTCGGCACATAACTCAATGGTCATATTTGGCTTCAATTGGAGGACTTAGTGGAGTCTTGCGAGTGCTTGAGGCTCATGTGGTATTTGTACTTTTCTACTACATGTTTGGTGTCATATGTCGATTGCCACAAGGATATGAGGCTTCCTAAATTTTGATGCTAAATTTTGATGATACACTTTGTCATTATGCTAAATTTTTGTCGTCATTGGTGTAGAAGAGGTGGGCTATATCATTTTGTTGAGAAGGTACTCTGCAAAACGTAGCATTTAGATAATGTAATTCCATGTCTGCATGAGTGCTTGTTCCTATTCTATTGAGAATGTTTATGAAGGTTGGATCATGTTGTGTCATAGTGGTTTTTATCCCGTAGCACTTTGGTGTTGTTTGCCAATATGTGGGTGCGATTTCTTCTAGCAATTGTGATTGTGGCTTGAAGATCCATGAATCACGAACCAGACTTGCTTGGAAAATATCACCACACATAATGACATCAACGGCACCAAATGGTTTATCATACATGTGCTTGATACAACATAATCAATTATCAGCAAGGCTGAGAGTTCTAGATCCAATGAGGGAAATCTCATCAAATACAACCAGTTTGAGACTCTTGTAATGTGTGGACAAGATATCTAGTTTTTCTGTGGATAGACTTGCAAGTGTATTTGTGAGTAATGGTAAGTGCAATGCTGAATGTATTGTTCTTCCACCTATGTTGAATGCAGCCTTTCCTATATAGGCCATAAGCAGGGTTGTTGGGGACTCAACATCGTCCTGAATGGACTTAGTGTAATGCCGCAAAAGACCTTGTACAATGAGCAATAGTGTGAATGTCTTCCCATGCCTGCTCCACCACAGCAGTCAAGAAAAGATTGAGGGATTTTGTTGGTTGTGGCCTCTTTCGAAGCATGACATCATTGAAGATTAATCACTCCTCATCATTTAGTTTTTGGAGCTGTTCATAAAATGTTGCATTGGGCATGAAGATGTAGGTTTTTGGGACTCTAAGGTCTTTTTTTTGGGTGGGTTTGGAACATCAAGTGCAATGTCATAGTGCTCTCTTTCATTTTCTGTGCTAGGGTGTTTAGAATTTGAGCTGGATGCTTTTGAACAAGACCTTCTACATTCATTCTCATCTTGTATTGTTGATGGCTTGTTATACTTTTGCATGTTGCTAAGAATAATGTCAACATTTGAGGTGTAGACATCATGCCAAGACCCATGACCGTCGAAGCTTGAGAGCTCATTATTTTGGAATGGGAAGAAAAGCAAGCATTGCTCTCGGTAGTGATTCTCAGGGTCTCTTTCCTTGTTGTAGTTTATGTACCACACTATTCTTGGTTTCTTTCGTATTTTGTGTGTTCTTCAGGTTGCGTCAAAGAGTGTCAGGAAATTTGCAAGGCATATGTTGGAGAGATGTGAAGTTCTTCTAGTGTACTTTTGAATCGAGTCAAGGAAAAATATTTTAGTGCTATCCTCTGGCATGCATTCTTCTCTTTGAAGTCAGGAGAAGTGCGCAATGTGTCAAAGTCTCTATAGCCTATCTTAGAGGCCAAAATTTGCTCTATATTGGTGTCGTAGGTGATATCTCTTGTTGTGAGGCTAGAACCTTTCAATTTGCCTTTTCATAGTCGAACCCAAATTGATGATAGCACTTTGTTGACCATGATTTTCATAGTTTTGAAGAATAAATTTTTAATGTTTAAAGCAAACCGTCTATCACTATGTGTCAACTCCCATTTTGTTGTCAGGTGGTAGTTTTTCATTGCATACTAATGGTAAGCATAGTTCTTCACAATGTGAATTCTTGAATAGACTCAAAGGTGGAAAGCCTTCACATGGCATAACGTGAATCATTGAATCATTCATGCCTACAACTTGATGTAAGAGTAGAGTCCATGGACAAGGTAATCACAAAGGGCTCATCATCTTGCCCGTCAATGTGTTCATCATTGTGAAGTTCATTATTTTCAAGGCTTCGTTCAAGGGCTATCATGTGTGCCAACCAATTATTGTTGAGGGAAACGTTGTTCGCACAATAAAGTGGTGTAGGGAGTAATGCATTAAAGGCTAACATTGTTCTTAGAGGGCCAACAGAGCCACTCATGTACAACTTTCCCTTGATTCCAACCAATATGGATCCTTCAAACTCAAGAAAGCGTGGACGGACACATTGAACTCTCTCTAGATCGGTCATCACATTGACTATTGTGCCACAAAACCCCAGCTCTGTCCATTGTGTGTGAGCTCACAAATTTGTGCAAAAAGGTATTCTGATCAATATCATATGAGCCTCAATTTGGTTCAAGTTTTTGACACTTTCAATAGATGCATTGTAGCCTTGAGTTGCAAGTGAAGAGCTCGACCATTGAAAAGATCCTCACGACAGTTGCGGTTCACCAGACAATTTCCTTTTGGATGTGTTTCAAAGGAGGGTTAGGGTGAGCCATAACATTTTTGGCACCGTTGCCAAGGAACCATCCCTTGGCTTTTTCCATCACTTTTCCTCTAATCTACATATTGCCCATTATCTTTATTAATGGTTTTCCATGAAAAAGATATGGATTTGATGGTGATTTGTGTGAGATTTGGTGTAGAATAGCTCTCTTTTTTATTTTTGAAAAGAATGTTTTTTGTTTAATTTTTAGATTACTTTGTTGTTTTTGTGGTTTTTCATGTTCTTAGGGCTTGCACATAGTTTGTATTGGGCTTAGTTTGCATCCATTGCATCAAAAACAATGCAATAGAATGTAATTTTTAGTGAATGTTAGCTCTCTTTAGTGTTAAACATAGATTTAAGATCATTAATTTTAGTTTAATTATGTGTTTGTTGTTGAAATTTTTTGGATTAGAGTGTTAGCAAGCATTAGGAGTAGCTTAATCTCTCGCAAAAATTCTTAAAACCATCAAAAAATCCTTGAATTTGACTAATTTCTCTTAATGGACTGGTTTTTGTCATTAAGGATGATTAATCTTGTTGAAGTGGCCAAAAAATAAAAAATATGTTAACTGGTGTCTAAATTGATCATATGAGTAGTCAAATTTTTGAGTGTTTTGAGAGCATCTAGATGCATCAAAACACCTAATCACATCAATTGGAGAAATTTGACTCTCTCTTTACTTAATTTTACCTTGAAAGGGGAGACCATAATTAAGAGTCTAATTAATCCCCTATTTTAGATTAATTTAAACAGTTGTTGATGCACAAAGATTAGCATTCCCTTGCTCTATCGAATGATGTGCTCAATTGTGTGAATTAATTAAAGATTAGTGGTTAATTAGAGTTCTTGATTAGTGTAAAAGAGAAAAAGATTAGTGAAAGAATTAATCTTGGATTAATCCTTAATCACTTTTTTACATAACTCATTAAGGCTAATGAACATTCAATGAGTAGATGCTCATGAGTTATCAATTTGTCGATTTTGGGAGTCATTTATGAAGGGTGTAAGGGGTGTCATTATTAAAAGGTTGACTTTTTTTAAGGGGTGTCATTATTAAAAGGTTGACTTTTTTGATTTCCACTTACCTTTTTGGGAAAATGCTCATATCCTTTTCATTTTTAAATTCAAAAAATACTCCCCCCAAAAAGGAAAATTCGTATTTCCCACTAGACTCGAAAAAAAATTTCGAATTTAATATTCCGTAAAGTCTGTGGTTCACGACATGAACCATTTTCTACAACTTCACGGAACCTGAGTTCACACCCAAAAGATTCGTCCTTGAGAATCGTGCAAAAATATATATATATAATAAAAAAATTAAATTTAATATTTCGTGAAGTCCGGTTCACGGTGTGAATAATTTTCTGTAACTTCACGAAACTTGAGTTCACGCCCAAAAGGTTCACGAAACCTCTTTTTAAAAAATCGAATTTAATATTCCCCTTGAAGCGGAGTTCACAGCATGAACCATTTTTTGCAACTTCACAGAACCTAAGTTCACACCCAAAAGGTTCACGGAACCTTTTTTTTTAAATCGAATTCAATATTCCGTGAAGTCCGGTTCATGGCATGAACCATTTTTTGCAACTTCACAGAACCTGAGTTCACGCCCAAAAGGTTTACGTCCTAGGGAACCGCGAGTGAAAAAAATTCAATTTAATATTTTGTGAAGTTTGGTTCATGGCGTGAACCATTTTCTGTAACTTCACAGAACTAGAGTTCATGGAATCTTTTTTTTTAAATCAAATTTAATATTCTGTGAAGTCCCGGTTCACGGCATGGACCATTTTCTACAACTTAACGGAACCTTTTCTTTTAAATCAAATTTAATATTCCGTGAAGTCCGGTTCACGGCGGTGTGAACCATTTTTTGCAATTTCACGGAACTAGCATTCATGTCAAAAAAAATAAATAAATAAAATATAAAATTTATACAGCCCTTAAAGTCCGTCGCGTGAAAAGGGATCTGTCAGCCAAAAAAAACCCTGTTTGGAGCCCCGTATCTCCTAAATCGTATATCCAATGAAGGCGCTCTAGGGCTCATCAAAAAACTAACATCGAGCTCTTCGACTTAGGACATGCTTGTCTGAAGTCAAAATCAACCATTTTGGCCTCTGACTAGCAGCCTCAAAATTCGACCCGAAAATCGAGGTAAAAAACAACCCAAAAATAACAAAAAATCGTTAAAAACGTGAAAACAACGACGAGTCATATTCTGGCTACTTTTTGAAGGTCTAATCGATAAAATCACAGACGACTCACGGAAACAAAGTTGTAGTACTCCAAAATACTACAACTCCCTCATACAGAGTTTTTCAAAATTCATTTTGAAACATCCTAAAAAATGTGCTGCGAAACAGGGAAAATTTTCTCGAAAATTTTTTTCATCTTGAGACAATGATGGAAAATAGGTTTTAGGACCTCCTCTTCCATCTGGGAAGTTACTATCATACGCTTTTTTTGGAAAATTATCTCTAAGGTTCACGTGTGTAGCGCCTAAGCTATTTAGGGTGAACGGACATCCGTTTGATCTAAAACAAAGAGTACACCAAGCCTCTTGAGGCTGTAAACAGGCTGTGGGAGAATATAAAAAGAAAAGAAAAATTTGTGGTTGCTCATTAAGAAGCATTTATATACTCCAACATGGCCACGATAAAGGGATTGCCAGGGATCACACAAGGACTAAACCCAATGGCTGACATCTTCGAGCCATTAAGATCTATTTCACAAATGCACCTCCCAATACCATTGGCTATGCCTATACCAAGTGTGTCATCGGGTTTTACACCCCGGCTTTGGTCCCTTACCTAACATTCCCACAAAGTACCAACCCTTTCCTGGATGCCCACACCTTGGACATACTAACTAGTCTAGGAAGGGGGTGGCCCAAGGACTCAATGAGTCTCTTCCAACAAGAGTACTCACATACAGACTGAGTGACTCATACAAAAATACTCATACAGAAATACGGCCGTACAAATTTCTAAAATTATGGGCAAATATGACAGAACAACAAATTTTATGGAAAAGAAAGTTTATTTTATGTTATTCTAAAAGAGTAATTCCCACCGTTTGTGCATTCTAAAAGAAATATTCTAGTTTACTCCTTGTACATATTCACCTATGAATATGCATGGATATCACTGATATTAATTATTTAATTTAATTTAATTTCTATGCATAGAAAGATGCATAATGAATTTTTTTAAAATCATAAAAGTTACTATTTTCATTGAATTTAATTTCTATGCATAGAGAGATGCATAATGGAAATTTTTTTATTATAAAAGTGTTATTTTCATTGAATTTAATTTCTATGCATAGAAAGATGCATAATGGAAATTTTTTTTAATTATAAACGTGTTATTTTCATTGAATTTAATTTCTATGCCTAAAAAGATGCATATATGGAAATTTTTATTATAAAAGTGTTATTTTCATTGAATTTAATTTCTATGTGCATAATGAAAAAAAAATTTATAAAAGTGTTATTTTCATTGAATTTAATTTCTATGCATAGAAAGATGCATAATGAAAAATTTTTTATTATTAAAGTTTTATTTTCATTGAATTTAATTTCTATGCATAAAAAGATGCATAATGGAAATTTTTTTATTATGAAAGTGTTATTTTCATTGAATTTAATTTCTATGCATAGAAATATGCATATTAGAATTTTTTTTATTCTAAAAGTGTTATTTTCATTGAATTTAAATTTTATGCATAGAAAGATGCATAAAGAATTTTTTTGTTATAAAAGCATTATTCCTATAAAAATTGATTTTTATGCATAAATAGATGCATAAAGAAATTCTATTTATTCTAAAAGTGTTATTCCTATTAAAAATTATTTTATTCATAAATAGATGCATAAAAGGATTTTCTTTTATATAAAAGTGTCATTCCCATTGACGTTGATTTTTATGCATAAATAGATGCATAAAGAATTTTTATATCAAAATTAGAATTCTCTTTAATTCTATGTTTAATTTCTATGAGTATTTGATAAATGAATAAGTAAATACTCTAAGAGAGAAATTTCTTTTGTTTTATATTCACTGGGATTGTAAAGAGAAAATTCAGAAAATCTATTGAAGTTGAAATATTCAAATAAATGATAAGTTTATTCCTCATCGAAATTCGTGATTAACTTATAAATCAGCTAAGTGAATATTCAATGAATTAAATTCAGTAAAATAGTAACTGAAATATCACCTCTTTTCGTGAAAGATAGTTCAGGAAAAATCTTATCAGACTCGAACCCTGAATCAGACTATGACCAAGACCAAACTCTCTCGTCAGTTTCGAGAAAAGAAGATGTGGCTAGTTGTGGAAAATACTCTCAAATCTCCCGCCAAATCTGAAACTAAGTTTGAGACCTTTGAACTGATCTGTGGATCAAGGTTACAGAATTCGAGGAATTCTGTTTTATGAAATTTAGAAATTCGATCAAGAAGTTTTGGGGATACTGGTTTAAGATGTACTCATTATATTCAAAAGAAAATCAAACTAAAAACTTGCATAGAAACCCTGTTTTCTTAAAGGACTGTCTTACACCAGAATTCTGGAGGGAGCATTTGGTATGTGTTTTTCTAAGGGAAGGTCGGTTGCAACAGCTGGCGGAGGGGAGTATTCAAAGGATAGCTCATGCGCAAAGCTTGCCCAGGTCTTGACCAGCCTCGATACGGTTAAAATGGTGCGCTTCCTGTATGATCTTCCTGTACGATGGACGAGGGCCGACGAAGCAGTCCCTGAGTGAAGTGCCAGGACACCTAAGGAGGATCCTGGAGGGTTCTGACCAGGCGATGCTCGGGCTCGCGATGCCTAGGACACCCGTGCATATGTCGTGGAAGCTATGTATGATGAACGAATGATTATTGTAATCTGAAAATGGATCTCGTTGGTGACCAGCTGGTCTCAACAACGGAGAGTCCAGAGTGATACTATTTTTTGAGAAACAAGGGACTGATCAAAATTTTAAATTATGACATCTGTAACCAATAACTATTTGTCAATGGATTGTTTTATAAGTTAAAGTTTTAAAGAGGAGTGTGGGTATCCGTATTCGAAAGCAAAAGTTAAGAAAGGCATTCAATTATGGGCGGGTGAGTATTTGTCTAGTTCTACCGATTCCAATGGTTGGAGTTTTAATAATGAAACTGAATAATAGGAATACGCATTAGAACTCGAGTAGTTAAATAAAAACCTCAAGACTTCTCTAATGATTAGATAAACGGCGGCTGTGCTTGATTTTGGTTAAGAAAAATGCGTTGATTTCTTCAAGTTAAGTCTGTAATAGTTTTCCTTCTTTCTGGTTTAATCAGGTGAAGGATAGTTTAGTTCCATTAGGAAATTTTTGGATCCAAAGAGGGCCTCTTGGATTAACTTTTGATTAGGAATGGACCAATAGGAAGAGGGCTGGGTGCACATTTTTGACTTCTTTGACCCTAGGGGGCCTAGGCTTTGGTTTGCTAATGGGGCCTAATTACTACTCTTTTCCCCCTACCTCTTGGGCCCAAACTTAGAGGTCCCCCCACCTAGAATAGCGCAGATGAAAAACCCTAAAAATTGAAAATTTTTAAGTTTTTCCCAAAAGTGTGTTTTCCCTCTCAAACTTCCCCCCAACATACTCTAGGTTTGGAAAGCTCATTTTGAACCTCTTTCTTCCTCTTCTAAGCTCTCCATTTTTGCTGCAGAAACTCCATACCTCTCAAGCTCTCCCTCCTTGTCAAACTCCCTCAGTCTCAAGCTCCCTCTCCCTCTTTGTTCCTTTTCTAAGCTCTCCATTGCTGCAGAAACTCCATCCCTCTCAAGCTCTCCCTCCTTCTCAATCTCCCTCCCTCTCAAGCTCTCCCTCCTTCTCAAGCTCCCTCCCTCTCAATCTCTCTCTCTCTCTCTCTCTCTCTCTCTCTCTCTCTCTCAAGCTCCCTCTCCCTCTCTCTCTCTCTCTCTCTCTCTCTCTCTCTCTCTCTCTCTCTCTCTCTCTCTCTCTCTCTCAATCTCTCTCTCTCTCTCAATCTCCCTCTCTCTCTCTCTCTGTCAAGCTCCCTCTCTCTCTCTCTCTCTCTCTCAAGCTCCCTCCCTCTCCATTACTGCAGAAACTCTATCCCTCTTTAGTCTACTCTAGGTTCAGGAAGCCTATTCTCAAACTCTAACCCTCTTTTAAGATTTCCATTGCTGCACTGAAAACCCTGAACTTTCTCTCCTCTCCACTCTTCTATTGTAGAACAAGCTTTTCTTTTCCCTTCTTCTCTTTTCTTACCACCATGGCCTCTTCCAGTAATGTGAGAAGACCTAGGGAGAAGGTGGAAGAGCTTGTACTACATAACACAAGAGATGAGAATGGAGTTTGGGCTCCAACAAGATTCAGGGTTGGGGCTTGGGTCTACATGCAGCCAAGCTCTAAGGGACCACATCGAGTGCGTCAACTAGGGAATATGCTACATCATTAGAAGGGGCGGCTACAAGGCTTCAAGCATACTAAGAAGGAAGGACTGGTTGCCATAGTGCAACATGTGTATACCCTTGGAGACCTGTACATTCAAGGCCAACAACCAAGGTTTCCTTCAAATTGTCAGTGTAACATAAACACAGCTTTAACAACATGCTAATATTGGATTTTTTGTTTCAAATTTTCTTATAATTCTCCATTTTCTTATGTCTCTCTGCTGCAAATATTTTCCCCTCTAATTATGTTGAGGAACAACCACTCTAAAGCCTCACTGGAGTTTTCTATGCTATGCATGCATCCATTGGAGAGGCAATGTTTGTATCTTAAAGCCCAAGTGATCTTGTACAGAACAATATCTTTTTCTTTTCTCACTCATATTTTGTAGATAAAAAACCAAGTTTATTTGGCAAGCTAGAAGAGATCCCCAACCCCCCTCTTAACAATCCCAAATGGCCCAAACCTGATGCTTGGACCATCTTATGCTTAAAGTTTAAGATGGTAAGTGATATCAAGACATCACTTAAGTTTTCAAAGGCATCTAGGTCAGTAGGGCTAAATTGGTTTTGTCCTTTACATGTTTTTGTGCACATGTTCAATTCCATGCCAATTCCATGAGCGAGTGGCAGCAAGCAAGCATTGGAGCCTAGCAGACCTGCGTCAACACTTTAGCATCATGGGATTTGACAATGTGGAAGAGTCAAGTTTCAAGTTGATGAGAAGAAAGGTATATCTGATTCCACTACATGTCTAGAGTTAACCCTTACACTTTCTGGTTATTGAGCCACTTTCTATATTTTTACAGATTGGGAAAGCGTAAGGAGGGGACAACCATGGTCTCAGAATCATGGCAAATGGGGGACCTTGAATTTTCAGCAGAGCAGTAAGGTGCATAGCCCTACCAACACATAGTAGGCATGTGGAAGAGCTTGAAGATGAACTGAGTATATGGGAAAATAGCCTCTGATTTGATGCGTGTGAGGGGTAAGAGTTTCAGGATCGAGGTGAAGGCAATGACAAGCTTTCAAGTCAACAAGGAGATGGACTCGATCAACATGAAGTAAATGTCACAAGAGGGGCAAAAAATGAAGACATAACATTTTAGATTAGATGACATGCTTGTAATTTTGTAGCAGGCTCTTTTTTAACCAATCTTTATGTAAATTTTGAAATCTTAATATTTTTGCAAACTGTAATTTTTTTTTCTAGCATGAAAAGGCCAAACTTTAAATTTTAACTATAAATAGCCAAAGGTGCCTTATTTCTCATTTTCACGCGATAAAAACCAAGCACGAACTCAAACACATGGCTGAAACTATGCTTGGTGTGCACAAACAATCTATTAAAGGACTTGAAAACATTGTGCTATCACAAACTCAACATGTAAATGAGTTAGAGGTGACAGAGCTTAGACAAAATAACAAAATATTAGAGGAACATGCACTCCAAAAAACCCAAACTAAAAGATACACCTCTTGGGTTAAGGGCAAGGTTTGGACATAACCTTCTACTTGGTAAGATATTCATGTAATTCATTTATTGACTAATTAATCATATATCGATTGACTATTAATATTTTCTTTTTTCCTTTTTGTGAAGCATATTTTGTTTGCGCATAGCCCATATTTTATGAAGAACCAAGGGCCTCTTGCTACATGGAACACTCAAGGCATGGAGAAATCACAGTATGTTGCCCGTATATCAACTATTTTTGTAGAACTCGACATGGTGGTGGGAAAACAAAAACAAATGCATTACGAGAGCTCTTCAACACATTCTATCGGCACACACAATGATACAATGTAATTCTTCAAGACCAGGTTAGTTTAAACCTAACAAAAATATTATCACTATTATCAACATCAATTTATTATAAGCAGTCATCATGCTAAATAAGGTGTATCTTTTTGCAAGATGAGGATGGAGCAATAGTCACACGGTAATACAAATATTCTCTTGATCATCTATCGTGTATACACCTATTAAAAAAAAGACATTAAAAAGGTCAGACATCTTAAGAGCTTATATAAATATAACATATGGAAAGACGACGCGATAAGTGCAATATGTTATAACTAGATTCTTCATATCGTGTCGTCCTTCCATGTAGTATATTTTGACATTAAAAAGGCCAAAACATAGGTACAATTCCATAATGTACCACATGTTGGGTATTTGATCTTACTTGAATGTGGTAAAGAACTTTGAAAAATGTTGGCTCACCCTTTTTTTACTACTCTTGGCAAACTTATGAGTTCCACGTGGCAGTATGACTAGCTAGCCAGTGGGACACGTGGCAGTACCTTGACACATGTACAAGTCAGTACTACGTAGACCCATGGCAGTACGACTAGCCGACCAGTGGACACATGGCAGTACCTCGACATGTGTAAGTTAGTACGCAGACACATGGCAATATAATTGACCATTGCATTGACATGTGACAGTATGACTTCATATGAAGTGGCCTCATACGACTTCACGTGAACCATATACACGTGGGCAGGATGTTTACAGACCCACACATGTGAAAATCCAAACTATAGAGTTCAATGGCTTCAGGGACTAGCATTTTGTACGTGCGCTAGGCTACTAGCTGAGCTCCTCCGGGGGTCAATTCTATCACATGATCTACTTCCCGAATTGGAGGCATCTCTGTTAACTCTACTGGGAATAAATCATTATACTCACTTAACCATTATGGTTCTTTAGCTTTTAACTTTGTGTCTACCAGATTCATTTTGACAACATAAATGAGCTGCTTCTTTCTAAGTCCTTTCAGTAACTTAGAAGCTTTTACTAATTGCAGATCTGGGGATCAGGAAATTCAAGTTCCTTAAACTTTGTTCCCGTGAAGGTCACAGAAGGAAATGGTTCCATTGTGACAGTGAATGTTAGCTTGATTTTTGTGGAGCCAATCCATTCAAAAACTCCCAAAGGTAGGACTCTGAACTAGCACTCATAACATTCCCATCTAGATTAAACTGAATACGATCTGTCTCATGGTGAGTGAAAAGAATCTTCCCACTGGCCAATTCAACTTGCATCGGTTTCCCTGATTACTGATCTAAGACTAGCTTACGCAAGCATCTTGGGGAAATAAATGAATGAGTATTGCCTGAATCAATCAAAAGCTTAAATGGCTTACCCTTATACTCATCTGGAGTATGGATGAAAGAGAATTGATGATTTGGCCCTTGGTTCTCAATTGCGGCATAAATCTGACCTCTTTTCTCTTCCACTACTTCTGCTATCGTAATAACTGCTTTGGCTGCTGCAGATTGGGGCGAAACTCTTTCTCTTTGGTTACCCCAGTTCTGGGAGGGAGTTCTGAGATTACTTTGAATAGAGGCAGATGGTTGAGCTGGATTCTTCCTGGGATTGCCCTGATTTTGGCGAGACGGTGATTTGACTAATATGAAGGGGCTGGTCTCTGCACTCTGGGTCCTTGACTTCCCTGTCCTCTTGACATGGTAGGAGTCAGGTAGTCTTTAAGCTGGTGACCAAAACCCTGACACCCAAAACACCTGTTCTCTCTAAGGGAAAGTTTGAAGCACTTCCCGGGGTTTGGAACCTTTTAAAGTTTGAGGGTGCAGGCTTTGGTGGGACCTTGACAACAAATGCTTTCGCAAAGTCCTTAGCCATTCTAATAGCATCAACCCCATTGAGACATGTTTGGCATTTTTCACCAAAGTGTCCAATGGCTCGTTCATCCCTCGAATGAATTTGGGCATCAGCTGCTCTTTATCCAAAAGTGGAGAATATTTGAGGAGAAGGGAAAATGCCTGATGGTATTCTTCAATTGTCCGGCTATCCTGCTTCAATTCCAAGAACTCATTCATTTTGGTTTCCAGGAAGCCCCCAGAGGATAGAACCTCTTCCTGAGGTAAGCTTTAAGATCTGACAGGTCTGGGTATTTCGGTCGAGACGGTTTGCTCGCAATGGTTCCTCCATGCGACTCTGGATGTTTCCACAATTTTTAATCTAGTGAGAGCCATCTTGCTCCTCTCATTATAACTGGTTACATCAAAATATTCTTCCATTGCCTCGATCTATTTTCCACTGTTTTTTCTAACTGTTCCCCTTCACCCTTGAATGGACCAAGTTGGGATTGCTTGAAAACACCTTGGGCTAGGAGGAATTAGAGACCTTTGATCTGTGGAAGTAGTAATGTCAAAAACAGCTCAGAAAAAAGGCGCCAGCAAAAATCACGAATTCTCCTAAACGCTTCGACGGTTTGCTGCGTGGAGTTGATGGGCTTGAAGAGCATTGAAGTGGCTACCATATGCTAGAAGGGTTTGCCCTAATTGTGAGTGTGCAAGGTGAATGGACTCCTCCACTGGCTGGGGGTACAGAGAAGAAGTGAAAAATAACTAAAATTTTGATTATTTCCTAATTATCTAATCCTAATTAATTAGATAATGGGCTCATAAATCTGATGGATTCTAGGCATGGCTCTGATACCATGTTAAAATTTGAGCATTGTGATGAGCTATGGTGGATCAAACACTAGAATCAACATCATTAACAAAGTGATTAGCAAATAATTAAGATGTAATTAGTGGGTAATTAACAAATAGATTAATGTAGGCATGGATACTCAAAAACCAGCAAATTCTCATTAGGGCAATGCCTCACACACAATGGACAACTAGGGTTGTGTGGCACAATAGTCTATGTGATGGCCGATCTAGAGAGAGTTCAATGTGTCCTTCCACGCTTTCTTGAGTTTGAAGGATCCATATTGGTTGGAATCAAGGGAAAGTTGTCCTACAATCATTCGTACATGAGTGGCTCTATTGGCCCTCTAATAACAATGTTAGCCTTGAATGCATTACTCCCTAACCTCTTTATTGTGCGAACAACGTTTCCCTCAATAATAATTGGTTGGCACACACATGATAGCCATTGAACAAAGCCTTGAAAATAACGAACTTCACAATGATGAACACATTGATGGTGGGCAAGATGACGAGCCCTTTTCTGATTACCTTATCCATGGACTCTACTCTTCACATCAAGTTGTAGACATGAATGATTCAATGATTCACGTTATGCCATGTGAAGGCTTTCCACCTTTGAGTCTATTCAAGGATACACATTGTGAAGAACTATGCTTACCATCAGTACGCAATGAAAAACTACCAATTGACAACAAAATGGGAGTTGACGCATAGTGATAGACAGTTTGCTTTAAACATTAAAAATTTTATTCTTCAAAACTGTGAAAATCATGGTCAACAAAGTGCTATCATCAATTTGGGTTCGACTACGCAAAGGCAAATTGAAAGGTTCTAGCCTCACAACAAGAGATATCACCTGCGACCCCAATATAGAGCAAATTTTGGCCTCTAAGATAGGCTATAGAGACTTTGAGACATTGCACACTTCTCCTGACTTCAAAGAGAAGAATGCTTGCTAGAGGATAGCACTGAAATATTTTTCCTTGACTCGATTAAGAAATACACTAGAAGAACTTCACATCTCTCCAACATATGCCTTGCAAATTTCTTGACACTCTTTGACACAACCTGAAGAACACACAAAATACAAAAGAAACCAAGAATAGTGTGGTACATAAACTACAACAAGGAAAGAGTCCCCGAGAATCACTATCGAGAGCAATACTTGCTTTTCTTCCCATTCCAAAATAATGAGCTCTCAAGCTTCGACGGTTATGGGTCTTGGCATGATGTCTACACCTCAAATGTTAACATTATTCTTAGCAACATGCAAAAGTATAACAAGCCATCAACAATACAAGATGAGAATGAATGCAGCAGGTCTTGTTCAAAAGCATCCAGCTCAAATTCTAAACCTCTTCTAAACACCCTAGCACAGAAAATGAAAGAGAGCACTATGACATTGCACTTGATGTTCCAAACCCACCCCAAAAAAAAAGACCTTAGAGTCCCAAAAACCTACATCTTCATGCCCAATGCAACATTTTATGAACAGCTCCAAAAACTAAATGATGAGGAGTGATTAATCTTCAATGATGTCATGCTCCGAAAGAGGCCACAACCAACAAAATCCCTCAATCTTTTCTTGATTGGCGGAGTAGGCAGCACAAGAAAGACATTCACACTGTTGCTCATTGTACAAGGTCTTTTGCGGCATTACACTAAGTCTATTCAGCAGGGGATGATGTTAAGTCCCCAACAACCCTGCTTATGGCCTACATGGGAAAGGCTGCATTCAACATAGGTGGAAGAACAATACATTCAACATAGGTGGAAGAACAATACATTCAGCATAGGTGGAAGAACAATACATTCAGCATTACACTTACCATTACTCACAAATACACTTGCAAGTCTATCCACAGAAAAACTAGATATCTTGTCCACACATTACAAGAATCTCAAACTAGTTGTATTTGATGAGATTTCCCTCATTGGATCTAGAACTCTCAGCCTTGCTGATAATTGATTACATTGTATCAAGCACATGCACGATAAATCATTTGGTGGTGTTGATGTCATTATGTGTGGTGGTGATCTTTTCCAAGCAAGTCTGGTTCGTGATTCGTGGATTTTCAAGCCATAATCACAATTGCTAGAAGCATTCACACCCACATATTGGCAAACAACACCAAGGTGCTACGAGATAAAAACCACTATGAGACAACATGATCCAACCTTCATAAACATTCTCAATAGAATAAGAACAAGCACTCATGCAGACATGGACTTACATTACCTAAATGCTACATTTTGCAGAGCACCTCCTTAACAAAATGATATAGCCCACCTCTTCTACACCAATGACGACAAAAATAAGCATAATGACAAAGTGTATCATCAAAATTTAGGAGAGCCTCGTCTCCTTGTGGCAATCGTTATATGACACCAAACATGCAGTAGAAAAGTACAAATACCACATGAGCCTCAAGCAATCGCAAGACTCCACTAAGTCCTCCAATTGAAGCCAAATATGACCATTGAGTTATGTGCCGAAAACCATGACATTGGAGACGGGCTTGTGAATGGTGCGGAGGGAAATTTCATGAGCTCAAACTTGCAATATTCAACCCCACTTGTTTGGATCAAGTTCTCCTCTCAACAAATAGGACAAAAAATCGAGGTACAAGTCAAGACACTTATACACACATGCAATACCTCGTATACATGGACACCATTGCATATAGTTGCAAAAGAATTCCAAATAGACCTGTAAAAATGCTTTGAATATAATCACAAGAAAGCAATTCCCAATACAGCTTGCATTAGCAAGGATGATACACAGGTCTCAAGGGCTCATGATGGAAAGTTGGAATTTAGTCCAAAAAAAATCCATGGCCATGGATTGGTGTACACAGCTCTCTCAAGAATCAAAGACCCAAACAACTTATTCTTGTTAGAACCCATACAAGACACACACATAAAGATTGATGAGAGCGTTCGGCTAGAGACTCAATGTTTCCAAGCCGAAAGAAGATGGGAATGCTTCTAGAATCAGTTAGACCTTTTCAAAGACTCGCACACAATCACCCAATCCTTGAACACAGTCTCCTTAAGACAACACAAAGACAACATACTTTGCGACAAATCGTTGATGTCATCACACATTCTATGCTTCCAAGAAACAAGATTGCATGCACGGTGAAAGAATCAAGCTTGGAAATTTCAATGTGATCACCTCAACCGGTGCCCACGATCTTGCAATTTATTACGATCCAGTTTTGAAAGTGCAATGATCCCATAGGCAAGAACAAAACAACATCTTGGCACTTGCTGCTGATTTCATTGACCATACCAACAAACACTTTCAAATAGCAACAATTTACCGATCACTGACCTCATCTCCTCGTGCTCTTCATTGACTACTACAAGTCATTTTCCATACCAACAAACACTTTCAAATAGCAACAATTTACCGATCACTGACCTCATCTCCTCGCGCTCTTCATTGACTACTACAAGTCATTTTCCAAAAATTCAGCATGCAACACCAAATTGTCCTCATCGGTGATTTCATCATTGACGCACTAAAGCCAACAAATACATATGCATCTCTCACATCTTTCTTGACTACTCACAACATGACACAACACATTACATTGCCACATTGCACCAATCAACTTTAGACCACATATGGACAAATAATAAGAGCATGAATGCAAAATTTGGAACCAACTACTGTTATTGGTCAGGTCATTCAATTCTCTACATGCTCATACCAAACGAATTAGCACCTTCCTTATAAAATTCATTCTGCTACACTCAATTCGGCCTACCATTCATCACCCCCTGCAATTTCCCACCCCCCTCCCCCTTCACCGCTTCTTATAAGCGTACCCATCAGCGACAAGAAACACAATCTAGCCAATCACTCAACCACCTCGATCTCAAACTCTACATCACAATCATTTTTCCATGTTACTTCCCTTGTAAAAACTCCTCTTCTAATATAATCTCATTTTTCTTTGGTCCATTTCCAAAACATTCTTTACTTTATTTTACATGTTATCCCTTACATTCAGTACAAAAGGTAGGCCGTCTTAAATTCTTTAAGTTATTGTTAATGTAAAATATGAAGAAATCTCTCAATGTGAAATATGAAGCTCTCTCTCTCTCTCTCTCTCTCTCTCTCTCTCTCTCTCTCTCTCTCTCTCTCTCTCTCTCTCTCTCTCTCTCACACACACACACACAAATATTTATGCCTTATATGTGAAGAACTAAAATTTGAACTAAGGTGGAGATTGTTTTTGGTTGTTTTCAGTGCTATAAAGATATATCAAAAATTAAAAAAGGTTAAGAAATGAGTTGGTTGACATTAAAACAAAAAAAGGTTAAGGAAATGAGTTTATTAACATTATTGAAAGGATTATTTGGCTTAAAATTTGAATATATATATATATAATTTGGTTAGAGAACCATTGTATTAAACAGATAAACACACAGTCAAATATATAATCTATTACTTATTTATGATCATACATATGCATAAATATGCATACATATATATATACATATGTATGTATATAAATATATACGAACACGCACACAACCTTTTTGGGTTGCATTTCTTGTAATGCTACCCCCTTAGTAGTTTTTTTGTATAAAACAAAACGTGGAGAAAATTAAAAAAAATCCTTTTCCAAGTTGGCCCAACCACTATTACTAATGTAGGAAATGCTAATGTTCTTTTTTTTTGGGGTGGAAAATCACCTTTATTAACAAAACTATGGCAACGTGCTATTTATAAACTATCCACCAAACAAAAACAAAGAGGAAGGTTGTGCAATCCAAAAACAAAGTGGAGTAACCAAAGAGATGACGCTTCCCTTCTCACACCCTTCTCCTTGTACGTGTCTGCACTACAATGTTGCTACTCCTCTGTCTTCCACCACCCCATCGATTTTCCAACCTACACACATAAAGGAGAGTGTAGGAAGCACATGAACATGCACAAAGAAAATTTTCATGGTCATGATTGGGATGGTTTTGTAAGAGTACCTATGGGAACCCTCTACTAGATAAACATGCTAGAAAGGTCATGATGATTAGGAAGGTTTTGGAAGTGCTTCCATGGGCACCCACTCACTTTTGACCTGTCGTGCAATAAGACTCAGAATGTTTGGCTGAGATGTGGGAAATCACCTCAGAATGTTTGGCCGAGATGTGGGAAATCACCTCAAATGCCGCACCAATCCTATGTGTTCCAAAGCCTTTTGACTAAAAGAGAGGGCTACTAGGGCTTCCTTTCATTTAAATCTCTATTTTTTGTTCTCTCTCTCCTTCCTCTCTCTCTCTCTCTCTCTCTCTCTCTCTCTCTCTCTCTCTCTCTCTCTCTCTCTCCCCCCCCCCTCTGTTGAGGTTTCAAAACTTGAAAACATGCATAAAAATTAGCACACACACAGAGAGAGAGAGAGAGAGAGAGAGAGAGAGTTTACCTTTTGGATGACCATTGCAGCAACTGAGGCCATGATGTATCGATCGTCCAATATGTAGGCTCGCTAGTCAGTCGTCGCTCACTCACCATGCTCATTAGTGTGTCCAAGATAACACAGTGGCACAAAGAAAAGTCAACCAACTCTTCTCCCTTCATATATAGTAAGATGGAAATAGGCCCCTTGTTTTCTCATAAGCTTCATTAAATCTGCCTTTTTTGCAATCACATACAAGATTTTAAAACTATATTCCTTATAAAGCACATCCTTACTCATTTTCAAATGGATGAGGTATAGGACCCACTTGCACACTTTAGAAAACAGAAGGAGTGTATCACTATAACCTCAATGAACCATAGGATCGCCTAAACCTCTAATTACCTGTACACTGTGTAGCTCGTCAAATCTTAAGCTATGCAATGAAGAGGTAGAAAATTCCAAGAAAATGTTAGATATCACATTTGCAGTCATTTCAATGTTGGCGAGATGATCAAACGTACAAGCAAGTCTTCTTCTTCCTTTGACCATAGAATTCGTTTTCATTTAGCTTTATTTTCTTTCACTTCAACAAAGCTATAAATTTTATCATGCAATTGAAGAAGTATCAAGCGGTGCATTGCCGGTGCTTTCGTTTCTTTTTTGCCCACATGTTTACCTAGTTCTACGGCTAACAAGAGCTACCAACATTATCTTACATCAAGGAGTCATGGTAGATACACCAAAGGGTCACACATTCAAGATATGAAGCAATAGTATCTAAAGCTACAACTTGGATGAGCGCCCGTAATGGTGTGATGGAGTATTTATGACCATTCCCGCTTCAAGAGCATGTGGTAACAAGTTAGGATGAAGTCCTAAGTGATGTACTTCATGGATATATTATGAGAGTAGTCATTATAATTGCATTAGGCCTCTTATGAGCCTAAAGTGCTCGACTGGCCACAGTTTAAGTGAGTGTGAACACTTATGGCCATGTATATAAGTGAATTTCTCTCATAATACAAGAGACTCTCCCATTGTGCAATTGAGTATGCTAGTGAGTGTGTGTGAGTGAAGTGAGGTGAGAGAAGGGACGAGTACCCATAGTGCAATGCAACGGTGTGACAACGCTCGCAGGAGGCACGGTGGAATTGCTTCTCAAGGAGTTGTAGAGCTTGGAGACCTCAAGGGTTACAAGCTCGACCATTGGAAATATCCTCACTCACGACATATGTGGTTCACCAGGGTAATTTCTTTTTGGATGTGTTTCAAGGAGTGTTAGGATGAGCCATAACATTTTTGGCGCCGTTGTTGCCGGGGAACCATCCCTTGGCTTTTTCCATCGTTTTTCCTCTAATCTACATACTACCCATCGCCCATTATCTTTATTAATGGTTTCCTATGAAAAAGATATGGATTTGATGGTGATTTATGTGAGATTTGGTGTAGAATAGCTCTCTTTTTTGTTTTTGAAAAGAATGTTTTTTGCTTAATTTTTAGATTACTTTGTTGTTTTTGCGGTTTTTCATGTTCTTAGGGCTTACACATAGTTTGTATTAGGCTTAGTTTGCATCCATTGCATCAAACAATGCAATAGAATGCAATTTTTAGTGAATGTTAGCTCTCTTCAGTGTTAAACATAGATTTAAGATCATTAATTTTTTAGTGAATGTTAGCTCTCTTCAGTGTTAAACATAAATTTAAGATCATTAATTTTAGTTTAATTATATTTTTGTTGTTGAAATTTTTTAGATTAGAGTGTTAGCAAGCATTAGGAGTAGCTTAATCTCTCCAAAAATTTCTTAAAACCATCAAAAAATCCTTGAATTTGACTAATTTCTCTTAATGGTTTGGTTTTTGTCATTAAGGGTGATTAATCTTGTTCAAGAGGCCAAAAAATAGAAAATATGTTAATTGGTGTTTAAATTGATCATATGAGTAGTCGAAATTAGTGTTTTGAGAGCATCTAGATGCATCAAAACATCTAATCACATCAATTGGAGAAATTTGACTCTCTTTGCTTAATTTTGCCTTAAAAGGGGAGACCATAATTAAGAGTCTAATTTATCCCTTATTTTAGATTAATTTAAATAGTTGTTGATGCACAAAGATTAGCATTCCCTTGCTCTATCCAATTATGTGTTCAATCGTGTGAATTAATTAGGGATTAGTGGTTAATTAGACTCCTTGGTATCTTGAATTAATCCTTAATCACTTTTTTACATAACTCATTAAGGCTAATGAGCATTCAATGAGTAGATGCTCATGAGTTATCAATTTGTCTATTTTGGGAGTCATTGAATGCTCATGAGCATTCAATGAGTAGATGCTCATGAGTTATCAATTTGTCGATTTTGGGAGTCATTGAAGGGTGTAAGGGGTGTCATTAAAAGGTTGACTTTTTTTATTCCCACTTACCTTTTTGAAAAAATGCCCATATCCTTTTCATTTTAAATTCAAAAAATATCCCTCCCAAAAAAGAAAATTCGTATTTCCCACTAGACTCCAAAAAACAATTCGAATTTAATATTCTGTGAAGTCTGTGGTTCATGATGTGAACCATTTTCTACAACTTCACGGAACCTGAGTTCACACCCAAAAGATTTATCCTTAGGAACCGTGCAAAAAATAAAATAAAATAAAATAATCAAATTTAATATTCCATGAAGTCCGGTTCACGGCGTGAACCATTTTCTGCAACTTCACGGGACCTAAGTTCACACCCAAAAGGTTCACGAAACCTTTTTTTTAATCGAATTTAATATTCCGTGAAGCGGATCTGGTTCACGGCATGAACCATTTTTTGCAACTTCACAGAACCTAAGTTCTAAGTTCATGCCCAAAAGGTTCACGGAACCTTTTTTTTTAAATCGAATTTAATATTCCATGAAGTCCGATTCATGGCGTGAACCATTTTCTGCAACTTCATAGAACCTGAGTTCACGCCCAAAAGGTTTACGTCCTAGGGAACCGCACGTGAAAAAAAAATGAATTTAATATTCCGTGAAGTCCGATTCACAGCGTGAACCATTTTCTACAACTTCACGGAACTAGAGTTCACGGAACCTTTTTTTTAATTGAATTTAATATTCCGTGAAGTCCGGTTCATGGTGTGAACCATTTTCTACAACTTCACGGAACTAGAGTTCACAGAACCTTTTTTTTATCGAATTTAATATTTTGTGAAGTCCGGTTCACGGCGTGAACCATTTTGTGCAATTTCACGAAACTAGCATTTCGTTGAAAAAAATAAATAAATAAAATATAAAATTTATACAACCCTTGAAGTCCGTCGGTGTGAAAAGGGATCTGTCGGCCAAAAAACCCCTGTTTAGAGGCCCGTATATCCTAAATCGTATATCTGATGAAGATGCTCTAAGGCTCATCGAAAAACTAACATCGAGCTCTTTGACTTTGGACTTGGTTGTCCGAAGTCAAAATCGACCATTTTGGCCTCTGACTAGTAGCTCTGATTTTATATTCACGTGATCACAAAATTTTTTTTGTTAATAACATGTGTGAACATGTTATTAACATGTTCTCAAAAAAGCCGGTGGCAAGCGACCTGGTAACCGGGAAAAATCCCGCCGGGCTTTTGCTATACCCGGCGGGCCCGCCGGGATAAATCAAAGCCCGGCGGGTCCCTGCGGGGTCGTCATATAGCCCGGTGGGGTACAATTTTCTATATATATGGGCCCGGGGGGCCCTTTGGGATTTCATTGCTGACAGCATACACAGGTAATGAAAACTTGTGTGTGTGTGTGTGTATGTGGGTGTGTTCGTGCGGGCAGCCGCCCACTGTCGCAATGCGCGGCAGGATGTGGGTGGTCCGCCACACGAGAGATGTGTGTGTGGGTGAGTTCGTGCGGGCAGCCGCCCATTGTCGCAATGCGCGGCAGGATTTGGGTGGCCCGCCACACGACTGGTGTGTGTGTAAGGCCATTCTTCGGAATGGTGCTTACCCTGGGGCACTTAGTCGGTAATGCGGCTAGTCTGTGTCCTATGGTAAGTATGACACGCCGTAGCGGTACTAGTCGGTAACGCGGCAAGCATAGTATCGTTATGGCGATGTCACCTTCCCTTCCCTTCCCTTTGTCAAATGCGGACATATGGTCGGTAACGTGGCCAGTGTATGTTCGTATCCTATTGGTATTCCCATAGAATCGGGCGGCATTTTGTCGTTAACACGGCAAGTTGGTGTCGTCCGCTAGTGCATAAAATGTTTTTTGCATATTGCGGCATTTGATCGTTAACGCAGTCAAAAAAGTGTCGTAAATTTGCTTGCGTATTTCGGCATATGATCGTTAACGCGGTCGAATAAATGTCGTAAATTTGTTTGATTTGACTTGTATTGTTTTTATTGTGTTTGATCCATGCGATACTTGGTTGCTAACGCGGCATTAGTATTTCATGGATCAAAGTTTACATCATATTGTCTAAACGTTTTATTTTATAATATCGTGATTCGTAACTCGAAAAATATGAATCTCTCTCTTCTTACCCCCCTCTCTCTCATGATACACTTCACAACTCTTTCTCTATCTCTCTCATGATTCACTTCACAACACGATAGATGTGTAGATAATGATTTTTTTTATTTCTCTTAAAATATACATAATTCTTAATAATTTCTTTTTTCTCCCTCTATTTACTTAAAAATTAAAACAATACATTATTTTTCTCTTTAGGAACTCACAAAAACATTAAAAATGTCATTTAATGTTTCTTCTCTCTATCTGTCACAACTCTCTCTTCCTCTCCTCTCTCTCTCTCTCTCTCTCATGATACACTTCACAATTCTCTCTCTCTCTCTCGCAATGATACACTTCACAACTCTTTCTCTCTCTCTCTCATGATACACTTCACATCTCTCTCTATCACGATAGGTATGTAGATGAGGAGTGCTTTAGGATTACAAAACATTATTTTTCTCTCTTTAGGAACTCACAAAACTATAAAAAATATCATTTAATGTTTCCTCTCTCTATCTGTCACACCTCTCTCTCTTCCTCCCCCTCTCTCTCTCTCTCTCTCATTCGATAATGTATACACTTCGTAAGTAATAATGCGCTTGTTGCGGTTGTCTCACGTTCGATAATGTATTGCATGATGTTGAGTTCAGTAATGTTGTTTGATATATTCTGTTTTTGTTTGATCATTGATAAGTAATGATACACTTATTGCTGTTTTCTCACGTTTGATGATGTATTGGATGATGTTGAGTTCATTAAAATTATTTGATATTCCGTTTTTGTATGAACATTGACGATATTGATATACTTGTTGCTGTTCTCTCACGTCTGCTTGATGTTTATTTCAGTAATGTTTGATATTCTGTTTTTTTGTGTTTAGTGTTATTTGCTAGATTTACGAAGACGATCAACATGCTTTCTCCCGAAGAGCGCAAAATTGTTCTGCGAGCAATTCGCGTTGAAGCGGTCATCACAGTATCACAATGTACTGATGATGTCGTCAAAAAGATCAATGAGTCTGAGATACTCATGCAAGATCTCATAGACCAAATATGGGAAAATGCACAGTGTCGGAGGCAACGCTGAGCTGCTAGATAGACAGAAGATAGCAAATTTCAACCATCAGCACATAACACGAACCATTTTGGGGAGCATGCGCGTAGCATGCAGTGATCTTAGAGATGCTGCCCCGCCTGAAGCCAATATGCAACGTCTACAGTTATGGGACGTTGTATGGAGCGAGCAAAGAGCCAAGAGCAAGCGCATAAAGGCGTTGGATGCAGAGTCCCTCCCCAAAAGAGTGCGCATTGCCCAGGACGTCGCTGCAACGTCCAATCAGGAAGATGCAAGTGGTACAGGTGTCATTAATCGTACCATCTACAATTCTATGTGCACACATCTTATTGGCATCCCGCACGAAGCTCTTCACGAAGGATGAACAATAGGCTCCGGTGTGTTTGGAACAGTAAAAGAGTATGCAATTAAAGGTATATCATTTTTACCGGAGCACATCACTTTTTGCGGAAAGCACTACAAAGGAGAAGGCAGCGCGAAGTTCGAGAGCTTCCAGGCAGAGCAGGGTATGCAAGTGCTACATCCATCGATTGTCCGATGCATTGCCTTTACAAAAGAGGCTCCATGGATCACAATTTTCCCGTACTATAATGGCGGCGCTCTTGGTGATACTCTTCTGAAGGTTCCCTTCAGATTCAGTGAGTTCACCACCGCCATTTTTCGTTTGGATCGAGGATGGAGACAACCCCCGCCTGATAATATCCCTTTAGGTCATCTAGAACTTTCAAAAATAAAAGAGGTAGTAATAAACATGCCACATATTATGCATGCCCTGGTGGAAGGTGTAGCGGCAGCACATATGGCAGGTATTGTACATACCGACCTACATCCTTTCAATGTAGTGTTGGATTATACAAAAGAGCTAAAGCCACGTATAGGTATTATCGATTGGGGGTTGCTGCTGAGAGTGCCCAAAAAACGGGTGTCTCTCAATTTTGTTTTTGAAGCAGACAAGAACCCCGAGAAGGTGGCACAGGCAGTCTCCCACGCAGACAGAGAGCGAAATAAACGGCCGTGGATAGCCCCAAAGCTTTATGATCCATTTTTGGCAGATGCATACACTCCTGCATCTGATGTTTTTGCCTTGGGATATTTATTACAAACTTTATATGACTTTTGGCAGAAAGTGCAAGAGTTGTGGATGGATAATAGTTCCCATGACAAAGTTACCATGGATACTATTATTCATAGAGTCAAAAATTGGATGTTTCTGCCTAATCGCGATGAGCGAAAATCAATTTTGCAAGTAGTTGAATTTTTTAGATCACTAAATACTGACCCTACGAGGGCACAACGTCCTCTTGTAGAGCTATCGGTGGCATTCACCCCAACTTTGTAATGATACAGTATCAAGAGATTAAGTTTCAGGAATGGCATTTTGTTTCTCTCTTCAAAATTTGATGTGTCCAATGTTTCAAAATTTTGTTTCTCTCTTCATTGAGTCTTTGCAACATCTCTCTCCTCTTGTGGTGTTTAAGTTTATGTTTTCTCTTCAAAATTTGATGTGCGAGCATTGTTTGAAGTGTTTTTGGAGTCAAGTGGATATTTCTCATCGAGTCTTTGCAATACATATCTCCTCTCGTAGTGTTTGACTTCAAGATTTTGAGAGTAATGGTCAATTTATCTTACGTTGATCTTTACAGTTCATTAAAATCCTAAAGTCATTTACGTTCATGCAGATATGGAGCAGGCGCAAGCGAACGAGCATCAGGAGTTAGCCAAGAAGGCATACGAGCGAATGAAGGCCCTTGCACATGGCCTGACAGCCCGCGAAGCTACAAGAACAGCATGCAGGTTATCGAAATGGACAAATCCAACTTATGCCCAATGGAAAGACATAAACAAACGCGTAACCACAGAGATGATAAAGGAAATATGGCCATGTCCAGATGGCGAGATTAAGAAGGGAAGATGGAAGATTTCTCGTTGCACTCACAATGATATCAAAACTAATGTCGAGCGCATTTTCTTGGAGGTGTACGGTCGTCCTCTCCATAACGCCGACGCTCCACTCTATTTTGCTAAAATGCTATATGCTCACTTTATCCTAGAAACTCCAGTAGACTTCGCCTCCAGAGAGGCCACTGTCAACACCCACGACATACGTGAAGAGACAGTGACATTCACAAGAGAAGAACTTGCTCTCATGGTGGAGGGCGCTGGACTGGAGTTAAACCAGGTCAAAGAAAGCTTAGGGGCACAGCTAGCAGAGAAGGAGAAAGAAGCTGACCGATTAACTCAAGCGTCAACTCCTCCCCCGGCCAATAGAGGGATTCAAGAGCAGCTAACAAAGATCAGCCAAGATGTGCAGAGCATCTCCTCACGTATTGCTCCTGTGCGCCAAGGAAACCACATCTCTCATTTTTTGATACATCCTGATCTTGTGGGAGTTTCTGCTGAGGCTACAAGTTCCTCCACCCCCCAATGTCGTGTATGTTACAAAGTATTCGATGGGTGGAGCGGCCAGTATATACTACCATGTGGACACTATTACCACTTAATATGTTTAGTGAGACAAATGCAAAATACTTCCACATGTGCATTGTGCAGTGTCCCAATAAATCAAGGTATTTATACAGTGTTCGGCATGGCTAGCGAATATAAACCACCAGGACCTTTAGATGCAACTCCTAGTGCAATTCGCAATTTATTTCAAGATGAGAGCTAAGAAAAACAAATTCTACTTTTGTATTGATAATTTCTCCAAATATGATCATTTGTACGAGTACTTTTTATTAAATTAATGAAGTGACTTCTTCCTCTATGTCAGTATCTTGCTCCAAAATTCTTTCACCGTTTACTCTCTCGTCTGCTAAATTAAGCTCATCTAAGTCAATGTCTAAATTGTCTTCTATCTCAAGGGTGGTGCACAACGTACGTCCAACATCAAAGTTCTCGTCTACTACATCTTCACAATTGTACATCCATCTAGGCATATCTTCTTCATACTCTTCGCTTTCGATGTCTCGCAAGATCTTTTCATTGCAGTACATGTAAACAAGTTTATCTGCTCGATCCGCAAGAAGTCGATTGCGAATAGTACTATGAATATATTTATACATGCTCCAGTTTCTTTCTGAGCCTGAGTTTGAAGAGCACTAACTTAGAACCTTCATCGCAAGGTTGCGCAATAAAGCATAATGCTCACCACCATTCATCATCCACCACTTCCATGCAGGTTGCTCTTTAGCCATTTGTTGAACAAGGGAGTTGGAAAATAAACCCTCTTTCAACCGAAATGAGGTCATCTCCTTTATGCACTGTACACGATCATCATCATTATTATAGAAAGTGTTTACCACTTTATAAAAATCTTGCACCACCTCAACGTTGGACATCAAATCCATATTCCAATATTCAGGATCTAACATGTAAGCAGCACTGTGCAGTGGTGAATGCGCTCCAATCCATCTAGCATGAAAGTACTTCAACAGAACTTTTCTTTGTCTACTGGAGAATGGTACACGCCATTGCTTTTCCACCACTGAATGCTCTAATTTCTCAGGACACTCCAAACTCCGCTAGACAGTCCACCATTGCATCCATGCTTTTCCGAGATTAGGCGCTCTTTGATCAAGACTTTGTACAGCATACATAACAGGCATCATTACATGGTATGCATCCATCACACTGTTCCACCAACTTCTTCTCGTAAGTGCTCCCTTCAAGACTTTGATTTTCTCTTTCACTTTTTCAAGTTGAGTGTTCTCCCAGTCATGAAATGCCATGCATGTAAATGTTTCACAAACTGCATCTTTATTTCTAAGAAGAGACTCAAAAGTGTAAAAGTGAGTGCAAAACCTAGTCTCCACTGGAAGCTTTAACATAACTGACATGCGAGGTCGAAACATATCTAAAACTCTCTGTCTCTTGAGCATGAATTTCACAAGCTGGCGAGCAGTGTCGACGATTGAGGAAAACCATTTGGTATCATCAGATTTATACCAATCTTTTAATACAAGATTCAAACTATGAGTATTACAGCCTACCGGAAAAATATGTGGATATTGTCGCTGTAGGATTCTGGATGCATTTTTACAATTTTTTGCATTGTCCATGACGACTTGGACTACATTTTTGGCACCCACTTCCTCTATCACAGAGCTAATGACTTGAGCAATGTAAGCCCCAGTTTTGATTGAACCAGCTGAATCCACGGCACGGATGAAAGTCTCACCTCTAGGTGAAATAACCATTACATTAATTAATGGTTTTCTTTGCACATTAGACCATCCATCACTTACTATACTACATCCAGAAAGCTCTATATTGCTAAGAATTATTCTTTGTACACGTTCTTTTACCTGCGCATAACATTTCTCTAATAGATCATTTCGCATAGCATGGTACGTAGGCGGTGAAAACCCTGGTCCAAACTCACCAATTTTCTTCCATGCTCTCTTCCAATGCTCACTGTCCACCATCATCATAGCACTCCCAGAAAAGTAAATCGCTTCAGCAAGGACGAGTTGTGCATCATCGAGTCGACCTTGATGTAGGCTTTCTTGCAATGAAGTTTGACGCATGGGTATATTTCCTACGTCAAAGTTTCGCCTGCAAGAAGATGCACTGGGTAGATTACTTTCTGGTTGCACATTGCCGTTCGGGGTACAAGTAGGCGAAGTAGCGGGAGTTTGATGATTAGAACAACAGTGTTCTTGCTGCCTTGATACATTAACGGTAGGAGTGTCATGTTTTCTTGAATCTTTCTTTTGAATTTCTTCTCTTATGCGTTTGGCCACTATAGGTGCAGAGGGGTGGGTACATGACTTTTTCTTCGGTCCGCCTAAAAAGTGTTCTCTTAGTCGAGGCGCCCCACCTGATTTTACTGCATGGCATAGCTTACACTCCCAATCTATGAATCGATCACCAACGTTAATTGCATATTGCCACTCTATCCTAGGTGCCTTTTTTTCTGCTATTTGAAATTTGGACTCTATTGGAGGTATCACTGGATCCAACATTGTCCTCCATCTCAACAAATAACCTATTCAACCAAGCATATAACAATGAATACACAAATGAAAAAACAACAAATCACTCACGTATGACAAAACATACATCTGCAGACAAAGTACTTCGAAACTATCTTGACAAATACAAAAGATCATCACATAACATAAAACTACTTCAAACTATCTTGCAAGGTCTTACTACAAAACTACTTCGAGACTATCATACACATTGCACCCCCAATGAAGGATGCCTTTTGTACCCAATTAAGGATACTTTATACAATCAAAGATCTATGCTTGCCCAATACTCTAGTATAGGACAATAGACCTTTTCTAACATTCACAAAAAAAAAATCAAAGATCTATGCTTGCCCAATACTCTAGTATAGGACAATAGACCCTTGTCTACTCTAAACTATATCAAGTATCAAGAACCAATACAAGCCCCTAAGCAGGACTCTTGGCTCCATCAAACCATTCATAAAGCAGAATGAGGTAGGTAGATTACGTACGTGGCTCAAATGCAAGGCTGAATGACTCCAAATTTGTCCCTAAATCTCCGCAAGTATTAGCTACGAACCACACCCTGCCCCCAGTTCAAAGAACTAAGGACGAGTGGCCCAATAGCCTTAGGAGTGCCTACAAGGAAAGACGACAGCCCCTAAAATAAGGACGTTCTTCCCAAGAGGACACTTCTAGCAACTCGAGAGCTCTACAAGTACTTTGAGGAGAGATATCACGCCCCCAAAACAAGGACTATCTTCCCAAAAGTTGTACGATGGGTGTCGGGCAGTGTTTATATACAGAATAATACCCCGCCGGTGTTCCTTGTTTTTCCCGGCGGGCCCGCCGGGCTTTTGTCTTTCTCGGCGGGCCCGCCGAGAAAACTCTGTATACCGGCGGGCCCGCCGGGAAAGATAGAAGCCCGGAGGTGTTACTGGACTAGTGGGTTCCGGCAGGTCATTTCTCAGGTCATGTGAATATACAATGTGATCACAAGTTTTAATATGTTAACACTAGGTTTTGTTAACGTGATCACGAAATTGTGAAGACGTTAATGAAATCCCTGACTAGCAGCCTCAAAATTTGACCCGAAAATCGAGGTAAAAAACAATCCAAAAATAACAAAAAAACGAAAAAAAAAAACGTGCAAATGACGACGAGTCATATTCTGGCTACTTTTTGAAGGTCTAATCGATAAAATCACAGAAGACTCAGGGGAAACAAAGTTATAGTACTCCAAAATACTACAACTCCCTCATACAGAGTTTTTCAAAATTCATTTTGAAACACCCTCAAAAACGTGCTACGAAACAGGGAAAATTTTCTCGAAAAAAATTTTCGTCTTGAGACAATGATGGAAAATAGGTTTTATTACCTCCTCTTCCATCTGGGAAGTTACTATCATGCGCTTTTTCGAAAAATTATCTCTAAGGTCGTTCACGTGTAGCACTTAAGCTATTTAGGGCGAATGGACATCCGTTTGATCTAACGAAGAGTACGCCAAGCCTCTTGAGGCTGTAACGGGTTGTGGGAGAATATAAAAAGCAAAAAAATAAATTTGTGGTTGCTCATTAAGAAGCATTTAGGTACAACGTGGCCACGATAGAGGGATTGCCAGGGATCACACAAGGACTAAACCCAATGGCTGACATCTTCGAGCCATTGAGATCTATGCCACAAATGCACCTCCCAATACCATTGGCTATGCCTATAACAAGTGTGTCATCGGGTTTTACACCCCCTATCACTTCGATCCCAATGGGATTTGGTCCCTTACCTAACATTCTCACAAATCCTAGAAGTACCAACCCTTTCCTGGATGCCCACACCTTGGACATACTGACTAGTCTAGGAAGGGGGGTGGCCCAATGTTTCAATCAGTCTCTTCCAACAAGAGTACTCACATACAGACTCAGTGACTCACAGAAATACAACCGTACAAGTTTCTAAAATTATGGCAAATGTGACGGAATAACAGACCCTGTTCAATTCATTCAAATATTTGAACAGAGATACGGCCGTAAAAATTTCTAAAATTATGGGCAAATATGACGGAACAATAGACCCTATTCAATTCATTCAAATGTTTGAATAGAGATGTGAAGCCTTTAGAAATCCCAACTATCCCACCAAGGTACATGCGTTGAACCTATGCTTAGAGGGAAAAGCTAGTCGATGGTTCATCACATTGATGCCTGCGAGATCAAGACCAACTTCAAAACCTTGAAATCATCCTTATACATGTTTTTTCCAGACAAGGTAATCGTTGGAGTGCAACAACAGAACTATATTCAATTGATCGTCAAACCAAATGAATCCATTAGAGATTTTATCCTTTGGTAAAACTCTTGGACTCACGTTGTGAGTCATGGGAAAAATTAAACGATGTTCAATTAAAGAGATGTTTTATGATGGGCTTGAAGAATAATAGCTTACACAACTTAATCATTGTACCCAAGATGGAAACATTCGATCAATGTTGTAAAGAAGCAATACGTTTAGATGACAACATGCTAGAAGATCATGCTACAAGGTGTTCCTCATCCAAACCGAATGAACCACCAATGGCAAAAGAAAGATCGATCTCAGAATTGACATTCCCAAAATTCTATGTAGCCTTGCTTAAAACCTGACAACTAACATCTTTAAGAGAGGATGAAACCTTCAAAACCAGACATCCTTAATGCCTCTACAATTGAGAAACGAAATGCCTTGTGTTGAGTGCAATCACTATGACCATCCCAATCCTCATTGTGCATACAAGGCACCTGTTCTTCTATAGTGCATATGTGCACTCTTGCCGCACGTGTCGGAGCCAGGAATGGCTGCTGCAAGCACACAACCAAGAAACCAGCAAGCCCAAAACAAGGAGCAATGGTGTGTCACTCACCGCTCGGACCGCCGTCGTGAAGGATTCTCTCCCCGCGATGAAGAAGGAGCCGTCTCGTCGCCGTTCTACCACCTCGTCGCCGCCGTGCCACCACCACGCAATGCTCGATCGCTACTCTCTCTCTCTCTCTCTCTCTCTCTCTCTCTCTCTCACACACACACACACACACACACTGGAGAAGGAGATGGAGAAGATGAAGCAAGAGCACTCCTTGTATTCAACACTCAAAGAATGAGAGGTTTTAGGTTACATTTGACTTTTATATGTGACCTGGCCGCTCACACATGGGCGCCCACACATGGCCGACCGATCCTAACCCTTATCCTGATGAAATTTGAGGTGTGCCTCTCATCAGCGACCATCACCCAATCCCCTTACCCTTTACATGTGGTGCCGACAAACTCGGCCCATGACTCAGAATACGTAAAATAATCATATGACGTAAAAAGTAATACGTCTCAATGTCCGCTATAGGTTAACATGCCCCCTTCCTGATGTAGATTCCGTCCTCGAAAGCTATGGTATGGTAAGCTCGACGGGTTTGTTGTGGTAGACTGTATTTGTAAAACAAGGAAGTAAAGTGAAAGCATGCTTGGTCTTCAAAAGATATAGAGTGTATCAAAAATAAAATCAAGCATGTTAGACCACAATGGAAGTATGCCATGAGAACCTAGTTTAAGAGGTCACATTAAGGAGCTAGCATAGCAAATTAACAGGAGTTTAAAATTATTGAAAGTAATTCAATAATTCAAGAGTTAGCAAGGTGTCGAAGGTTAATCAAGGTCTACAACTGGCCTAAGTCAAGGAAAATTACCAAGCTTAATAAATAAACAGATGACCACAATGTGTCTAATCTAAGAACAAGCTAATCCCAAGAGCCTAAGGACACAAGAAATATCAGAGTCATAGGAGTCTTTTGCCTTTATTTCTTTTATGCTGTGATAATTTTTACAAACAATGGCGACCTCCCTAAAGCAAAACTAGCATCGACCCTGGTGCCATGTTTACCACAAGGCCTTCTCCATGAATCTACTAGCTCACACCTTAGGCAAGGCTACCCCCTACTAACCCAGGGCATCGGTCTGGAGTGGAATACTCCTCTCCTACCAAGTGTCAATATAGGGCAATAGGCATCGGTCTGGAGTGGAATACTCCTCTCCTACCAAGTGTCAATAGGGCGATAGGCCGACATGAAAGCACATAACAGACATACATTGCCATTTTTTGTCGGCCTTTCTTTTTATTTTTTATTTATCTCTTTGGATTTTTGCTCCCAAATTATCATGCGTTCTTACATCCTTTCGACAAAGGGGTAGAAGCTATGTCTTAGAGGAGGTCAACACACATGGCTAGGTTGTTCAAGCATTAAGATGGTTTTAACCCTAGACCTAAGACAACCATATTCCAAGGTTAACTAAAGACATCATGCATTCCCAAGAGAATTTGGTTTTAATTACAGGATAGCATATGTGAAATATGTGAGAAAGGTACAGATGATACCTCTCACCAAAGGTGGGAGTGGATGAAGTGTATGCTCGTGCATCTGCCATATCTGCAAACACAGATATAGCATCAGTAGGTTCATGAAGATAGGTCAATCTTGTTTCTAATTGTGTTCGGATAACTCTCCTCTTAATGTGCTCTTACTCTTTTTACTATATTTTTTTTCTTTTCTTTTTTGTGTATAAAGCTATATATATACGTTCCCTCAAACTTGGAAGTTACATGGTCAGGGGAGAAGGTTAGGGAGGAAGCAATAGAATGTCGAACGTGAGTAAATGCTCCCCCCTTCCTTGGGTAGATCATTTTTTTTGCAATGATGTTGTAGCCCCTTGGAACCAATTTGTCCAATGGGTTATATGTGGTGATGTGGGTAGATAGCTTTTTATGACCCTTGTGGCCACATCAAGTTGCAGAGATGGTAGTGTATGCTCCCATGAACGAACGGAGGATATGGCTTCCGACGATACATTTACAAGGGGAGACGTATACTCATTGGTTTCTTGGTGGGTATTGACAAGGGTAGGTGTAGAGCGTGTAGAAACTTCTATATCAACGTGTGAGTGGCATGAGGAGCTAGAAGCTTCTTGTGACTCCCTCCTTCCTGAGCTAGGTGGTATCGATCGATATCATTTGGGAATCCAAACTAGCTCTGGAAGAAGTGGTGTGTAGTACTTCGTTACCTTTCCCTTACCACGGTCTTGAATTGTCATTGGGGTGGCAACATTTGGCTTATAAGATTTTACAGGCGATGCAGAGGAATTCAACTTATGTTTAGGGACCCAAATCTGGTCATTCCCTTCGTAGTACCAAGGGCTGCTAATAATATTTTAGGAATCCAACGTGATGTTACCTTGCCTTTTCTAGAGCGGGTAGCTGCTTTCCTACTATGAGGCTTCTTGCTTGAATGAGATTGAGCAGTAGAGGTAGCCGTTAACGAGGCTTTTGGGACCCATTCGTATGTACTCGTCGGTAAAGTAAGCGGAGCCTTGGGGACCACACTACCTGTCTCCACTCTTGGGACCCATTCGTATGTACTCTTCGGTAAAGTAAGCGGAGCCTTGGGGACCACACTACCTGTCTCCAGTCTTGGCGTTGAAGCATTAGAGGGGTGGCAAACAATCAAAGATGGTGTAGCCACTTGACTTTGTGATTTTTCCTTATCTAGCATTTTGTCGAGAGTTGATGGCTTAGGTGCGGGACACTGAGTGGTCAGGCTGAGAGCTCGTTCTTGCGTTGTAACTCACCTGGTTGCCCAATCAATATTGCACTTGGTGGCTAACATCCATTTGCACCCTAAGTTTACAGTTCTCTCCATGGTACCAGCAGGCATAACCAAAAAAAATTTGAACCACGGTCCCCTTGTCATAGGCAACAAGAGTGTGCAGAATTCCCGAGATAGTGGTTTTCTTCTTATTAATACCCTTAACTTGGTTGGTACTCTTGGATAAGGGTGGTTTTCCAAGTTGACACCACACTCCATATGATAGCAAATTGTGTTGAGCTCACATATCCAATAATGCATTATATAGCACCTTCTCGCCGCCGTAAGGACTCTGTAGCTCAATTGGGTATCATAGAGGCGGATCAGATTCTAGTGAATCCTCCTCTGCCTGCTCAAAAAATTCTTGCGTAATCCCCAAGCTGGCCTCTCGTTTGGTGCCTAACACGCTATTGACGTTCTTTAGCTTCAACTCTCGCTTGTATCTTCTTAAGCTCGGCCTGTTCTTTAGCTGCCTTCTTCTGATGGATTGCATGTAATTCCTCTTGGCTTAGGGGGTCGTCATAGTATCTTTTGAATTTACTCCCATTGAGGAATCCAACGGTTTCAACTCCGTCGAGAGTCTCCACTCTGATGGTACCTTGCGGGGTAATTTCACATACTCTGTACAGTCCCTTACCAGCATATTTTAGCTTCTTCTTTTTGTTACACACTCCATACATCAGGACTTTATCCCCAACTTTGATGTCCTTGTTTTCAGGTGGCAATCAAACCATTTCTTCCTTCTATCCTTCTCTACAAGGGCATTGTACTACACCGCCAATTGTCGTTCTTCATCAAACCGCTCAAGGATATACAAACGCTCTACTAAGGGATTACCATCCCAGCCCTCTTGAGTAGCAACACAAAGACTAGGAATGACAAATTCCCATGGCATGACTGCTTCTTGGCCATATACCATCTTGAATGGTGGCAATTAATAGCCACTTTTGTACGTAGTAGTACGATAGGCCCATAAAGCTGACGTAAGCTTTAGATCCCAATCCATGCGATGAAAATCAATTGTCTTTGTCAGAATAGAGATTAAGGTCTTGTTGGTACTCTCGGCTTGGCCATTCGCTTGCGGATAATAAGGAGTAGATTTCTCAATGGATTTGCAAAAACATGTGAGCACTTTGTTATGACAGCCAAAGTAGGTGGTGAGAGGCAAATGGGGCAATCAAAGTCATCACTGCTTACATTTTTTAATATTAAAAAATATATCTTGAAATTTGTTGTGAGCTCCTTACTCACTTCATTTATAAAATGCGTACCATTGTCGCTCACAAGTTCAAAAGGACAACCGAAGCGTGTGATTATATTTTCAAAGAGGAACTTGGCTGTTGTCCTTGCATTTGCCTTATGTGTCGCTTTCGCTTCAGCCCATTTGGTAACATAGTCAGTGGGCCACAATAATATAGCGAGATTGTGTGTTACAGGCCACTGGGCTAATTGGACCTACAAAGTCTAAACCCTACTTTTCAAACAGTTGGATTACTTTAATTGGATGTAGGGGCATCTGATCTTTCCGCTGGGGTTTCTTATAGCGTTGGCATTCATCACAACCCTTCACAAAGAGTGATGCATCTTGGAACATAGTGGGCCACCAATACCCTGATTGCAATATCTTTTGTGCAGTTAAGTCTCCTGAAAAGTGACCATCGGCTATGCCCATATGTGCCTCTTGCAAAATATATAGATACTCATCCTCTCGGGCACAACGCCTAAGAACGTCATCCTTTCCTCTTTTATAAAGAGTCCCGGCCATTAGGCAATAGGGTTCGCATTCCTTGATCAGCTTTCGAGCTAGATCTTTACGAAGCTCTTTGGGTGGAAAACCATTAACCAAGAAGTTAACAATCTTCTCACTCCATTCAGGCATTGTCTCCACCATGAACAAGGAATGTCAGGTAAGTCATCATTAACTCCCGTAGGAGCTTCACCATTAGGTATGCGAGACAAATGATCATCAACTCCCGTAGGAGCTTCACCATTAGGTATGCGAGACAAATGATCAGCAATGACATGTTTTTTGCCAGGTCTCACAACAACAGTGAAATCAAACTCAAGAAGAATCAACAACCATCGTGTGATTCTTCATGTGGAGCATGGTTTGTTCACCAAATACAACAATGCTTGATGATCCACATAGAAAACAAACTTGGTGGCAAAAAGGTAATAACGAAATTTCTTTACTACATATATCATTGCCAACCCTTCTCGCTTCGTAGTGGTGTAGTTCATTTCAGCATCATTCAACTGGCGCGACTGGCAAAGCTAATGGGGTAGTCTAGTTTATGTTCTCCAGGTTGAGTTAGTACACACCCAATAGCAAAGTTTGATGCATCAATATGCACATGGTTAAATCCCAGTTAGGCATTCGCAAGATTGGAGCACTTGCCAGGGCCTTCTTTAATAACTCATATGCACGGTCACAATCTTCGGTCCAAATAAACTCGATGAGAAGCTTGTACAATGGTCGAGCTATCTCAGTGAAGAATAAAATAAACCTTCGATAATCACCAATATGGCCCATAAAGCGCTGGACTCCTTTATAGTTGGTGGGTGGGGGCAATTCTAGAATGACCTTGATTTTACTTTTGTCGATGGAAATCCCATTTTTGGACACTATATGCCCTAGAATAACTCCGTGTTTAACCCAAAATTGGCATTTGAAAGGATTCAATGAGATGCGATATAATCTACACCTTTCAATACTTTTCGCAAAAACATCAAGTGCTCATCTCCCAAGAGGAATGAACACAAAGATCATCTAAGAAGGCTTCACACAAAAGTCCCTTAGATATTCCTTAAAGGTTGTGTTTATCAATCGCTCGTTAGAATGTTGCGGGTGCATTGGTTAAGCCAAAGGCCATGACACGAAAGGCAAACACTCCAAACCCCGTTATAAAAGCTGTTTTAGCTTGGTCCTCTACTGCAATTGTGATATGATTATAACCAGAGTACCCGTCTAAAATGCTATAAGCCTCCTTGCCTTGCAACTCTTTCAAGCACATGTTCCGAATACGGCAAGGGGTAATGATCTCTTCTGGTGGCTGCATTAACCTTTTTGAGATCAACGCACACTCTGAGTTTCCCATTCTTCTTTGGTACAATGACTATCAGAGAAACCCATTCTGAGTGCTCAATAGGGTATATGAATCCACATTTTATAAGCTTTTCAATTTCCTCTTGTACAATCTTTGCATACTTAGGATTCATTGGTAGGGACGTTGCTGGACTGGTTTAGCAGTGCTAATCATTGGAATTGTGTGTTGCACCACAGAGGGTGGAACACCCTTCAGATCATGGTATGTCCAAGCAAATATGTCCTTGAATTCTTTAAGAAGCATCTTAAGTGTAGCTTCTTCCGTCTTGGTGAGGTCTTGAGCAATAAAAACTGGTTTAGACTCCTCACCTGGATCTACTATTTCTATCTCCTTAACTACCGTTGGGCCATCGTAGACATCGCTACTCCCATTGGTAGGTGTTCGTTGGGCTTTTGTGTAGACAACTTTACGTTCCCCCATGGTAAAAGATTGAAATGCTCGGGTGCAGAGTGTAAGTCTACCGATTCTTGTTGTGCCATGCTTTTTTCTTTAAATTTCGCTTCCTTTTGTTGTTGAGCTAACTCTCGGTTTTGACGCCTTCTCGCAGTACGACTTAGTTTTGGCTTCTCTTCGATTTCTAATTGGGCGATATCATGAGGTTGCGAACTACACCACATGACACTTTGGAGGTATTCTCCCCAATTATCCACTAACTTCCGACGATGAGCATCATATGCTCCATAACTAAGCCATTTTACAGTGGATCTCTCTTTGTTTTCGTACATTAGCTCGATAGCGTTGTCGCTTATGTCTCGTCTTCTTCTTACCTAGTTTTTGATTTTGTTTATATCAGATTCAGTCTCACTTGATCAATCTTCACTTGTGCCCCCCTCACTCTCGGATGAACTGCAAGAGGTTACTGTCCTAGGCCTTGAGCACGTGGCTTCCACACTTGGGTGAATATTCAATTCATACCCCCTATCAGGCTCAGAGTCAGTTTCTTCTTGAGATTCGGACTCGAAGTCGCATTGGTCAAAGTCTTCGCTACTTTTAGTGTCAAGGGAGTTTGCCACTTTCTTGCCATCAGAAGTCAAGTGCATAACACCTATCATGTTTACTGGCACTAATGGTGGCATATCTTGCCCCTCAACTTGTGCCTACTTCCCCATGTGTCTATGGTTGCCGCTAGGTGTACCCAATCTATGTTATCTGACTCAGTCATGCCCGGTAGGACATCCATATAAGGAGAATCTTCCCCATCATCGGTCTCTTTTTTGCATGTATAGCAATACTTTAATGGGGCTGAGTGAATAGTGGTATCCGATCGATTATCAATGATAATCTTGCTTCCTAAAGGATGCGCGCGACCATTCTCAAGATCAACTCGAATGACAGAGTCCTGGAATTGTAAGTAGACATGGTTTTTCGACTAGTCATGCACCATTTGTGCTTCCCTCATGAAAGGACGTCCTAAGATCATTTGATATGACATAGGATGCTTAGAGAAATCCATTACAATGAAGGTATGCCTTACCTTGTATCCCAGAACCTTAATCTTAAGGTCCCTTAGCATTCCAATAGGTTTAGCTATAGTTCCGTTTGCCATCTTAACCACTATGTTTGTGACTTCTAGGTGAGGTCTTCCCATAGATTCCCAGCAGTTTTTAGTCACAATGCTCACTCCAGCACCACCATCAAGGATTCCCTTTAGAGTTAATCCCTTGGTAGTAATGGGGAGGGTTGCATTAGATTCGTCACCTTCAAAGTACTATCCCAACTTGTTAACAGGTATTTCAACGACCGAGTCTTCATCTAGGTTGGACTGTAGATCCAAGAGTTCCTCGACATCTTGAAGCGTGTCAGGTCTATCCATATTCCCACCTTCAGTTCTCCATTGAGAAATGCCCGAAGAGCTAAGAATAGCTCAAGATCTCTGTATAACTTGGATATGATCATGGTTCTGATTTCAGAGGACATGAAATCCATTAGTTTGGACACATTCAACGGTATTTTTGACACAAGGTCATCTCCTATCCCTATATTAGTCTTTGAACTAGGTTTGGAGCTTGTGGCATTAAGCGATCTCTTCTGTCGCGTTTTCTTTTTCTTTGCTCAAGCAATTGATGCAGTATCCCTCTCTTCAAGAATGTAGTTTTGATTTTGAAGCATTGACCATGTGACTACATTTGCGGGTACAACAAGTGTGGTTCCTAGTGCCTCATTGGCGACCTCAACCAAATTCAATGGCGTAATCTTGGGTGCACTTGGATTATGTGGACATTGAGCAATCAAATGATCTATGCCACAACGATTACATGTAAGTACTGGCATTCCCAATGTGCTCCCTTGATTTGGTTGCATTTAAGTAGCGATCTTCTGTAGCCTATTAGGGCACCGCTACATGATGTGGTCCACCACAATCGTAGCATTGAAGAGGTGGTCTCCTGGCAAAGGTATTAAGGTTTTTCTCTCTTGTGGCGATAGCAGCCGCTTGATATACAGGCTTGACTTGCCCGAAATGATCCTCCATGTAATACTGGGGAGTCATTTCAATCCCATATGGAACAGTGGGGTCTATATCCTGTTTCATAATCCCCACACGCACTATGTGACTCACAACCCATCTGGTTTATAGGAGTAACCCTCGGCGGATGCAGAGGTTGTGGTCCTAGCAGCACTGGCGGTGGTAACGGCACAGACTGGACTATATTTGGGTTCCTTGGTACTATGTGTTGTGATGGTTGCTCGACAGGTGGTGCAGGCATCAATGCGGGTACTTGAGGTGTGTTTGACCAGGCTAGTGGTTCCTGATTTGCTAACATACGCTTACGTACTAGGCAATCCTTAGATTGATGGCCATACTTACCACGCATGTATTGTAAGTCCCATTGAATTTGACTCTGAATGTGGGACATTCACTCGTGCTATGTGGTCCTAAGCAAACCGAACACCATTGTTGCTCTCTTCTTGGATACATATGGCTATTTTGAGGAGCTCGATTACCCCTAAAGTATTCTTGGAGAGCCTTAGTAAGGTCAGCTATAGACATTTCGGATATCTTGGGCTCCTTGGCAAATAAGTTTTACAGTCATTGGCTCGTGCCCAAATACTTGCGAACTGATAGACTTTGTCTCCGAAGACACCTTTTTACCTGCAATCATCAAGTTGTCTTCTAACTGTATTGCATTGGCAGTGATGACTGCTTCCCACGTCGTAAGACCTCTAATGACTAGGCCATTGTATATGTCCTCATGGCGCAATCCTCAGATGAATCTATCAAGAAGTTGGTTGTTATTGAAGCGCTCATCGGGAGTACATCGAGAATTTAGATGCTTTAGTCGACTAATAAAGTCTCTCACTGACTCTCCTTCCTCGCATTCAGCTTTTTGGAGTTGAGATGCTACACCCCAAAGCACATCCTCACGCATGTATTCTTTCAAGAACAATCTCTTGAGAGTGGGATAGTGAGTACGCTCTTCAACCCTTAAAGTTCGATACCAATCTCTGGCTTTTCCACTCAAGGTTAAGCCTAAGGCTTTACACTTATGTAGCTCATTGTGCTCTTTCAAGGAATCACACGCGTGTTCAAAAACTTCAATGTGCTTCCTAACATCTTCGTTATTACCACTAAAGTTCTGAGTGAGCTTGGCAACTTGTATCGCCTTGCTTCTAGGCTCTCTCTCAGGTATGCCACGCATGTTTTCCGTAATAGATCGTCCGATCGTTTGAGCAAACGCTGCTAGATCACCTAAGTGAGCACCTAAGTGAGCAGGCGTAGCTGGTGGAGGCACTTCTGGGATGGCCTGGTTGACAGGAGTTGGCATTGGTCTTGGTATGTATGTAGCTGACAGAGGATATGATATGTGACTAGGCATAGCTCCTCTTGGTGGATAAGGGTTCTGATAAGGCATTCGTGGAGCATACGCCATTGGCATAATAGGAGGCATAGGAGCTAGGAGCTACATGAGCATAAGTAGCGATAGGTACATATGGTCGATATGCACTGGTACACACTATTGTAGGTATTGTACCACTAGGTAGCGGTGTTGTACTAACTCACGGGTGCACTTTCTATCATGCTCATCATCGGAATAGGCATTGTGGATTCCCTAATGGAAAGTTGAGCCAAAGTTAGAAAGCTAAAGTTACTACTCGTGGGCTCAACCTGCATTGAGACTCCAAGCGAAACAACATACGAAGGATCTACGGGACTCACCGAGGGAGTCTCCAATTGTGACAGGGTTAGTTGTTTAGCCTTGCCCGTATCCAAAAATCTCATAGGGCCAGTTGAAACTAGGTTCACTCCCCTATTCTGCCTCTTGAATTGGATAATTCTATGGATAACTTCACATATCATTTGTTGTTGTTCATCTAGATTGGTGGCACTAGATGTAGATCATATGACTTCTAACCAACCTACATGGTATGTGTAACCCGTGTATAGGTCAGTCAGAGTCTCCGTGTGTAGGTCATATTTCCAATTTTCATTGAGAAATATCCCATCTAAACTTGGCATGCCAAAAGGTTCTCTCGAAGGTGGACGTAATGTCACTTCTTGTGGTTTGACTTCTAGGGGCCTCTACTTTAGGAAGAGCATCAGAAGGTGGTAGCTCAGTAGGGCCTTCATTAAATGAAGTGGGTAGAATATCCACATGGACACTCTTTGGGAGGGCAGGGTCTACATGAGATGTGAATGGCGAATCTACTTCCCCACCTCCTTTGTTTACTTCACTTGTCGAAGGTTCAGAGCGCATAGCTCTACTAAAAGTCTCTATTAGACGACTAAACATGCTAGATCCGAGTTGTGGGACCCAAACTGGCACATTTTGGCTTGCTTTCTCAAAGTTATGGGTAGGATTCTCTTCCATGACTTCAGAGTCAGAGGATGAGTCACTAGCCGCTATTCATGGATCTTGGGTTGCACTTGTTCCAACTGAAGGCCAAGATGCTAACGTGGAGGGATGGTGTGAGCCTGCGTAAACTAAAATGCTTTCTAGTTGCTCAGACTCTAGCACCCAACCAAAGCATAGATGCATGTGACGTGGGTATCCTACGGGCGTTGGTAACTACCCTTGAAGCCCACACAAGTGGTTTCTCAGGTGTTTTGCACCCCATTTTTACTTGTTTTTGTCTTGTTTACCCGTTTTTATCTCCTTACTTATGGTCAAAACTGGACTAAGGCATGTGATAACTCAAGACGAGCGTATCATTCAAGGGGTCCTAGCATACTTCACAGCACAATGTTCGCCTATCCGGAGCTCCCATGGCCCTCAGAACACTCTATTTGTGCCTAGGTGTTGTTGAAATTTGAGCATAATGATGAGCTATGGTGGATCAAACACTAGAATCAACATTATTAACAAAGTGATTAGCAAATGATTAAGATGTAATTAGTGAATAATTAGCAAATAGATTAATGTAGGCATGGATACTCAAAAACTAGCAAATTCTCATTAGGGCTATGCCTCAATTTATAGAGTTTACATCAAGCATCAAATCCCATTGATTTCTCCATGATTCACTCCCAGAATATCTCCACCTCTTGCCTGATTCTCTCCACCTCTTCTCTTTTCCCTGAATATCTCCCAGAATAACTCCACACTCCTAAATTCTCTCATGCTACCCTTTATTCTCTCCCAGTAGATTCTTCTCACCTTTTCACAGGTTCTTTCACAATTACATCTCCTCTTTTACAGCCTCTATCCAAGAGCTTGTTCCCACACACACCCTATTCACTTGTATATTTCAACACCTCCCCTCAAGTGAATAATCCTAGCACACCTGGACCCTGTATCAAGTTTCCCTCTTACTTGATAGCCCGCGACCCTCTCTCTCTCTCTCTGTGTCCAAGGCTACTATAAGTGCCCGTGACCTTGACTAAAGTGCTCACACATACATCTACCACGTGGCCTACATCATCGGTGGCTCACAGAGGTGGTTTTACTTTGTTGGGGCAGGTTACATTGGGTTGTGGGGTCTCTCTCTCTCTCTCTCTCTCTCTCTCTCTCTCTCTCTCTCTCTCTCTCTCTCTCTCTCTCTCAGAAAAGATGATCCGACTCCACTTCCTTTGGAGCCTCCATGAAGTTTGCCGATGTCGTTCCTTCTTCACTGGGTTTGCTGTAGCAGTCTCTCGCCATGTGTCTTGGCTTTCCACATTTGTGGCAAGTGAAGGTCCTCCCTCCTACTCTGCCTCTTCCTCGTCCTCGTCCTCGAGAGAATCCTCCTCGGGGTGAAGAATGCTTTTTCCTCTCCTGCTGTTGAGTCGAGCCCTTTCTTCTCTTTGCCTCTGCTCTCTTGCTCTAGTAGAGCTGCTTCTATCTCGTGTATCTTCAATTCAGGTACATTCTTTAGTGTTGCTACAATGTTTTCATAATCTCCTTTGTCCACACTCTTCAGAAGTACAGCTAATGCTTCATCATCTTCTACCTTTTTGCCAATAGCTGCCAGTTGTTGCTTAATGCTTTTATATTTGTTCAAGTGTGTGATTAAACGTTCACTTTCCTTCATGTCCAATTTGTAGAATTGCATTAACAGATTTATCTTGGAATTTTTTGCTTGTGTACCAAATAATTTATTGAGTTCATCCCATGCATCTTTTGCCCACTGTATCCATGTGATATGATGAATGATTTCATCATTTAAACTGAGTGCAATAAGTCCCAATGATTTTTCATTCTTGCTCTTCCACTCATTTTCCCCTCTCTCTGGGCATTCATCTCTCCCTTCAACTAATCCCCACAGATTTTTCCTCATCAGCAATAGAATGGTTTTTGTCTGCCATGTATAAAACTGTTCCCCATTAAATTTGGCTATTTCCTGTGCTGAACTCATGGTGATGTGAAGGGGGTCTTACCTCTTGATCCAATTTCAAGATTCAAGGGCAGTGTCTACCCTTTTACAACTCAATCTGGTGTTTAATAGATGATTACAACAATTTTATCAGCATAAAATCACCAAAAATTACACTAAATTAAGGGTAACCAATTTGTATGGGATGGTTGGAGTATCAAACCAACTCCGATTTTCAATCTGAAGATTTAGGGATCTGTATCAGATACCTAATGGTTAATTTGAACCCTCAATTGTACCAAAATACAGTGATTAGTACTGATTAACCACTGATTAGCAAATTAATGCTCTGTTTTGTGTACAGAAAACAGAGTATGCGGAGAGTCCAGATCTGGTGCCTTCCACTTTAAATGAGCTCAAATGCTTTCAAAGGCATCAATAGCAATGAGTCTAGTAGAGGATTATGCCAAGAAACATAAGATTTGACCAAATATTGAAAGCTTAATCTCTATTTTACCAAAGTCACCTGCAGATTTAATGAAGAGCTTGGATCTCACTGTAGACTTGATGAAATTGAATTCTGTCTTCACCAGCTTGTAGAGCATGCTTGAAAACCCCCGGGGCTAAGAGGAATTGAAGCAATTTGATTTGATGAGCACAAGATCTGCAAATCACTTAGAAAAAACAGCACTGACTTCATCGTCGATTTCTCCTGATTTACTTCGCGGTTTGCTGCACCGTTTTGATGTGCTTGTAGCCAAGGATGTTGGCTAGCTTGTGTTAGAAGCTTGTGCCCTAATTCTATGTGTGCAAGGTGCTAGAGATCCTCCACTGGCTGGGGGTGAAGGGGGAAGTGAAAAACTAACTAAAAATTTGATTTTTTGCTAATTATCTACTAATCCTAATTAATTAGATAATGGGCTCATAAATCTGATGGATTCTAGGCATGGCCCTGATACCATGTTGAAATTTGAGCATAATGATGAGCTATGGTGGATCAAACACTAGAATCAACATCATTAACAAAGTGATTAGCAAATGATTAAGACGTAATTAGTGAATAATTAGCAAATAGATTAATGTAGGCATGGATACTCAAAAACCAGCAAATTCTCATTAGGGCTATGCCTCAATTTATAGAGTTTACATCAAGCATCAAATCCCATTGATTTCTCCATGATTCACTCCCAGAATATCTCCACCTCTTGCCTGATTCTCTCCACCTCTTCTCTTTTCCCTAAATATCTCCCAGAATAACTCCACACTCCTAAATTCTCTCATGCTACCCTTTATTCTCTCCCAGTAGATTCTTCTCACCTTTTCACAGGTTCTTTCACAATTACATCTCCTCTTTTACAGCCTCTATCCAAGAGCTTGTTCCCACACACACCCTATTCACTTGTATATTTCAACAGGTGTGAGGCTTAAATTAGAAAGTCCAAGGGTGCCTATGGGGGGAAAGGTGAAGGCTTTGTCCCACATGCCCACTCCACTCCTTGGGGGGGTAGACTATATATAGAGCTTCACTCCCCTTAAGCTTTCACTTGAGAGAAAGCTATGGAGGCTCACTCTCCTATATATATATATTTCAAAAGATCGAGGCCGGGGTCGATTGGGGCTTTTTTCTTTTTCAATTTTTTTTTCAATAAAAAAAATTCCTTCCACGTGGATTGGATTAATTTAATTTTTTTATTTTTTATTTTATTTTTTTTTACTTAAAAATATTTTTTAAAAAAAATATTTTAGCTCATGTGCACCTAGGGCTAGCCGCTTGTCACTGCGGCGCCCTCTGAGGCTGCCAACACAGCAGCACAGTGCGCAGCAGCTCTTCTATCCTCTGTCTACATGCACGCACGCACACACTAACACTAACTAACTTACTGCTCTAACACAGCTAACACACAGAACTGAAATGTGCAGAGAATGAAGAAAGCAGAACTGAAAAATGACTGAAGAACAGCAGCAAACACACAATCACGCCTCTCTTTGCCTTTCTTGCAGGATAAAATAGACTTCAAACAGCAACCCAAGCTGCATCTGGAGCTTGGTGCAGGGCAACTCCCCCCGACAGCGGCGCCAAAAATGTGCGCTCTTGCCGCACGTGTCGGAGCTAGGGACTTGCCAAGCACTGTGTGCGAGCCACGAATGGCTGCAAGCACACAACCAGGAAACCAGCAAGCTCAAAACAGGGAGCAATGGTGTGTCACTCACCACTCAGACCGCCGTCTCGTGAAGGATTCTCATGCCGCGGCGACGATGAAGAAGGAGCCGCCGCCGCCGCTCTACTGCCTCGCCACCGCCGCCGTGCCACCATGCAATGCTCAATTGCTACACACACACTCTCTCTCTCTCTCTCTCACACACACACACGCGCGCGCGCTGGAGAAGGAGATGGAGAAGATGAAGCAAGAGCACTTGTCAACACTCAGAGAATGAGAGGTTTTAGCTTACATTTGACTTTTATATGTGACCTAGCCGTTCACACATGGGTACCCACACATGGCCGGTCGATCCTAACCCTTATCCTGATGAAATTCGAGGTGCGCCTCTCATCGGCGATCACCCAATCCCCTTACCCTTTACATGTGGTGCCGACAAGCCCGGCCCATTGTTGAAATTTGAGCATAATGATGAGCTATGGTGGATCAAACACTAGAATCAACATCATTAACAAAGTGATTAAGAAATAATTAAGACGTAATTAGTGGGTAATTAGCAAATAGATTAATGTAAGCATGGATACTCAAAAACCAGCAAATTCTCATTAGGGCAATGCCTCAATTTATAGAGTTTACATCAAGCATCAAATCTCATTGATTTCTCCATGATTCACTCCCAGAATATCTCCACATTTTGCCTGATTCTCTCCACCTCTTCTCTTTTCCTTGAATATCTCCCAAAATAACTCCACACTCCTAAATTATCTCATGCTACCCTTTATTCTCTCCCAGTAGATTCTTCTCACCTTTTCACAGGTTCTTTCACAATTACATCTCCTCTTTTACAGCCTCTATCTAAGAGCTTGTTCCCACACACACCCTATTCACTTGTATTTTCAACACCTCCCCTCAAGTGAATACTCCTAGTACACCTAGACCCTATACCAAGTTTGCCTCCCCTTACTTGGTAGTCCGCGACCAGTGTCTATACCTCCCCTCAAGTTATTTCATCAAGTTATCTCAGCACACCTGGACCCTGTATCAAGTTTCTCTCTTACTTGATAGCCTGCGAACGACCAGTGCCTCGAGTCCCTAAACTCATAGTCCTTGACACTCTCTCTCTTTATGTGTCCAAGGCTTACTATAGTTGCCCGCGACCTTGACTAAAGTGCTCACACATACATCTACCAAGTGGCCTACATCATCGGTGGCTCAGAGGTGGCTTTACTTTGTTGGGGCAGGTTACATTAGGTTGTGGGATCTCTCTCTCTCTCTCTCAGAGATTTTTACATGGCTCCTCACTCTTTGGAGCCTCACATCTTCTCTTTTCTTCAGTCTTCTCGTGGCAGCATCTCTCCACGCGTCCGTCTCTTCTTTCAGTCTTCTTGTGGCAGCTTCTCTTCTTGTGGCAGCTTCTCTTCTCGTGTCCATGTCTTCCTTTAGATCTTCTTGGTGTGGATCCTCTTCTTGGAAAGAGATATTCTTCTTTTTCTATGGCTGGGGCCATGAGCTCGTCCGTCAGGTCATTTTGCTCCATGTGAGCAACATGTTTCAATGTTTTGCTGACAGTTCCTTTGGGTTTTTGATGTTTATATTTTGTCATTATGCAATGCAAACCCAAAAATATGCGGGAGGTCTTACCTCTTGCCTTATTTCGGATAAGGGCAGTGTCTGTTCCCATTTTTACACTGATGCAATGTGCCCAATACATAATGCGTATAGCATTCATTTTCATGCACATTCCAAATGCAACTTTGGCTGTGAATAATCTTGAATTTGAGTGAGATTTACAGGAATTAACAAAGGGTTAAATGCAAAATAATGATTTTCACAATTTTATCAGCACAATTTTACCAGAAATTACATTAAATTAAGGGTAACCAATTTGTACGGGATGGTTGGAGTATCAAACCAACTCCGATTTGCAATCTGAAGTTATAGGGATCTGTATCAGATACCTAATGGTTAATTTAAACCCTCAATTGCACCAAAATATAGTGATTAGTACTGATTAATCACTGATTAGCAAATTAATGCTCTGTTTTGTGTGCAGAAGACAGAGTATGCAGGGAGTCCAGATCTGGTGCCTTCCACTTCAAATGAGCTCAAATGCTTTCAAAGGCATCAATAGCAATGAGTCTAGTAGAGGATTAAGCCAAGAAACACAAGATTTGACCAAATATTGAAAGCTTAATCTTTGTTTTACCAAAGTCACCTGCAGATTTGATGAAGAGCTTGGATCTCAATGTAGACTTGATGAAATTGAAGACTGTCTTCACCAGCTTGTAGAGCATGCTTGAAAACACCTTGGGCTAGAAGGAATTAGAAACATTTGAACTGAGCTTGAAGAAATCTTCAATTCCCTTTAGAAAAATGGCACCCAGTAATTGAGCTCCCGCCGGCGTTTTGCGCTGAATTGGGCCACAAGATTTGAGTTGTGTGTAGCCCTATGAGTCTACTATAAGTACCTAAAAGGGCTTAGCCTAATGTTATGTGTGCAAGGAGAATGGAGTCCTCCACTGGCTGGGGGTGAAGGGGAGAAGTGAAAACTCACTAAAATTTTGATTATTTGCTAATTTTCTACTAATCCTAATTAATTAACTAATGGGCTCATAAATCTGATGGATTTTAGGCATGGCTCTGATACCATGTTGAAATTTGAGCATAATGATGAGCTATGGTGGATCAAACACTAGAATCAACATCATTAACAAAGTGATTAAGAAATAATTAAGACGTAATTAGTAGGTAATTAGCAAATAGATTAATGTAGGCATGGATACTCAAAAACCAGCAAATTCTCATTAGGGTATTGCCTCAATTTATAGAGTTTACATCAAGCATCAAATCCCATTGATTTCTCCATGATTCACTCCCAGAATATCTCCACCTTTTGCCTGATTCTCTCCACCTCTTCTCTTTTCCCTGAATATCTCCCAGAATAACTCCACACTCCTAAATTCTCTCATGCTACCCTTTATTCTCTCCCAGTAGATTCTTCTCACCTTTTCACAGGTTCTTTCACAATTACATCTCCTCTTTTAAAGCCTCTATCCAAGAGCTTGTTCCCACACACACTCTATTCACTTGTATTTTCAACACCCATGACTCAGAATACGTAAAATAATTATATGACGTAAAAAGTAATACGTCTCAATGTCTGCCATAGGTTAACAGCATATATTGTAAAACCTTTGACCATGATACTAAAAAGTGTCCCACTTCATTCACAATTGACTCAAAACCTCCATCTCTCGTGTACTAAACAGAAATAGTCCAAAGGGTAAAAACTGCTCAAGAAGCACTTAATCGAACACTTCAGTGTTTCTATTATCATGGACCTCACAAGGTTAGTGGGCTCAACATGAGTTATACCAAGACATAAAGAACTCCATAAAATAGGACTGTGAGGATTCGCAAGTTTCCAAACAGACCTCATTAAGAATTATCAAAGGGCCAAGTGTGCCAGTGTACGCATTGGGTACTCTTGAAAAAGCAAATAGAGGATGAAAGTGAATGGGAATATGAAACAGGAACAGGATCTAAAGCTAAAACAAAAATTAAAACACCCGTGGTTCCTTTGGAAGATTCTATCATGGTATGGTTGGATCTTCCTACAGGCAATGATGTTAAGCGCAAACGCGCATTGATTAGCCCTCGCGCTAGTCATAACATCATGTCAATAGACACTTGGGTGTCATTAGGACAACCTAAACTTATCCCAATGGACAATAGTCTTGCAAGAGGAGCCAATGGACAAAACATTGAAGTTCCAAGTTACTTTAACTACACTACTCAAACAATTGATATAGTGATATGGAACTCATATTCCATGTTACCCTAGATTCCCTTGAGTATGATGTCGTCCTTGGTGGAACTTGGATAGGTGAATCGTTGTATTCAATAGATGATTCCATGCAAATAGTCACCTTGAACACTTCTACAGGCAATGTACAATTGCTATTATAGGAGAAAGAAACCTTGCAGGAATTGGAACTTCCAACATATCTTACTGAAAAGATCCCTAGGATTTTGGTTGGATTGGAAATTTCAAATAAAATCACCACAGCTCAAGTACAACTTTAATCAACACGAGAACATAATCTCATGACCCTCGAGCTATGGGATTTGTTAGGTCAACCAACACTAACAGCACATCCTAAAAGGATTACCTTTACACAAGACTTGAACATTCCATGTTTGGGGTACTTTGAACATACAATGTATATTGAAACTAGCCCCCTCACTTGTAAGTTTTTTGTGGTTGAGTATGTGTTGGAAGTAGATTTGATCTTGGGGCATGAATGGACTATTACTGCCTAAGCACCACTATGCTTTGCTCGCGAGATAGAGTCATCATGATGGTCAATGACAAAAAGTTGACAATACCATACTGCAAGGAAGAGAATCCAACTTTAATGGATATCTATGATGCTGAACGAAAAAGGATACAAGCCTCTTCCACAAAAGCCCCTCTACACAATGACCTACCATCTACGTCAACAACCGACTCCATTAGAGCATGTACTCCAACCCCATCCTCACCTACGAAGTTCGATGCCAAAACTTTGCAATCAATGGCTATTCCTAAAGAAGTTTCCATAGCCCAACCATCTATCTCTAACAAGAAACTCAAAGGAAAAGTCCTAGAGCCTATGCATCTTCATCGACAAACCTCACCAAAGGAGACAATCACATGCTCAAAGGCCTCGTCATCAATAGCCACTCCACAAGAGACTCCATCCTCATCATCATCAACAATGCCCATGAGTCTCAAAACCTGCAACCTCAGCGCCAACCAAAGTAAAGTAGGGCCCCAAACCTTCCAAATCAACCCAAAAGAAAACTCCACCCTGAGAACCACAATGAAGGTGTCTTAATAGTATCAAAATGTGGGTGGAGAAGCAGCTATTTGTAGCTCAAGGCTACTATAATCAAATTTCGGTACCTCAACAGTCAAAGTCTCTTCCTCAACATAGCACTCGGAGGTCAAGGAAAAATAAAAGTACTCCACAACACAGTCCACAAAAGCCTCCACCAAGTCATCAAGTGTGGGTACCAAAAACACTGCTGCACGCCCAAGGGTACTACCAAATAAATACCAAAGCTTGGGTCCCCAAGCGCATCACAAAGTCCCCTAAGCTTGCACAAAGAATAAAGCCTCAACACCAAACACATCGGCCACCAGTTTACAATGTTCATCAAAGATGGGTGCCTGTGCATGTGCTTCAACAATAAGGATACTATGATGGTAATTCCATCATATGGTCGCCAAAAACGAACAATGTGAAGAAAACCTCACCACCAACTTCAACCCCAACAGCTTCACCTAAAGTTCGACAAAAATGGAGGCCCAAGTAACAAGCAAATCACTCAACCACTCTCGTGCATTCAGCACCAACATAAGAGCTCTTGTATTCAAGCAAACAATCAGTAGTCTTACATACTGCCTCGATAACATTTGAGCAACAAATTCAAGAATCAATACCCACGTCTACAATGGAAGCTTATGAGCGCATCAAGGACAAAATAACAATGCTCTTATTGCCCCTCTGGATGTGAGAAATAAGTGCACAAGAAGCTGTTGCTCGCAAGTCATGACCTAGCTAACCCATAAAATCAATTAAAATCAAAAAAATATCAAGCTCAAAACCTGCAACTTCACGAGGTCAAAACTTGCAATCTCACAGAATTACCTCTCACGGAATTCTAGTTCACGGCTTGAACTTTCATGGAATTCCATTTCATGGCCTGCAAATTCACGAAATTCCATCTCACGGAATTACACTTCACGGAATTCCATTTCCCAGCTTACAAATTCATGGAATTAAATCTCACCAAACTACAATTCATGGAATTCCATCTCACGGAATTACACTTCATGGAATTCTATCTCGGCCTGTACTTTCACGGGATTAGGCAATCTCACGGAATATCCCTTCATGGCCAAAAAACCTGTAATCTCACGAGTTCGGGTTCCTCACAAATTATAATCTCACAACTTAAGAACCTGCACTTTCACGATTTAAGCCTCATCATAGATTAAGCCATATCACGCATTAACACTTTCCCAACGATCTTCAATAGCCATTATATATTTGTTAAGCTTATTGCTTACTATTCTTTTGGCTAAATTAATGTAGCAGGTGCTTCATGAGTACATATCCATACTCATGCACTGGAGAACATTTGCACCAAAGCCTCACCATCGACAACTTCTTAGTGCCTCTCTAGATGGGGGGGCCATGGTGGGCGAAAGCCTGGTCAATGGTACAACCCATCGCCTAGAATTTTCCTTCAAATTACAAACCTCTCCAAACGACACTACCATCTTTACAAATCAATGATCTTTAATCCTTCGTGAAGATGTCTATATTAGCCTTGCAAGTCAACTTAATTCTTTCAATCCTCACCAACAAGTGGCTAATTCAACACAGAGCGATTCAATAAGAAGAGGGAAAGTTAACCCAATTCTAGGATTGACAAGAGCTACCAACATTATCTTACATCAAGGAGTCACAGTAGATATACCAAAGGGTCATACATTCAATATATGAAGCAATAGTATCTAAAGAGCTACAACTTGGACGGGCATCCGTAATGGTGTGATGGAGTATTTATGGCCATTCTCGCTTCAAGAGCATGTGGTAGCAAGTTAGGATGAAGTCCTAAGTGATGTACTTCATGGATATATTATGAGAGTAGTCATTGTAATTGCATTAGGCCTCTTATGAGCCTAAAGTGCCCGGCCAGCCATAGTTTAAGTGAGTGTGAACACTTATGGCCATGTATATAAGTGAATTTCTCTCATAATACAAGAGACTCTCCCATTGTGCAATTGAGTCTTGCTCTTGCTAATCTCTCCCTAATGCATGCTCGTTGAGTGTGTGTGAGTGAAGTGAAGTGAGATGAGGGACGAGTACCCTTAGTGCAATGCCGACAGTGTGACAACGCTCACGGGAGGCATAGTGGAATTGCTTCTCAAGGAGTTGTAGAGCTTGGAGACCTCAAGGGTTACGAGCTCTGCCATTGGAAAGATCCTCACGACAGTTGCGGTTCACCAAGTAATCTCTTTTTGGATGTGTTTCAAGGAGGGTGTTCGTGAGCCATAACACCACATTGATCAACTTTGACTCACTATGCACAAAAAAGTATAAGGCTATGTGCAAGCTTACTTTAAAGTTACATGCAAAGAATTCCAAGACACTCATTACTAAAGCCAAAGTATTTGTCATTGTGTGCACAAGTGAATGAATTTGAGATAAAGATGGATAAATTTTCATTGTTTTGCAATGCAACAAAGAAGAGAGGGTTTAAAAAATAGTCAAATCTTTCTCCACATAAGCTTGAGACAACCATTGGACCACAAGGCTTTTGAACTCTTCAAGACACAATGTTGATTGGACCATAAAGTGAAGTGTATTGAAAAGACACATATTCAATGGAAACTTTGAGTTAAAGTGAAAATCAATTAATATGAGCTGTAAAAAATTTAAGTCTATTTCACAATTATCCATTTGGGAAGCGTAAAGAGGTGATTATGCTGCTGGGATAGTACAATGGGGGCGATAGATAGGTATCCAACAAAAAGATTACATTTCAAGTTATCTAGGATGTAGAAGGAGTTGGGCTAAAACCAATTACACAACCTTGATTGTCAACCAAAAATGAACCCACTTGAGTAATTTCAGAGAGTAACACCCTAGTTAGAACAACATTTTTTTGGTAAAGACTCACAAGAGAGTCTTCAAGCCTAAGCACTTTATCAACACTCTTACCAATCAAGGTCATATCAATAGCTAGTCCACTAGGTGCAACAATTCGAGCTTGAGTAATTTTAGGATATATACACATACAATTTTCTTTCCATGTATTTAAGCACTCACTTTTACCTCTTTGCCATATCCCATCTTAGATATTTGTACATGGAAGGCAGCTTCAAGCTCGCGTTTGCGTTTGTCTCCAAAAACAAGTGTTAATAATGTGATGTCCAAGATAGAGAGAGTGTTAGGCAGCTCCTTCCGAATGCCAATGTTTCGAGTGACAAACATGACAATTTCACCTCTTCGAAACTGGTCAACCATTTGATGGTAAACATTTTTCCTCTTGTTCACAAAGGTAAGCTGCAATGCAAGCTTCTTGTGAGACACTTACAAAAAAACTACATAGAAATTAAGCATTGAAGAGACTTATAGTTGCTAAATCCATTGTTGAGGTTGGACCATCTGCAATGGTCAATTGCTCAAAGTTACCAACACCTCTACTCTTTTGAACTTTGTCAATTTGAATAACAACAAAGCCAATGGTAGCTTTCAAGGTAGGATCACTTCATGCTTTAAGAAAGTAGTTACGAATTTGTATTTCAGGCACAAATATTAAAGATATTTAAAAGGGCTCAACCTTGAGTATAAAAGTAGTAACATCTACACACAAAGAAAAGGGAGCACTTCCCCCATCATTAGCACTTTTAGGAACAACATTTGCACCTTCTATGCAGATACATGCATTTTCTTCTACTTTGTCCACAAATTTCTGAATAAACCCTGCACTAATCACTAAGGTTATAGAACTAAAGCCCTCCCTATCAACGAGATCCGCTTTTAAGTACTTCTTATGATCTTTGTTGCCTTAAATGTACCATAAACATTCAGTACCCTACCCTCAAAAGCAAAACGAAGGCTGCTATTGGTAATTTGTGAGATACTAAGCAATAAGAGATAGAGAAGATTGGGCAAAAGTGTGAGGAACAATTGAGATCAACTTTCCTTTGCTTAGCTCCTCATTAATTTTACACACTGCAGCACAAAGTATGAATCATCATTTGGTTTTATAAGGATTAGGTGATAGTGTGGAGAAAGAGGTTTTACCTTTCTTTCCTTTGTCAGCAAATAGTTCTCTATTTACTTTACGCTTAGAGTGTTGGCCTCTCTCTTCCTGAGAGCTTTTGGAAACAATTCCTTCGATTTGTGGACAAGAAAGATGGGGATCTTCAAAGGACACACAATCAGACTTTAAACACCATTCACAAGTTAATGATGTTGAGGGAGAATGCACACCCTGTTCATCCTACTCAATAGCTTTAGAAGAAGACGTGGCAAAACTATTTTCTAGATAAAGAAAAAAAAGCTAAGCTTTTTAACACAATAGTCTAAGATTAAAATATGTTTTAAAGACTAAGTAAATTTACCATTGTCACAATCCATGTTGGAGAGCTCCATGCTTGTTGGAAATTTCCAAACAACTTTTCATTGGCACAGGCAAAATACCCACAAGCATGAGACGCTTCTTTATATAGTAGTTGGGTACATGTGCTTTAATTTTTTCATATAATTCATTTCATTTATTTAATAATTACATTTCTTTTTTTTTTTGCTTTTTGCAAAGCACAGAAGACTGTGAGTTGCGACTTTCTTCAAGCTCGAAAACTCAATATACATTTTCAATACAATGAAGAAAAATTCACACGATTAAAGCCACACAACTTCTAAAATAGAATTTTTACAAGAAAAAAAAATTGAAAGTGATAATATTGATAATAATGATCCTTACCCTCAGATTTACAAATCGACTTCAGAAATCACACATAAAATCTCACATTCACTAATTAAATCAGCCGACCACGAAAATATGCACCCACTCTCTACGTTTACTCACACGCAGTCTCATTGAAGACTTCTCTTGCACAGAAAAAACAACATTACACCAGAAAAAAAAACAAAAAGCGTATCAATAAACAATTTGCAGGTCACCAGAATAATAAGTATTCGGAAAATTTTACTTTTCTTATTTTGCCTTGTAGGTTCTTGGAAAAATGGGCACCTAGGTGGTAGGTTAAGGCCGTGTATTTAGCCCGGCTCCAATTAACACATGCCTCTAGTACCCTACAAATCGATCTAATAAATTCTTCTTCTTCTTCTTCTTCTCTCTCTCTCTCTCTCTCTCTCTCTCTCTCTCTCTCTCTCTCTCTGTGTGTGTGTGTGTGTGTGTGCAAAATGAGTAGGAGAAGTGAATTAAAAGCATCACAGGCATCAAGGCCTCAGCATCAACCGCCCCTAACACCGATGCATCAGCATGAAGGCCCATGGAGCTTAGCAAATCAAAGCATCATTGGCATGAAAGCCTCAGCAGTCAGCATCAGCCCGCCGCCCCTAATAGAGACGCGTGCCCATGAAGGTTTGTTGATTCACATCATAGAGAGGCACAAGAGGTGGGTGGAGGGGCGCGAGCCCAAGTGTGGGTGGAGGGGCGCTTCCTGATGGACCATGAAGGTTTGCTGATTCACATCACAAAGAGGCACAAGAGGTGGGTGAAGGGGCGCGAGCCCAGAAGGGGCGCGCGGCCGAAGCTTCCCGATGGAGGAGCATCCCTTTATAAAGCCTCTAAATCTAATCTTCGCGACCCTTTCAGCCAATAGAAAAAAAGAAGCCTAACTAACCTTGGAAACGACCCACTACTTTTTATGAATCACCCACAAAAGCCATCATGAAAAAAAAAGCATGATGAACAAGACTTGGAAATGGCCCACTACTTCTCATGATTCTTTTTCCTTAGCCAAAAATAAGGAACCGATCACTAAGGCCTTGCGCGTGCCAAAAAGAGAGATGAGAGAGAAAGAAAGAGATGGGTGTGTGAGAAAGAGGGATGCATTGCTTTTTTGACGTTGAAAGCCTCAAGCCAAAAGGGTACAGTGTACACCAGTGTTCGAAAAAAACCCGGGTATAGTGTAATTTGCACGTGCAGATTTTTAAAATTACCTTCAAATTTGGAATATAAGGGTATAAAAACCTGCAGATTTTGAGGGGTTGTAGAATCAAAACCTTCAAAATTTGAAAATTTTCTTTATAAATAATTTCACAATTTTGAGATGAAGGTTTTTTACTTTTTGGGAAAATAGTTTTTTTCGAACACTGGCACTGTACATCATTGGTTGCCTCCAGTGGAAACAGGCGATAGACACTTTGACTTTGCACGGAGTTCTACTGCTACCAGAGGGTGCTTTTATGTGTGGGGCGGGGCTGGCCCGGACTTTGGCCGGTGGACACGGTTCGGGAGGAGACCAATTGACCGTGAGTCTCAACACAACGCTTTTCCGTCCATGCGACCGCGTCCATGCCATCACAGCTGACGGCTGCTGGTCAAGACACCTGAGTAACGCCCGATAACGACGCAGCGGGAAAAGAAAGCGCCGGCTTATATAAGCCAAAGCGAAGCAGGCGGCAAACATGGATGCTACCTCAAGGCAAGGTAGGACTCGAGTTCTGTAGATCATGGACGTAGAAAACTCTCCCCCGCGCGATATATCGCCATCTGACGGTGGCAAGCGCTTCAAGGGGGTGCGGATGAGGTCGTGGGGGAAGTGGGTGTCGGAGATCCGCCTTCCCAACACAAGGGCCAGGCTGTGGCTGGGCTCTTATGCCACCGCCGAGCAGGCAGCACGTGCATATGATGTGGCGTTTACCTGCCTGCGCGGCCCCTCTGCCACGTTAAACTTCCCCGACAGCCCGCCGGCGTACGCCCCTCTCGGCCTCCCGCACCACAGGATACAGGAGCTCGCCATCGCCGCCGGCGCGGCCATGTCAGGCGCCGCCCCCTCCGGCTCTCCCGGCTACCCTTCCAGCTTTATTTCTGAAGAAGAAGGTGATGACGGGAGCTCATGCCAACGGCCACAGCCGCAGCTCGAGGGCATCCAATCTGAGCAGATTGCAGATGGCCCTTCCACGCAATCCGGTCGATTAGACGACTACGACAGTTCTGCAGAGCTCTCTCTGGCTCAGCAGCTCTCCGAAATTTCCGTTTGCGTGCCACAACACTCAGCTCCCAGCACGTTCTACGACGCCGCGTGGGATAGTACACCCTTCTCCAACGAGCGGCTGCCTGGGTCCTCCCAGTGGGCGGTGACGGTGTGCGATCCTATCGTACCCCCCGACGAAGACGTCTGCACCACGTTTTCCGAGCCTTGCTTGTGGAGTTTCTGTACTCATCGTGATGAAAAAAAAAACTCTCTCTATTAAGCTTTCTTTTTCGATCAATAATTATATATATATATAAGCCAGCAGAAAACCTTTACATCAAAGTATCTTACCCCCACATTAAGTCATCTCTTTCTAATTAAATTTCACCCAGGTTCAGCGATATCTATTACTCCTTCCAACCAGCAATCCGTAGGTCAGTTGGTTAAAGTGGATGGTTTGTAACCCAAGGTCATAGGTTCGATCCACAGCTGCCTACATTGCATGGTGTTACCTTGTACCTTGTAGGTGTGTGTGTGTTTGTAAGAAGGGTATGCGGGACCCTCATGTAATAAAAATCATCCAACTTTATTTTATTTTTTTAAAGATATCTATTACTCCCTCTATTCGGGCTACTGTCTTAATAATTAATTAGTGCTCGTACTCGTGCTAATTAATTATTAACACACTAAGGTTTTCACCTTATGCAAAAAAAGATTTTTTTGAAAATTTCGTATCCTCACAGTCACGTAACGCTTCATCTCTCTCTCATCGTCATGCACGTAGCATGCTCTCTCTCATCGTCATGCTCTTTCTCTCATCATCGCCGTGCTCTTTCTCTCTCTCTCGCTTCGTCTCGTTGTCATCCATGTACAGTTGTCTGGCATAGTCCACTTGTTTCACTTTGACCACAATATAGTTGTCAAGCCATGGCACTACTTGTTACACCTTAACAACATACACCCGTCAAGCATGGTCTCAAGCTAGGTAACCAATATTTAATGCGGGGTCACCCATGATACTAATTCACTAGGATGGCACACTAGCATCCGGGCGTCCTCGTCTCGTCCTCATTCACAACTAAAGGGTAAACATTATGTAACAGTGAGTAAAGATCTCATTTTGAAATGGTGTGTCTGTTTTCTATTATCTATTGAAATGCTAGCTAGGGGGCTTGGGTGAGAAATCCCTTGTACCTGAGCATAACACACCCTTAAATTTGAATCGGATCTCATGGAGCCCTATAGCTATAACCATGGGCTGGATGGTGGTGGACATAACCATTGGATCCGATAAATGTTTTTTGATAAGGGAATTAAGGGTTATACCAATTTAGTTAAGATTGAGAACAATTTAGATTTGATCATAGTTTAATAGAATCTACTAGAGTATTGCTCCTCAAGTTTTATGCTAGTGAGCCTCGAGGAGCCGCCAAGTATAACGAGCCTTTATAGAGGTTGCAAAGGAAAGCCCAAGGATTGGTGACAATCTGGAGGAATCCCCCTCTTCTATTAGACAAGGGTATTAAGTCAAGCACATGAAGCTGGTGGGAAAGCCTTTTGCCTAAGATACCATAGGGAGAGGCCCCAAGTGAGTGACTTTACCCGGTTATGAATAGCTTCTGCTCGATTCTGTATATATATAAATAGGGGGTAGGGTGATGGTTTCAAAGCAGACCAAGGTTTTTAAAGCCTAGGTTATATGGAGCTATCATACTTAGGTGTTTCATGATCTTAGATTACTCTCTATGATCCCGAGTGTACGACTATAAGGACTTATTATCCATGTGAAGGAAGGTTAAGATTCTGAGGTAGCCCTTATCTTATTGTCGCACTCCAAGAGAAGATACCCTTGGTTTTAGTAGCGACAGTGAGCCTATGGAAAGACCTCATGACCAACCTGTCCATGTGCATTGTTGTACCCTTGCAGCCTAGGGCCAGAATCATTGCGAGTAAGGGTGGAAACCTAGTGTATGTTTGAAAAGGTGAGAGGATTTTGGACCATGTTTGAGTGTTTCTTTTCGAGAATGATTGTTTGGATTGAATTTGAGTCATGTCTTTAACTAATGTGCCAGACTTATGAGATCAGTGATTATGGGCTATGATAGATTCTTTGGCCTTACGAGAACGTTCCTTATGTTTAGATAGCCCAAGGTATGACTACAACTGGTATTATAGGCCGAGAGAGACATAATAGCCTTTGCTTTTGAGCATTTATTATTGACTCGTGGATGTGGCGTAAGAGGATTTTCTTGGCATGACAGGTGGAAATGCTACCAAGCTAGACATAACAACATGTTATGAAGCTAGTGGACAGATGCACACTGGTTAAGATATGTCAAGGCTACAAAAGTGCATAAAGAATTCTCAAAAAATTCAGTGAAGAGCTAAAAATGATTACCACCTTTAGTAAGGCACGAGAGGAACCCCAAGCCCCAGAGAAAATTGAACTGGGAGTTTTCAAGTCATAAAGACGTAAGAGAAATAAGGCCTTGGCCAAGGCAGGGGCAGGACAAGAAGCTAAGAATGCATTAGCCCAAATGAAGACCAAGGAAGATGATGTAATGAACTTAGGGCTAGCCTCTGATCATTATAAAGCATATATAATGGGTGAGCAGGCACTTGTTTGCCTTAGAGCCCAATGCTCTAAGGAGGGGCAAGAGGGAATCTCTTATGTGACGGGAATCATCCTCAACCTTCTTCAAAGACCGCAACATCCTTAATCCTCACCATCATCCTTCACCTTCTTTAAAGACCCCATCATCCTTAACCCTCACCACATTCTTCTTCAAAGACTAAGCCTCCCCCTTGACCACTCCCTTCTCTATAACCTTCTACCCCACCCCATTATCCTCAGCCTGCTTGAAAGACTAAGCCCTCCCCTTAAACGTGACCACTCCCTTCTCTATAATCCTCTACCCTAGCACAACCTTCTTAGCTACTAGTGGTTCCTCCTCACCCATTCCAATGCTTTTGTTGAAGGCGAGATCTACCTTCATCAATGCTTTTCCCAACCCATCTCACTTTTTATGAAGCCTCTCTAGAGTTTGTCATGCAAACATATCAGGCACTGCATTAGACACTTACATCTATTGTAGCACTAGACAAACCCAATATCCTTCTACTGGCATTCTAAGGCTCTACCAAATAATATATAAGCACATTTAGCACATCAATTGGATTGACAATGCCACCATTGAGAAGACAATGTGGTGTATTCCCAAGGAATTATCTAAAAGAGAAGTCAAGGAAGCAGGGCCTTCATGGCCTGCATTTACAACAAAGATGAGGTTGGAGAAGAAGAAAAAAACAAATAAGAAGAAGATGAAAAAAAGAACGACAAAGCCAAAGATTATTAAAGGATCAATACAAATAGGAAAAGGCTCCTAAAGATATTGATGACCAACCCTCCCCTTTAGATGCACCAGCTTAGCAAGGTTTTCCTCCTCCTCCTCCACCACCACCTCCCTCCTATTCTAAATTCCATCTCATACCACCAACCCTCCACCCTCTACTCCTTTACACCAGCTAGCCCCCAATATTTTTCTATACCATTGACTCGAGGGAATTAACTCAAGGGATGCTATGGAATTTGAGTCCACATTCCTCGACCTACCCCAACAAGTGAAATAATTAATTGGTGAGATCAACTAGCCACTCATACATGAAGTGTAAGAGCTCTGAATCTCAGGAGCCACCATTTCCACTGAAGAAGACCAACAACCTCCTCATGCTAATCCAATCATGTTTCTTCTAGTTTATGAACAACAACTAACATAGCCTCTGCACCCTTGGGAGTTAATCTCTCAAGGCAACTATTGTCGTGCAACTATTGTCATGCAACTATTGTCATAACAATCTTAACACTCCGTGTGATACCATCGAGATATATCTCCTGAACTAGTACATGCAAAAGCTCTTTATTAAGTGGAAGGCATATCACCCCAAGCACATAAAAATAAGTTTAAAGGGGCTATGACATCTTGGGAGATGACCACATGGGATTGTAGTGATAATGACAAAAACCATATCTTAAGGATCCCAAGGATTGGGAGCCTTTGCGCTAGTGGTCTCGGACAAAGCAAATAAAAAAGCTTAGCCACTCATATAATTACCCATACTTTGAAGGGCCTACACCACTTACCACCATAGAGATGCCACTCTCTATGTGAAGAACTTCATCGAGACAAATACTATGGCAAAGTGCTTAATCTAGCCATGATCGCTATTTGCCACTTCTTCAAGCTTATTAAACTTACACTAGAGAAGGCCTACACCACTTCCACCATAGAGATGCCACTCTCTGTATGAAGAACTTCATCAACAAATATTATGGCAAAATTCTTGATCTAGCCATGGTCACTACTTGTCTGCCTTCTTCAAGCTTATTGTACTTACACTAGTGTGACAATATTTAATTAGTCCTTACACTTTTTCTTTATGTACACACATGGTGCACACACACACACATGTTTAACCCAAAAAACAAGAAGAAAGGTGTGAAAGATCAAAATGACCAAGGTTGAAAAGTATAGATTCATAGTTACCTAGGTGAATATAAGTAGGTAACCTGCATGTTCTATGATATGAAGTTTTTACTTGTATGCATATATACATACATATGCATACATATGTACATACATATGTACATACATATGTATGTGTGTATACAAGTGTATGACTGGTGTGCAAGTGTGAGTGAGTGAGTGTGTGTGTGTGATTGTGTGTATTTGTGTACATACATATGTATGTGTGTATACAAGTGTATGACTAGTGTGCAAGTGTGTGATTGTGTGTCATATGTGTGTGTGAATGCAATAATATATAATAGTATCAATATAATATTATTATATATTTAATATATGTATATTGATTTATTAATTATATATATATTATATATATATAATTATCATATATATATATATTACATTATATTATTTATATATAATTATACTAAATCATCATATATATATAACATTATATTATAACATTATATTATAACATATTATTATAGATTTAATATACTTATTTATTTAATATGGTCCTTACTTATTATATGATTACATATTGTTATTATATATTTTATACTTATTTATTATATATCTTTATATTTTTGTATTATATTAATTTTTAATTTTTTCTTCCCCTACCTCTCTCTCTCTCTCTCTCTCTCTCTCTCTCTCTCTACCCCAACACGTGGCTCCTCCCCTCCCCCATCACAACCCCTTGTCTCTTTCCCCTACCCTAACACTTGGCCCTCTTCTAACCACCACGCGTCTCCTCCCGCCATCACACCCCCATTCTCTCTTTCCCCTCCCCCATCACACCCCCTTCTCTTTTTCCACTACCTTAACACTTGGTCCTCTTCCAACCCACGAGTCACCTCCCCTCTCAAAAACTTACACATAATAGATAGTATAGATATATATATATTAGACACACACACACACACATAATAGATATGTGTGTATTTATAAATTTCAAAAATACACACATATATTTATATTTATATTTATATTTTATTAAAATCTACTTTTACTCTCTCTCTCTCTCTCTCTCTCTCTCTCTCTCACACACACACACACACACACACACACACACACACACACACACACACAAATGTACACACCCGCACATGACTAATATAAATGCGCACTCTCTCCCCCCCAACATATGATCTCTCACACATAGAATTTCTTTGTCTCTCTCTCTCTCTCTCTCTCTCTCTCTCTCTCTCTCTCTCACACACACACACACACACACACATGCAAATATATATCATATATAATATTATGTTTTATTATATTTAGACACATATACCTATATACAAACATATATGTGTGTATTTATAAATATAACTAAATTTATATATACACACACATACATATATAATTTTAATTAATTAAGCTTTAGATTAAATTTAAGTGGATATGGATGTGTGGTGAGGTATGCTCACTCTCAAATAAATGCATCTTACATGTAATCTCTCTCTCTCTCTCTCTCTCTCTCTCTCTCTCTCTCTCTCTCTCTCGTACACACACACACACACACACACACACACACACACACACCCGCACATGCACTAATGCAAATGCACACTCTCTCTTTCTCTCTGACACACCCCCCCTCTCTCTTCTCTCACACAATCTCCCAAACATAAAAACTCTCTCCCTCTCTCTTACACATACACACACGCACACGCACACACGCACGTATACACACACTCTCTCACGCTCTTATCTCACACACACATACACACATGTAAATATATTATAATATTATGTTTAATTATATTTAAACACATTATGTTTAATTATATTTAGACACATATACCTATACATACATATATATGTATATTTATATACACACACATACACATATAATTGTAATTATATATATCACTTTTTGTAGTAAAAAAATAAAGAATGAACAACTATTAGAAACTTTCTCTTTTGATGTGAACAACAATATGTAGCAAAAATTCTTTGGTGGCTAGTTGAAACTCATTGTCTATTTATCCTTCAAAGAAGTTGTGATTTCTCAAGTCCTAAGATAGGTTATTTAAAGCCTTGGTAGCTAATATACATAACATAGACAAGTTGTGATTTCTCAAGTCCTAAGATAGGTTATTTAAAGCCACATTGTTCAAGGTCCTTGGCTAGCTCACTAAGCAAGCAATATGTAGCCAAGGCATAACTAAGTCATCAAATTGATGGCTGCAAACTACCAATTTGGTGTCACGCCAATGTATGGTTGTTTGATCTTTATATACCTTTGAAGAAAGGTCTGATTGGGTGCCATGTTAACATTGGTAAGGTTGTATTTTCACACTGGCCCTATTTCAACTTCTTTTCAATGAAAATTCCTTCAAATCTATATGAGGCCATTGACATTTCTCTTTCCCATAACTAGTATGTTGCCACAATGGAGTAACAATGGTTAGGCACTGCCATCCAAGTGAATAAACATAATCACAAGACATATTACAAATGAAATCCTCTTGTTTCATGCACACAAAAGTGTGTTATTTGAATCCTTTCAAAAATAGGGGGTCTTTGAAAGACTTAAGAGACATTATCCTCTTGTTTCTTACACACAAAAGTGTGTTATTTGGATTCTTTCAAAAATAGGAGTCTTTGACATTGTGAATAACATGCTCTTGTTTCTTGCACACAAAAGTGTGTTATTTAGAGTAACACAACCCCAATAAGTCAAAATGACCCAAGATTCATCCTCAAATTCAACAAAATGAGAGTTTGAGAATAGATATAAGTTATGAATACTAGGATATCAAAGCTTAGGAAAGATACTCACATTGCCACATTTGCTCTACACTAATTCTAATAAGAATGTGCACAATGCAGTTTGCTTAACAAAATGGTAGACACACCACATATTCTATCCATAGGCAAGTTACACTCAACATGCCAAACCCATTTGATTCATCAATTGACTTGAAAGAAATAGTTGGACTTCACAAGGTACTTAAAAAAAAAATGAGGCATGTTTTTGGAGATTTGTGGTGGCAACTAGCATATCATTGATCGAGCTTGGCTAATGATGCACATTGGATATTTAGACACTCAAACATGCAACATAAGTAACCAACATTCTAGATTGAAAATTCTACATTGAAATATGGCAACCGCTATTCGACACAATCAAGTAAAATGCACCTTCATGATTTCTTAAAATTGGACATTGATTCCTCAAATTTTGAAAGGGAGATCTATCTCAAAGTGAGTGCACTTAATGTTATCACAAAAAAAATTCCCAGTACAATTGGTAATAGCTTAAACCATTTAGAGATTCCAAGCTGTAACAATTTCCAAACTTGTAGTGAACACGAAGAATGTCAACACTCATCGACTACTGTGCACAACACTATCACACATTAATGATCTAATGGTCTAGTCATCAACACTATCACACATTAATGATCCTATGGAACCTTACCCACTTAAGACATCTCTATCATCTAAATCAAAGCACATATAGAGGCAAAATTCCTTCTTACTGAGGCACCATGAAAGTACTAACAAAATATTGAAAATACAACTTTATAGTGTAATGCCTCAACATTGTTTCACAGTGCATATGCACTTCCTTGTAGTGTAAAGCCTCAACACAACTTTATAATGTAAAGCCTCAACATTGATTCACAATACATAGACACTTACTTGTTCATGACACAAGTTTGACAATTGCTGATAGTCTATGAGACCCAAGAAAGAAGTAGAAAAAAAAAAACTCACTTGACGACTACAACAACATCAACCTCTTTAACAGCTATGGCACATCTCTACTTATTCAAAGTCAATTCTTCAAAGTCAAGTCAGTACTACAGAATGCATGCTGTGCTATAAGAACCATATGTACGACCCACTGCAAGCCATGGCATACTATTCGTCACTAAAAACACACTCCTTGATGTGCTTAGTAAGACACTACATGTAAACCATGGTATACTATTCGTTTCTAAACACCACAATGAACACACTCCTCAGTGTGCTTAGTAAGACACTACATTTAGTCCATTGTTGCAACTTCCTCGACTTCAATAATGGAAACACTAGGTAGTACAAGAAATAACAATAAACGACTCCACGACCACAATTAAACAAACTTTCCACAAAAATGTTGTAACAATAAAATGTCCTATGCGTATAGCCCCCCCCCCCTTTTTTTTTCGGGAGGGTGCATTTGTGCTGCTGTCCGTCATGTAGGCCCTAGGCATCGAACCCGGGTCCTCATCGTGGAACGCAACAGTCCGGCGGATGCGTATAGCCTTCCTTCTATGATGCGTGCTAACATTCAAACCTCACATCCGGGCACTTGGAAGTTGGGGGTTTAGTTGGGCGGATGTATGTGAATCCTGCACTAGCACACTATAAATACCCTAATCTGTCGCCTCATTGCGCTTTTCAACCCCGTATTTATCTACGCGAAATCTGCATTGGGAACATCTCCATGGTTGATTGGATGCTTCTGTGCAAGTATGTGCTCTCCTGCAATTTACAGTTTTCCAGTATATTTCTCTGAGTTGATGTCTATGTAAGTGCGTATCTTCAGATGATAGCCTACCCAGAAATGGCAAACGGAGGGAGTCCAGATTTACCCCAGGAGGTGCTTGCCGTGCTGCCCTCGGATCCATATGAGCAGCTGGATGTTGCCAGGAAGATCACGGCCATGGCCGTCTCCGCCAGATTGTCCAAGCTGGAGACAGAATCAGGAAAGTTGCGTCAAAAATTGACAGAAAAGGAGCAGATCGTCTACGGCTTGCAGGAGCGTGTTGGCGAGCTTGAACAGGCCCTTCAGGAGGCCTCTGCCCGTCTCTCTCAGGCCCTTGATGAGCAGGTTTGTGTCTATCATGTGGTCTTTTTGGTTTTTTTTTTTCGGGAAAAAAGTTCCCCCTTCTTTTGACGATTTTTGGCTTTTTTCAATTCTTTAGCTTTTCTCTCTCTTCTTTTTAAATGCCTGTTCTGCAATGGAGGAGATGTATGCTTATGATGATGATGATGATGAGTTGTTTATGATGGTGGAAGTGGAGGATGTTTTTGGCATTTTCAACTTTTTTTTTCCTTCTAAATTTCAAATGCCTATTTGTGAAGGATGTGTACAATGATGTTGTCGATGATGGTGACAACGATGACGATGTTGATACTGCTGCAATTTCTTCCTTGCATAGTGGGGGGAGACATTGATGATGTTTAACTCTGAAGGGCGCTGCTCCATCCAAAATGGGGCTAGACCCAGCCCGTTCTATTATGGGCAAAGGGGGTTTGACAGATTCTCTTCTGTAGTGCCATACAGGAGAGGGGGATTCTAGTAGTGTGCATGGAGAACATAAAGGCCCTGAATTTCTGCACCTTTTTGGAAAGTTCCATTGGTGGAGAGACGAATCTTCCCAGACAGCTGGCATTACAAAGCTGGCGATGATGAGGGCATGTAGAGAGAGTTGTAGATGGTGATGCAATTAGGAACACTGCAGAGCGTCGGATATCTCTCGGGCACTCATTGAGCAGGTTGTATCGATGGTGATGGAAATGATGGAACAGAGAATGATTCTTACGGAGTGAATGTGGGGTATGGAGTAGGGAACAGTCAGGCAGGCTTTTCATGTTTTTCTAGAAATGGTAAGTTGTGGTTGGGACAAAAACTTACAGATGCATGTTGGCATTCAATTATGTTATGGTCGTGGTTGTGGTTGTGGTTGAGGAAGAGGGGGGAGACATTGATGATGTTTAACTCTGAAGGGCGCTGCTCCATCCAAAATGGGGCTAGACCCAGCCCGTTCTATTATGGGCAAAGGGGGTTTGACAGATTCTCTTCTGTAGTGCCATACAGGAGAGGGGGATTCTAGTAGTGTGCATAGGGAACAGTCAGGCAGGCTTTTCATGTTTTTCTAGAAATGGTAAGTTGTGGTTGGGACAAAAACTTACAGATGCATGTTGGCATTCAATTATGTTATGGTCGCTGTGAGGTGAGCCTCAAAGTGCAAAGAAACCCACCAAGGATGTGACCTTTGGATCATTGGGAAGGTGCCCATAGTCACACAGGTGTTGGGTAGGAGGGCAGCTAGCTTGCACACACACACACACACACACACACACACACACACAAGCTCAAGCACATAGAAATGTGAGAGTGCTGGAAAAGATGTACTCGATGATAATAATGAAAGTACAATATGAGAGCACTATAAAGCCTAGAGCGAAGTGCCCAACACACAAGAGTGGTTTCACACAGGGAAAAAACCTGTGTCCAGCCCATAGGGAAAAAGTGCCCGTGAGTAAGCTAGGTTCACAATCGAACTAGCCGGGAGTGGCCGGGTGGACATGACCAGCAAACCCCCCTCAAGTGAACGGTGTGAACGCGTAGCAGGGTGATAAAGCTGTGAATGCTACCCTGCACTATGCTCCACAGCAAGAGTGATCAAGAGAGATCACGATGGCAAAGGTGAACTGCAGTGCCAATGGGAAAAGCTAGTACTATATGATGGGGAAGATGAGAAACCCCAATGTCATAGTGCTAAAGCTAGGGCACAGAAGTACATACATAAACTCATCACCTGAAATGCATGTCAAAGATCATGTGGACATCAACTGCATCAAATCAAGAGGCGTCGCATAAGTTGCATTAGGAGAAGGTGTGTTATAAAATCCTCCAATAAGGAAAGTAAATATAATACCCCCCTCAAGATAAGCATCCAAATGTCAAATTGAACTGCATGTAATCCACATCAATGACAACAAGAGAGCAAAGCATAGCTCTGTAACGGCACCAGTGATAAGCATAAGAAGATGTAGCAGATATACGCATTTGTAAAGGTAACAAGATCCAAAAGTCATGCCTGTGATACATGCAATGGAAGCTACAAGTGGTAAACTCATCAATGGAGGGTCTGATGAGGAAAAAATCAGCAATGGTAGGGCTGATAAAAATTAAAATTCAGCAATGGGGGAAAGCTGAAAATCGGGATAAAAAGTGGGGGCTTGGGGCGGGCATCAGCCAATGCTATGAGAGGATGGGTAAACTCTCAGCAATGCCATGATCAGTGGCATGTATGGTACATGTAAAGATGCATAATCCCACAATGAATAATATACATGTGACATGTCAAAACCATGAGGGCAAGCCAACACTGGCCAAGTGTGTAGAAGGCACTCCTAGTAAACATCACATGTGAGAAAGTGACAATGTCAATACTGTAGAAACAATCCCGTTGCAAGGAAAAGCAGCATAAAAGGCATCAGGATCTTCTCACGAACAAAGTGATATTGTATCTCTATGTGCTTGGTGTGGGCATGGAAGACCGGGTTCTGAGCAATAGTGATACAGCTCTGGTTATCACATTGGATGACCGTGGACTCCTTCTGTGGAAATCCAATCTCGCCAAGCAACCTCTGTAGCCACACAACCTCACAAGCAGTACCACAAGTAGCCCGGTACTTTGCCTTTGTAGATGACAAGGCAATAGTCGGCTGCCTCTTGTTGCTCCATGAAACAGCTTCTGAGCCGAGGTAAAATTGTAGCCCGATGTAGATCTCCTCGTGTTTGGATCTCCTCCCCAATCTAAGTCACTCCAGCCTTGGAGTCGAACTCGGTCCTTCGTTTCACCTCCAGCGTCGTAGAAGAGTCCAAGATCCTTCGTACCCTGCAGATACCGCAAGATCCGTAATCCTGCGTCTCAATGAGACTTCAACGGCTTCTGCATAAATGAGCTCAACAACTCCACAGGAAAGCTCAAGTTCAATCTGGTGTTCAGCAACCAGATCAATGAACCAACCAACTTTCGGTACAGAGAGGCATCAACCGGCTCACAAGGATCATTCACTGTAAGCTTCGTGTTCGGGTCCATCAGTGATGTGATAGGCTTGCAATTCTCCATCCCAAAGGCCTCAAGCAGCTCATGGACATACCGTTGGCTGAGAGATAAAGAACCCCCTTTGGGTCTGCCAGATCTCCAATCCCAAGAAGAAGTGGATTAAGCCTAAGTCGGTCATCTCAAACTCCTTTGACAAGGCAGCCTTCGCTGCTTGTGCTCCACATGACACCAATGAGAATGAGGTCATCCACATAAAGGATGATCAACGTGACCATGTCGCGTTCCTTAAAGAGATTCAAGTTAGGATCTGCAACTGATCTTTGAAATCCAATCCATAGAAAGAAGGAATCAATCTTCTGATTCCAAGCCCTCGGAGCCTGCTTAAGACCATACAAGGCCTTTCACAACCTGTAAACCATCCCCTTTGATCTTGGAACCTCAAAGCCTAGAGGCTGCTCAACATACACCTCCTCCTCCTGGTCACCATTAAGGAACGCGGATTTCACATCCATCTGATATACGGGCCACCGCTGAGAAGAAGCGAGGGCAAGAATGGTCCGAATCGTAGCCATCCTCGCTGTCGGTGCAAAGGTGGAGAGACGGAAGACTCTCTCACTTGTAGCATGAGTAGTATGATCCGTGTGTAGCTCAATCCAATGGGATTTGCATCCCTTTCGGAGCTAGGGATTCAATCCGTACCGGTGCACAAAAGCTTATCCACAAATGGAGAGAATGCTTATGGCTACCATCACATGACACTAGACTAAGCACACACACAAGCTCAACTTGCCCTCATTCCTACACACCCATTCATTCACAAATACAAGCAAGAGGAACACAATCACTATGCACACAAGCAAAGAGAAAGACCTCACTCCACTCCTATCTTCCTACAAGCATGCAGACACTCAAGCATCAAGCTTCCATGAAAGCTTCAAATCAGCCCACATACATAAAAACGAAATACTAAAAGCATGCACAAGAGTAAAATGATTAGAGAAGAGGATGAGAAAGACTCATGACATTGCTATTGATTCAATGAAGAGATTTATCTCATACAAAGATGTAGATGGTGTGAGAGAAGAGTCTTCACCTCTATGGAGAAGAGGGAGAGTAGCTCTCTCAAAGGATCTCTTGCATGAACTTAGCCCAAAGTGTGCTTAAGCTCTCAAATGAGCCACTTTTTATACTAAAACTCCTAAAACTCCCAAAACTTCCCATGTGGGATTATTCTTAAGCCCACTCCCACACTCATCTACAACTTGGAACTCTTTACAAGAGTCCTAAATAAGAATGTCACTTGTTTTCTTGCTTGCATCTTTGTGTTGCATCCTTGCATTGATCACCACTCGTCACGCAACACTCTCCCCTTCCTATTTTGCGCACGTCTTGAGCGCGGTAGAAGCAAAAGCTGCAAAAAACAATGGATACAAGTAAAGTCTTTTATTGAAAAAAAAAACCAGCAATGATAATCTCACACGTGAGCATACAAGTGAAAGGCGATTAGAGTTTTAAAGAGTGCTAAAAGAGGTGAGTAAAGACTAGTCAAAGTGAGACTAAGTGGTAGATAGTGCTATGCAAAGGCAAGTGTGCTTGCACACCACAGGTTATGACCGCAGTCTCAATGTTCTACAATTGTTTAAGTTATTCTTACGTGGCAACCCGACTCCTAAATATGAGCAATGGTGATTGGACCTTTTTTTTTGTGTGTGTGTGTGTGTAAAAGTTGAATAACGAGGAAGGTTCCATTCCAATGAGACCCAAGCAATGGCCAAGAGACCTCCGCCAAGAGAATCTAAAGACCGCTAAGTATCTCAAGAGCGACAGACCCTTTTCTTTCTTTTTGACATAAGAGTACCCCATGAAGATGAGGGCATCGGTCTCGAGGACCCATAATATATCCCAGAGTCCTACCAGTATCTATCAAGGCGATAGAGTCCTTGAAGGTCTTTCTTAACCTTTTAGACGTCAGTGTTCACCCCATGGAAACCAAGGCATCGGCCCCAAGGTGCTAAGACAACCCCAGGTCCTACCAAGCATTCCACATGGCTGTAGACACGTCATGTCTCGATTCACTTGTATATATTTTTTAGGGCATGATTTTCGTAAATTTTTTATTAATCCTAGCACCTAGTCCATACCTAAGAGGTAGCTACCACTAGGGATAACTAATATACTTCGAGAGCATAAGAACTTGGCATACTCCGTTGGTATATATCCTACACCGTCTTCAAATAGAAATACCTTCTACTAAGTCCTCTAAGAATCTAGAAATCACTCATCACATTTTAACAACTAATTTAAAACTTAAACCAGCCAACTGTGTGTGAACATGCAAACAATATATCCAAAAGTTAAAAGCACATAAAGAACAAAAGATTATGATTTGAATACACCTGTTGTAATGCTCGTTGATGTTGTGCGTTTGCATTGATGCATTGCTGATGTTGTGCAGATTGCTTCTCTTTGCTCTTTGTAGGCACTGCATGTCTCCCCCCTTCCTAATTTGTGTGCACCGTAGGTGGACTATTGGGGCGTGTTTGTATGCTCTTGTTTAGCTGAGATCTCTGTAAAATGTTTATTAACAAACAAGAAAAGAAAAGAAAAGAATAAAATTTGTTATTGGTGCCAATCACCGAATATAGCCGAGGGGAAAAACCCAGTGGGAGAAAAGTGCCCTGGCTTGTTGATCTTATTGTGGAGTTGATAAGCTTATCCTTGTACTGGTGGTGGATCCGTGTCCACTTCTGTTGGAAAGATGGTATCAATCACTTCAAGATGCAGGGACAACCCTGTACAAAAACCGGCCTCTGGAGAAGGTGGTAGAGGAAGGAGTGCTTTCTTGCTAAAATATAGCATTGGTTCTATGGGAAGGTTAAGCAGACAATTTCGATTTTGGAACTGCTCAATATAGGTACTCATAGTGATCCAAAATTGACATGTTGAGGCTTGGGGAAGGAGGGCTTGCAAGATAGGTGGTTGCAAGTCATTTATGCATGTATTCCTCCATTGTTGTGCTTGAACCTTCTCAGGTAATCTACGTTGATTTGGTCCTCGGTCTGGTACTCTCACATTAAGAAGGTTATGGCGTTGGGGTGTAATTCCCACAATTTGTTTCATTAAGCCCGTGCCATATCGTCGAAAGTAAGAGCGGCATAGCCAACAAATGTGTGAAGCTTCTCCTAATACGAGTCGTGCACACTCTTGACAATGTGGAAATGGGTGATGTTGTTGATAGAATAAAGTGACAAAGTGATGTCCACAGCAATTTTCACCTAAGGGAGCATAAAAGTGCCTAGAATGAGTTTGAAAAAGAGAAGCACTATAACCCCCGCGATGTTCAGGTTGAGTACTATCAGGGTCAATGCATGGTGGACATGTATCTCGCCAAGTATCCATCAGGAGGTATCTGGTCGTAGAACAATGAAATTTAGAAACTTCAAACTTTATACACTCATATCCATCATTACAATCCCAATCAAAAACATTGTAGATAAGATCATCTAAAAAAAAACACAATCCTCTAAAGGCATAAGGAACCACATTAGTAAATGTGAGACTATTCAAACACTGATCTACTAAAGAGCTTCAATTGTAGTGTTAATGCCTTACCTTTGGTTTTGGGTATGTCCTTCTTAAGAGGTGGGAAGGTTAGCAATTGTCGAGGAATTTGAGCAAGATAAGAGGATTTAGGCATTGAAGTGCTAGAATCTATGCTCAAAGGAGACTCATGTAAAGTTGGATTTGTCTTAGGTACACAAGTTGATGGTGGAATTGTGTAACAAGGAGAAATTGGGACAACTGGTGATTCAATACATGTTTTGGGAAGGTCAACACAAGGAGATTTGTAGGTGCTATCACAACCACCTATCCTATCTTGAAGAGGTTGTGTTGATTTCCTTTGCACCCACTGATATGGAAAACCAAGGGTGGCTTTTGGAATCTTATTGATACACTCTTTTACCTCTAGTAAACCATGGCATTTGGGAAGCCAAAGTGCTGTTGCATCCTCATAATAGCCTTGTGCTTTAAGAACATGCTTTGGGACCCAATGAGTAACAATATGAGGTTTAGGCTTGGAAAAGATGTGCTTTTTAGGAGGCTTAGCAACTAGGCTAGATGGTACAAGTTTGTATGCATCTTTGGGTAGCCAAATTGATAATTCCTTCTTGCCTGGCCTTCTTTGAGCAGTGACTAAAGTAGTTGGAACATGCCAGCCATGGCCCTCACTTGAGGACTCATCGATTATCCACATCATTTGTGTTGGAGCTTCAAGAGCAGATTTTGAAAGTGGGTTGTGTAAGGTAGAAACACCACCCTTTTGACATGATAAAGCTCGTGGAGTAGCAGATCCCAGGATGCAATCAGAATCAATTTGCAATTTGTATTGTCTATTCTTCCAATCTAATGAACAATTGGTAGCACTTAACCATGATCGACCGAGAACAGCCTCTACCACTGCCTTGGACTTACTTGCCACATAAAAAGGAACTGACATCTGGTGATCCTGAATGGACATCATAATGACACATTTTCCCTCTATAGGGTTATCTTCACCTGAGAAGCTTCGTAAGTCAATAGGAATGTGCACAAGTGTTGGTTGTCCCAAGACTATCCATGTGTCAAACGAGAGAACATTATAATCTGCACCAAAGTCAATTAAGGCAGAGACAAAGTAGGTAGTCTCATGAAGATGAAGACACACTTGAATATTGAAAGGATCGATATATTGTTCATCAGTAGCTAACTGTAAGGCCAACATAGAAGCCTTGCGACGCTCCTTGGCTTTTGCAACTCTAGCTTTAGCCTCTTCTTGAGCCTGACGTTTAAGTAGGTCATGTGCTTCTTTCCGTGTGTGTGCAGCATGCATTTGTTGAAGCATGGCTTCAGTTAATGGTTCATTGTATTTCTTGAGACGACTTCCATTAATGAAGTTAGGCATTTGCTCACCTTCTAGTGTCTCTAAACGCACTGTACCACTTGGAGTAAGCTCATTAATCACAAACGGTCTTAGGCCACGTTTCTTGAGCTTTCTCTTATGCTTCTTAAGTGTGTACAAGAGCACAAGGTCCCCTTTTTTGAATCGGCCAGTTGTTACATTTCTATCATACCATTGCTTTTGTCTCCTCTTCTCGGCATACATCCCCATTACCGCCAATAAGCGGGTCTCATCAAGCTTTTCCAATTCATCAATGCGTTGTGAAAGCTCATGACCAGTCCAGTCCAATTGTTTAGCAACTCGTAGAGTAGGTACAAGAAATTCAATGGGAAGAATTGCATCTAGCCCAAAAGCAAGCTCAAATGGGGTTGTGCCCACAGATGTTTTATAGGCTGTCCTATATGCCCAAAGAACTGAGTGCAACTTTTGCTCCCAATCAGTCCTATGTCCCTCAACAATCTTTGTGAGTGCTGTGCAGAGAATCTTGTTAGTACTCTCAGCTTGTCCATTGGTCTGGGGATGATAGGATGCAGAACGCTTGTGAATTACCATAAATTCTTGAAGCAAAAACTCTATGATCTCATTCACAAAGTGCACACCTTGATCACTAACGATTTCAATAGGTAAGCCATAGCGTGTACACACGTACTCATACAAGAACTTGGCTGTGGTTCTGGCATCATTTTTAACTGTAGCCTTTGCCTCTACCCATTTGGTCAAATAGTTAGTTGCGACTATAATATATTCGGCATGCGTGTGACGAGCTGGAGGTTTAATGGGACCGACAAAATCAATACCCCATTTTGCAAAAGCACGTGTGCTTAACATAGGCCGCAATGGCATATTGTCCTTTGTGATGGGAGGTTTGGTCCTTTGACAATCGTCACAACGTTTTACATATTCTTCGGCATCCATTTGTAAGGTTGGCCACCAAAGCCCAGACCACCTAATCAACTTAGCTGTGGTATTGCTCGAAAAGTGTCCACCCCCAACACCTGCATGTGCATGAGTCAAGATTTTCAAGTAGTCAGCTTCACATACACACATGTGTAAGTTGCCATCCTTGCCCCTCTTGTAGAGTTGGCCCTCTATCAGCATATAGTTTGCCGCTTCAACTTCAATAGCATGCTTTCGATATTTAGTGTGGGTAAAGTTCCAAGCACAGGCCTGGCACCACTTCTTTGTGGGTTGGTTTGTGACTAGAGGAGAAAAGGTATTACATTCTTCGGTTTTATGGTTACCGCCACATGCTCCACAAAGATGAGGACCTGTAGATAGTACACTCCTCATTTGCTGCTGCTATTGTTGTGGCTGCATGGGTGGGCGATAGGTTTGTCCCAATCTCCTTAGTACTAGGTTAGCTATCTGGTTTGGATTTACTAGCACACTAGACCCTGAACTTTGGTCATCACCCCACTGATCCCTAGGTTGCACCTCAGGGCCAGAACCATCTTGGAATTTGAAGTTATCTGTGAAATCCATAGCATCATGGCAACACTCATTGAAATTTGTATGCTTCTTTGCATAGAGATGTGTATGCAGTGTTGAATTTTTGAGTCCTTTTAAGAAGAGAGAAATTAATCGACTCTGGGTGGGCTTCTCATCTTCTGGGCAACGATTAATGTACTGCTTCATCCTATTTACACAATCTCTAACACTCTCAGTCTCGCCTTGCTTGAAAGAGTAGATGTTTGCTACCTTGTTATGTTGAATCCCCATTAAGGAAAAAGTAGCAATGAATCTCTCTTCGAGAACTCATAAAGAAGATTTGTCTGAAGCCTCTAGTGCTTGAAACCAAGCAAGGGCCTTTCCCTCAAGAGTGAGCCCAAATCCTTCAATTTGTGTATGCTTGTCAGTCACTTGCTCAGCTCGAACTGCTTGCCTAAATGCTGCTACATGGTCATATGGATCTCCCGACCCTTCGTACTTCTTTACCAGTTTCTGAAGAGTTGATGGCCTTACTTGTCTTGAATACTCATCATAGGGCCTACGGCCTCTCCCTCTCAGTGGGAATTGTTCCTCTCTTTGGTAAGATGGTCCACATGTATCCCAAATTGGTGAGGATCCCCTATTACCTGCCTCACCAACCCCCTCCAAAGATCTTGTTACCCGCATTTCAGGAGGTGCATTTATGGGAGGCCGAGTTGGCTCCCCTACCCTCCGATTGTCATAGTGAGAGAAACGTTGTTGTGGTGTGATCTGTGGTCGCACTTTTGGTGTAGGATAATATCTTGGTGCTAGAGTTGGGCTACTTGCAGTGGTCCACTTTGATGTTGAGGGTCCCTCTCTAATGAACTCTCGTAGGGGAGGAGCAGCAGTTTCTCTAAGAAAGGTTGTCTCTCCTGGTTTAGCTGTATTTGTTGAGAACACTTCCATGAATAATGGTTGTCCTTTCCACGTGAGCTCCCGAATCTCCTTCCAATCTAAGGTTCGGTATTCATTGGCCCATTTATCAACGATTCGGTTCTTGTATTCTGCAAGCTTCTCAACTACCACCACAAGTGCTAGAGGAAGAGCTAGCTCTGGCAATCTAGTTGTGGCATAATATCTTTCTAAAGAGTCCTTATAGACCTCTTGAAGTGGGTCATCCTGTAAGACCTTTGTCACTGGAATTTGTCGTACAAACTCCCATTGGTTCTCAGCCCCCTGATCCATTTTGCTCTTGCCTTTCCTATCCCTTTCCAAATTTAGATCTACAAGAAGTAAATCATCTATGGATGGCTTTGAGGACTGGGCATTGGATGGTCCAAGCATGTCCGGCTCAATGAGCCAATCATCTCTAGACTCCCTTGCTCTGGAAAGCTTTGATAAGTCTAAGAACTCGCTTTTAGAGAGCTCCCCTACCCTCCGATTGTCTACATTCTCTGGATGATAGGTGACTTCGTAGCGAACACCATCTCCACCCATGTACATGTTACCCTGGTCATTGACTAGAGGTGCTCTATCAAGTTCTGAGAAAAAGTCTGCGATCTTAACAAGATACCGTTGTTGTGGATCCCTAAAGATCTTAGCTCCTTGAGCATTCGTGTAGACATATTGAAGTCTCACATTCAGTGGTAACCCCATGGTGTCGGCTTCAAATGGATTAAAAGATCTTGTGGGTGTCCTATTTGGGGCTAAGGGATGACTATTTGACGGCCCTAGATTGTCCATGGACAATGAGCTAGTTGTTCTGGAAAGGGTATCAGATTGGGATTCGGAAAAGGTTTCAGCAATATCTGCCAAATTTCCTACCGATTGGGTCCCACTTTCCTGCGTAGGTACTCTAGAAGGTGCCCTAGGTCCTATGGCAGTGTCTATATGACGTCCCGACCGCAAGTGCATAAGGTCAAATTTTAAGGGTTTTATATATATATATATATTTATGTATATATATATATATATATATATACATATACATAAATATATATATATATATATATATATATATATATGTATATATATAAACCCTACCTAACCACTAAATGCAACTAACATGAATATGTGTGTAACTATCTATTTTTTTAAATTTTATTTTAATTTTATTTTTTATTTTTTTTCTATTTTTTACTAATTACACAAAAATACTAATTATGCACAAAATTACAAAAATTTAAAAGAATGCAAGTTACACTAGTTATGCAAAAAATTATAGAAATTTAAAAAAATAAAAAATTACAGAATATGCAAAAATGTGGATTCCTAAAAAAAACACATAATTTACAGAATTTTTCTTTTTCTTGTTTTTTTTTCTTCTCTTTTCTTTTCTTTTCTCTCTTTTTTTCTTTTAAAAAAAAATTATTTTTATTGTTTTATTGTTTTTTCTTTTTATTTTTATTATTATTTTTTAAAAAAATGCAAAAAAAAACTGAAAATTACCTAGTATGCAAAAATTGCAGATTTTTTTAATAAAAAAACTAAAGACTAACACAACAAAAAAATAAAAAAAATAAAAAAAAAAAATAAAAAAAAATAGAACACTTACCTTTTCCGGCCCTTATCGTCTTCCGATTTCCTCGCCGGCCACCTCACGTTCTTCTCGCTTCCACAGCTGGCAGTCACCTTCGCTCCTTCTTCGGCCCTTCACAGCTCCTTCTCTGCAGCCTTCTTCGCCCGTGCCCAGCTCTCTCCTCAGCTACAGCTGCAGCCGTCGCCACCCTTCACTGTTTTGCAGCCGCAGCCAGTCGCCTGGGCCTTGCCGGCCTTCGCACCGGCCTCTCTTCCTTAGTCTCCCCACCTTCTCTTCGGCGGGCTCGGCTGGTCCTTCGCCAGTTGCTTCAGATGCCGCCTCACCTCCTTGCGGCCGCCTCACCACCGCCGGCCTGTCCTTCACCGTCTGACGCCCTCTCACCGCCTTCGTCTCCTTTTCTGGAATGAAGGGATGTAATGCATGAAAAATATGAGTAATCACCATGTAAACATGATGCCTAAGTGTGTTTAGTCTCTCACCAAGAGAATGGAAATAGCCTTCCACAAGCCAAGAGAGAAGCCATGAGCTCCAAGAAACATAAATTTCCATTTCTAAAAATGATCATCAAAAGTTACAACCATGGTCCAAGTCCCCTCTTTTATACATGGACTTGTCCCATTATTAACCCTATTGAATAAAGTTCCTACTTTATTACAAACCATCCCTTCCCAAAGATTTTGTCCTCAAAATCAATAACATGTACAATCTCAAAGTATGAGACTCTAATGTAATCAATGGGAAGTGGTTAAGAGTTCTCAAGTACATCCAAAGCACATATACAATGAAAATCCGGATGTATACAAGTCCACAAAGCTTCAAGCCCAAAGTGTATGAGTGGGACTGTTATGACAGCCCTTCTAGTCGATGAAGACCCTTGAAAATCCTTCATTTAGACTCCATATATTGGGCTGAAAATGATATGTACACTCAGCCATATGTAGCCCACATCATAATCTTTCATTAGGATACGCCATGAAGCTTGTTGGAGTAGAAAAATAGGCCCAATAGTAGACCTTCCCAAAGCTGTCCAGAAATTACAGCATGTATACTTCTCCTCATATTATCCAATTTGCTCAAGTAAACCATACCACTTGGTCACGGAAAGTCATCCACAAGTAAGCCATGTTGTTGGACATACTCCAATGATTGCCAAGTAGCCTCATCCATGGGTAATTGCTTCCATTTGACAAAGTATTCATCAATATTCCGATTCCTCAACTCTCTTGTCCTCTTGCCAATAACCCTCTCCGGCTCATAAATGATCTCACCTTCTTCATTCATGGGTGGAAGCTCTTCCATCTCTTGAGGCAAAGATCCCATAAACCTCTTAAGGTTAGATACATGAAACACATTATGGATCCTTGTCGAAGAAGGCAAATCCAACTTGTAGGCCAAATCACCAACCCTCTTGATAATCAAGTATGGTCCATAATACCTATGAGCCAATTTTGAGTTGGTTACACCTTTGAGAGTGTTATGCCGACTCTTGGGAAGCTTCAATAGCACATAATCACCCTCTTGAAACTCCACATTCCTTCTATGAACATCCGCATTAGCCTTCATGACATCTTGAGCCTTCTTCATATTGTCCTTGCAAAGTTGAAGAAGTTGTCTCATTCTTTCCAACTCTTCTTTTGCCAATGGATTGACCACTTTGTCTTCATGGAAGGCTATCGATGGCACATGTACTTGATATCCATAGAGAGCCTCAAATGGTGACATGCCAATACTCAAATGCTTGCTTGAATTATGGCAAAATTCAGCAAGATAAAGCCACTCATCCCAAGATGTTTGCATGTCATGACAATAGTGCCTCAAGTACACCTCAAGCCATTTGTTTGTGCACTCCGTTTGCCCATCCGTTTGAGGGTGATAGGCCGTAGATGGAGTGATTTGAGTACCCAAGCTCTGATATAATGACCTCCAAAAAGTCCCCATGAACTTGGTATCTCGATCACAAACTATGTTGAGTGGCAAGCCATGTATCTTGAATACATGTTCCAAAAATTGCTTGGCAATATGAGATGCTCCATAAGTGGTCTTTGAAGCAATGAAATGGGCTGATTTTGTAAGCCTATCAATCACCACAAATATTTGATCCCATCCATGCTTTGTCTTTGGTAGACCCGTGATGAAGTCCATAGAAATGTGAGTCCATTTACCATCCGGAATAGGTAATGGATGAAGTAAACCACTTGGGAGTTGATGGCTATCCTTATTCTTTTGACAAGAAGCACATTCCATCACAAACTTCTTCACATCTCCCCATATACCTTTCCAATAAAAACTCTTGCTCACTTTATCATAGGTTTTGAGTACACCAAGATGGCCCGAAAGTGGTGAAGAATGCATCTCATGAAGCACCTTTGGTATGTAGAATGAGGTCGGAACCAAATACACCTTATCCTTGTACCACAAGAGACCATTGTGAAGCTTGTAATGAGGAAACTCTCCACCATCACCTTGCTGTAATTTGGTATAAATATGGGCAGCACCTTCATTGATGAGGTATTCCTCTTGAATCCCCTTGATCCATTCACTATATACCTCCATGATTGAAGTTGTAGCGCATGCCCACATTCTAGACAATGCATCCGCCACTACATTGTCCTTCCCGGGTGTGTAGGATATCTCAAAATCATATCCTTGAAGTGTGGCCAGCCATCTCTTTTGCTTTGGAGAAAGATTTGGTTGGGAGAGGAAAAATTTCAGCACCCTATGATCACTTCTCACCTTGAAATGAGCACCATAAAGATAGTGATGCCACTTCTTGATGGCATGAAGTATGGCTAGCATCTCTTGCTCATAAACATGAAGCCCCATCTCCTTTTCGGTAAGCTTTCTGCTTTCAAATGCAATGACTCCATGCTCTTGATACAAAACTGCCCCAATTCCTCTACCACTTGCATCCGCCCTCACATAAAATGTCTTTGCAAAATCCGGACATACAAGTATAGGGGCTGAAGTGAGCAATTCCTTGAGCTTATTGAAGCTCTTGTTGGCAATGGAATCCCAAAACAAAGCCTCCCTCTTGAGCAAGTCGGTAAGAGGTGCCGCAATGGATGCATAATGTTGCATGAATCTTCTATAGAAAGAAGATAATCCCAAAAATCCTCTCAATTGAGTTGTATTGCTTGGTGTTGGCCACTCTTTGACACATGCCACTTTCTTAGGATCAGCCCTTATGCCATTCTCACCCACCAAGTGTCCAAGATATTCCACTTCATTGACCATGAATGTGCATTTGCTCTCCTTTGCATAAAGCTTGTGCTTCCTCAACACTTCAAACACTTGCTTCACATGACATAGATGTTCCCCTTTGCTCTTTCTATAGATCAAGATGTCATCGAAGAACACTAGCACAAACTTGAAAAGAAGGGGAGCCAATATCCGATTCATCAATGCTTGAAAAGTGGCCGGAGCATTTGTAAGACCAAAGGACATCACCATGAAGTGAAACAATCCCCTTTCCGTCCTAAATGCTGTCTTCTCTTCATCACCTTCCTTCATCCTTATTTGATGATATCCCGATCTCAAATCAATCTTGGTGAAGAACTTTGCCCCTTTGAGCTCATCAAGAAGATCATCAATGCGAGGTATGGGATACCTATTCTTGATTGTGACCTTGTTCAAGTCACGATAATCAATGCACATGCGAAAGGATCCATCCTTCTTCTTCACCAAGAGAACGGGAGATGCAAATGGAGATTGTGAAGGTTGAATAAGACCCATAGCAAGCAAATCTTGCACTTGCTTAGCCACTTCCTCTCTTTCTACCTTAGACAAACGGTAAGGAGGCTTGTTGACAACCTTTGCATTCAGTTCAAGTACTATGGCATGGTCAATCTCCCTCTTAGGTGGTAGACTCTTTGGCACTTGCAAAATATCTTCATACTCCTTAAGAAGAGTTGCCATTTCCTCATCTATGTGCTGTCCACTGCCTTCCATCCCCTCTTGGGTAACATGTAACACATAGATAGTGCCAAAAGCCTTAATTTCTTTTTTGAGTCGCCTTGGAGTGATCAAAGAGAGCTTCTTAGGTGCATTTGCAGCAAGTACCACTTGTTGCCCATGATGTAGAAAGCTCATGAAACCTTGTTGAAGGTTCATGTGAATGTCACCAAGTGAAGCCAACCAATCACACCCCATGATAATGTCGATGGGACCCATATCCAAAACCACCAAATCACCTTCCCAAGTGTATGAAGAGGATAAAACCACTTTTGTAGAAGGGCAAACCAAGCTAGTCTTCTCACTTTCCCCATTTGCCACTTGCACTTGGAACGTTGTAGGTGTCTTCTTTGTGTTGAGTTTGAGAGAGTTGATGGATTTAGAGTTGATGAAGCTATGAGTGCTCCTGGAATCCACAAGAATATGTGCAACCCTCCCATTGATGGTCCCCACCAACCTTAGTGTGCTTGGGTTCTTGCAACCCGCCAACAACTCTTGTGAGATAGAGCGTATGCAAGCTGAAATTTCTGCATTGGTTGGCATGTCTCCGTCCACAAGGCTTTCCTTAACTCCACCTCCCGGATCAAACGGAAACTCACCATCCTCCGTGATGAAAGAATGGTCTTCAAGTGACTCCTCATGTGCTTCTTCATTGCAATCCTCCCATTCCTCAATGTCATGAGAGTCATCCTTGTTCTCTTCCTCATCCATGAGGATCATAGTGGCCACAATCTTCTTTGATTTGCACACATGCCCGGGTGACCACCTCTCTTTGCACTTGAAACATAGCCCTTTGCTTCTCAACTCCTCAATCTTTGGATCATCCATTCTTTGAGTCTTCTTGAAGGGTTGAAAGGGCTTCTTCTTCATGAAGTCACTACTCTTTTTGGCATCAAATTGATGTATCCCATTCTTTGGCTGTCCACCCCCAAATGATGTAGGAGTTCTTGGATTAGAGGATGGTAATGTAGAGGTAGGACCTTTCCCAAAATTGTAAGAAGTAGTGGTTGGTTTGAGTGTGTCTTTGGTGAAGGTCATGGGCTGAGACCTCTTGTACTTTGGCTCATAGAGTTCGGCTAACCTCATAGCTTCTTTGAGAGAGCTAGGCCTTTGAGCCGACACATCCGCCTTGATGAAGTGTTCAAGCCCATGCACAAACTTTTTCATCTTCATGTCTTCACTCAAGCCTTCCACGTACATTGAAAGCTTCAAAAATCTCTTGATGTAACCTCTCACCATCATCCCCTTTTGAGAAAGCTCATACCATTCTTCATGGTATCGGTCGAGCACTAAGGGTGAAATGAAGGCCAAGTTCATCTCCCGCTTCAATCCTTCCCAAGTTGATGGCGTGTTCCCTTGTTTGACCAAGTGCCTCCACCATTGATGAGCATAATCTTCAAGATGTAAGGAGGAAAATTGTACCATATCACGCTCACTTTTTGGGTAAAGTTGGAAATAGGTGTCAAGCTTGGTAGCCCACTCCTCCAACTCTTGCGGAGATGACCCGTCACCTTTGAACTTTGATAGTGAGATTTTGTCTTTGACATCCTTGGAAGATATGTGGGATGGGTTATCATGTTGGGTAGAGGGCTTGAATCTTTGCATCTTCGAGTATGACTCCATAAATTGTGCAAAGTCTTTGTAATCCCTCTTGATGATATTCGACAATTCCATCCACTTCTCGTGAGCATCCCTTTGTCTTTGGGCAAAGGATATTTGATTCCAATCGAGTGCAATCTCCTCATCATTCACAAACACCTCATCCTCTTCCCTTGAATGCATTGTCCTAGAAAAGGTAGGACCCTTTGATGCATTGAGGTGAGACAAACCCGAATGAAAAGAAGGAGAAAACATGTCCTTGACAAGAGGTCTCCGTGCATCCGCCATGAATCCCCGAGTGGATGCTCCCAATGGATCCTCTTGTACGGCCTTCATGGAATCCTCATTCAAGATGCCCTTGCCTTTTCTTTGCTCATAGTCACCATAATTCCCATGCTTTTCTTGTGCTTGAGACTTCCCAAACTTGTCCTCCATCACACCAATCCGTGAGGATAATGTTTCAAAATGAGAATCAAGCTTGGAGTCTAAGGTCTCCAACCGTTGTACAAGCATTTGCATGAGGGTGTCATGGTTAACCGCCGCTTGTGTCCCTTGAGAAATTTGATTATATACATTGCCCCCATTGTCTTCATTGATGAATGCATCCCTTGCATCCATATTACCTTCCATGTCCTCATCACCAATGATCATTTCTTGCACAACATCCCCACCCTTGCGTGGTCTTCCCTTCGGCATAGTGAAGAAATGCAAGATGTTGGTAGAATGCCCAAATGATGTCGGAATTGGACAAAAGAAGGTTCTATGGGTAGGTAATGGTGTCTACTATCCTTCCAAATGAACACAGTAAGAATTAGGTGTGGGCAAGTACTCTCTGTTTTAGGGTTTGTGCGGGACAGCTGAAAGTAGTAATTTGGCTCTAAAACGCAAAATATATGTCGGAATTAGGATTTTGACGGCTCTATAGAAAGCTAACGGAAGATAGAACCTACCCCTAAAAGCATTTTGATTCAGTCAAAGTGGAAGTATATTTTGTTTGACTTTGATCAGAAAGTCAACATGACTACTTTGACCGAGATTGTGATATCCGATTAAGGGGTTCTATGGCTCATTTGAAAACTCTCAAGGAGTAGAATAGAGTCGTGTAATCACTCGGACCTAATCCCAAAAACCCTAGGACTGAATTAGGGTTTTGTAAAATCCCAGAAATTTTCAAAATTCGGTCCCAAAGCTCAATCCGGCTACAAATGATTGGTGTTTCTCCCCTTGGTAGTTGTGAATAACTCTTCAAGTGTATCCATGGGGTAAATCTCCAATCAGTAAGCTTGTTTGGCTCCCTTGTTGGAAAAATTCCGCTAGAGTCTCCTTTGTAATTGGAACCAAATCTCAAATGAAAATGCAACTTCTCAAATCACAATGCAATACTCTTTGTATCCCACAATGTCATGAAAGATCATATGCACTCTTTGTCCATCAAAGCATTTGCAATATCCACACAATATGACGGAAAAGGGGCCCCATTGCCCAAATGCATCCACAAAGTCGATGGTGAGGATTGTTGAGGACGCGCGTTAAAGCTTGCCGATCTCCCGGCCAAGCTCTTCTCACCCCTTCACCGAGTTTTCCTCCAAGGTGAAGGTTGAGGCCATTTCTTCACACCGGTGTACCTAATCCCCCTTTGTACCGCTTTACCAAGCAATCACGGCACAAAGAGTTCAAGCCATTCTCCCCTTGGCCTCTCCAACCAATGCCAAGGTACCCTCACACATTGCTAGATTCTATAGAAACTTGAAGTGGTAGCAATGGTGAGTGTAGGTACAAAATGATGTGGATAATATCAAATGATAGAACAAGTTTGTTGGCTTACAAGTATTGAGCATGACTCATGCCCTTTTACAATTTAGAACTCATCAATAAAGCATGGACTCATGCCTCAATCCATCATCCAAAAGCTCCAACACAAACCAACAATTCACAATGCCCTCACCATGGCATTTGCATAAGCATTTGTTAACCACAATCAAGGCATTTGCAATTGCATTCCAACAATCCCTTTCACATCATATTGACAAATGCATGCTTCCAAAACTTATGCTCTCTTATGCCCATGTGTAAAACATAGCATTGGCATGGCTATGTATAGCATCCATAGTGTCCATATGGCATCAAGATGAGCATGAGAGACTCCAAAAACATTGCATAAGCTTGCTATTCCATCAATGGCATGCCAAATGAGACATAATAAAGAAAATCCCCCAAAATATGATCTATGAATTGGCTAAGCTCATGTGGAATCAATTCCTTTCACCCTTGCCATCAATAATGCATGGAGAAGCAATATTGGCATGTGAATGGTCAAGCTTTAATGGTTAATTTCTGAAAATTAGAGGAGTTTGAATGTGTCCAACCCTAATCCATTCCCAAGCTCCACCAAATGGTTCAAATTTGCAAGAAATTGATCAAATCACTCACCAATGTCATCCGGAAAGCTTCAATGGTAGGAATTGTTGAAGAAACCTCTTGTAGGAGAAAAAAACGTGGCCTCTCTTTGCTCTGAAATTTGCAGCCAAAGAACACCTCCCATGTGCTTGAACATAGCTTGAAAATTGCTCCAAACAAGTGCTAAAAACCCTCTTGAATGGCTTCCATCTCATGAGGTAGTAGAGCTAGGCTTCACCTAGCTCTCCCTCCATACATTTCAGCGCGATTTTGAGGCGTGAGCATGCTGCAGCCCGCCGTTTTCTCTTCTTTGCCTCCTTCATGAGATGATTAGAATAGCAATGATGCCTATGAAGTATGTAAAAGCTTAGCAATGAAAGATATGGTCAATGTGGCAAGGTATACTAAGGTTTCTCACAGCCATGGAAGAATGAACAAAAGCTCTCCAATCTTGAGAAAAAAATTTGCAAGAAGAGGCTCAAATGAAAGATCTCAAGAAGCTCTACAAAAACCCTAAGGTTTGGCATCAAAACGGGTAAAGGAAGAGCATCCCATGGCTATGGAAAGCTTGAGGAAGAAGAAGATGATTACTAAACGTGATTAGCAGAAAAGTTAATTGCAATTAGTCACTTGCCCTAAGTTTTGGTCCGACTGCCCCAAATTTTTGGTCCAGAGGTCCAAAATTTGGTCCAAAAATGGCAAAATTGGCCAAAATCACTCAAAATTCAAGCAATTTCCATGAAATGCTCACCATCTCCATGAGATTAAGCAAGATTAGAGAAGATTTGTCAAGAATCACTCAAGGATTACAAGAAAATGAGAAAAAAAATGAAAGAAACTCAAATTTTCAAGCAAATTTTCCCAACAACCCATGCATGCCCATGATCAAAATCAAGAGCTCTGATACCAATTGGAATGAAGGGATGTAATGCATGAAAAATATGAGTAATCACCATGTAAACATGATGCCTAAGTGTGTTTAGTCTCTCACCAAGAGAATGGAAATAGCCTTCCACAAGCCAAGAGAGAAGCCATGAGCTCCAAGAAACATAAATTTTCATTCCTAAAAATGATCATCAAAAGTTGCAACCATGGTCCAAGTCCCCTCTTTTATACATGGACTTGTCCCATTATTAACTCTATTGAATAAAGTTCCTACTTTATTACATTTTCGACTCCTTCTCTGTTGCGGGTAGAGCATTATGCATTATGTAATATTGCATTAAGCACAAGTTTAATGCATAATAAATAAGCTCACACATAATGCATTGAGCTTAATGTATTATTCAGATTTTCGTTTCTAATCTATGAACAAAAAATGAACACAACGATGAAAACAACCATGGAAAGCATATACATGAATGAGAAAACATTAGCGGGAGTAGATCTCAACCGCACAAGTAAGTACTAATCTATTTTTTTCTCTTCTAATCACTAGCTCCGAGATTCCACACTCATGCTAACCCTAAACCTAAAAACAAAAAGAAATAGTGGTAGTAATGCAAGCTTCTCAACCGGTTTTGAGTCTTCTCCCCGGCAGCGGCGCCAATGGAGAGACGGAAGACTCTCTCACTTGTAGCATGAGTAGTATGATCCGTGTGTAGCTCAATCCAATGGGATTTGCATCCCTTTCGGAGCTAGGGATTCAACCCGTACCGGTGCACAAAAGCTTATCCACAAATGGAGAGAATGCTTATGGCTACCATCACATGACACTAGACTAAGCCAACTTACCCTCATTCCTACACACCCATTCATTCCCAGTACAAGCAAGAGGAACACAATCACTATGTACACAAGCAAAGAGAAAGACCTCACTCCACTCATATCTTCCTACAAGCATGCACACACTCAAGCATCAAGCTTCCATGAAAGCTTTAAATCAGTCCACATACACAAAAACGAAATACTAAAAGCATGCATAAGAGTAAAATGATTAGAGAAGAGGATGAGAAAGACTCATGACATTGCTATTGATTCAATGAAGAGATTTATCTCATACAAAGATGTAGATGGGGTGAGAGAAGAGTCTTCACCTCTATGGAGAAGAAGAGGGAGAGTAGTTCTCTCAAAGGAGCTCTTGCATGAACTTAGCCCAAAGTGTGCCTAAGCTCTCAAATGAGCCACTTTTTATACTAAAACTCCTAAAACTCCCAAAATTTCCCATGTGGGATTATTCTTAAGCCCACTCCCACACTCATCTACAACTTGGAACTCTTTACAAGAGTCCTAAATAAGAATGTCACTTGTTTTCCTGCTTGCATCTTTGTGTTGCATCCTTGCATTGATCACCACTCGTCACGCAACAAAAGGTATCCTCATAGTTGATGCTAGGCCGCTGAGCATAACCCTTAGCCACAGGTCTGGCTTTGTGTTTATCCACCGACCCATCTGATGTATACTTGGTCTTAAAGACCCACTTGACACCAATGACTGACCGTTTTGATGGCCTCGGAACCAACTCCCAAGTTTTATTCTTCTCTATGGCATCCAGTTTCACCTGCATGGCTTTCCTCCAAGTATCCTGTGCAAGGGCTTCCTTTACGGAAGTGGGCTCTTTGTCCTGCATGATACAAGACATCAAAGCATAGTTTGCTTGTAAGAGCTCCCTGAATGACTTTTGTCACAAACTCTATGCGATCGTCGAGGTTCGTCCTTTGTGGTCCACTCGGAGGGAAGCTCCATAACACCCGACTCCCGAAGGGTGTCTAACAACCACTTGGGTACTCGAACAGAACATGGAGCCTCTTGTTGCTGCGGGGGCTCATCTCCAGCCGCGGGCTCAACCTCCTCAACTGATTGAGACTGTCCAACTGAAACAATCGACTGGGAATCATTAGCAGACTCATTTGGGTCTCCAAGAAGTGGTGGCTCATCAAGAGTGAAAGCTGGAACATGCTCATCAAAAAACCACATCTTTGCCGATGACAACCTCGTTCCGCACCGGGTCATACAACATGTATCCTTTGGAAAGAGAGTTATATCCCACAAAGACAAGCTTTTGGGACTTGGAGTCAAGCTTCCCCCTCTGATTCTTTGGAATGTGAACATATGCATCACTCCCAAACACATGAAAATGGGAGACATCTGGTTTCCTGCTAAAATAAGCCTCAAAAGAAGTCATGTTCGGTATTGAAGTCGTCGGAGAACGGTTGAGGATATGGACACAGCCATAGCCACAGCCTCTTCCCAAAGTGGACGAGGAAGATCACGATGCTCCAACATTGTCCTCGCCATCTCCACCACAGTCCGGTTCTTACGCTCAACCACTCCATTCTTTGAAGGCGAACCTGTATTGGCTAGCTTCTGCTTGATGCCATGTTCCGCACAAAACCGCACAAATGCATTGGAGGAAAACTCTCCTTCTTTGTCAACCCGAAGAGTCTTTATGTGCAAGCCAAACTCTTTTTTGACCATCACATGCCACTTCTTGAACCGAGCAAAAGCGTGGTCCTTTTGGAAAAGGAAATAAACCCATGTGAATTTGCTACAATCATCAAGCAATAGTATAAAATACAAAGAACCTCCCAAGGATGGGGTCTGCATAGGTCCACACAAGTTAGTGTGTACCAACTCCAAAGGTTTCTAAGCCCGCCTGGAAGCCTACCTCGGAAAAGATTCCCTGTGCTATTTACCACGAATGCAAGAACTACAACATCCCTGCGCCTGTTGCCAACATTTGGCAAGCCAACCACCATCTGGTCTTGGAAAGCTCGCCGTAGCGCATCCCCATTCAAGTGGCCAAACCGAAAGTGCCACAAGTCACCAATCTGAGAGCCTGTAAGAGAGGAGAGTGCTGAGAGTTTGTATATACCGTTCTCCACTCCGCCTTACGAAACAACCTAGTCCGTCTCTCTGTCCTGTAGGGCAACAGAATGCTCCTTAACTCCACCCGGAAGCCAGTCTTGCAAACCTCATGCACTGACAACAGATAAAAACCAAGTGTAGGGACGTAAAGAACACGAGAGGAATGCTTACCCTCTCTGCCATCGAGAATGATCTCCATCCTGTCCTCACTATGAATCGGTATAGTGGAATTGTCGCCAATGAAAATGCGACCTGACTGCCGTTTAAGATCCTGTAAGAACTCACGGGAAGGAGTCGTGTGCCTAGAAGCACCACTATCAAGAATCCACCCTCGAGTATCCCTAGCGGTGAAGTCAACTGCCTCCTCGCTCGAAGAAGATGAAGCAGCTGTGTCCAAAATCTCCAAGTGCACAAAGGCTGGAGTCTCTGCAGTGTTTCAATGCCCTGAACAATGTCCCACAAACCCTTGAAGCTTCCAATGAGCATAGTTGGGTCCTTTCAACTTGTCATCCTTGTTCGTAAGGGGGGAGCCATATCCACAGCAGCAAAGAACAAATCTCAGCTCTCAAACACTTCTTGCAAGTGCTTTCCAACGAAGGGAGGCACCAGGAACAATCAGCCCCCTCTCAAACCGTAGAGAGAAAGAGGTGGGACAGCAGCAAAACAGTCAAGATCCATCAAGAACCTCCTACCGGAAGGGCAGGGACTCTGAAGGCAGAAGAGGTGTTAGGGTTAGGGTTTGGAGAAGCTTCAAACAGGCGTGGAGGCCAACAGAGAGAGAACACGACTTCAGTGTATTATGCTTGATAAAAGTGAAGTACAAAAGCCACATAATAGTGACCTAAAGAAATGTGTTCACATGTCCGGCCATAAAATGTGCTGGGTGGACCAAAACACCTATAAACTGAATATAAGTGAAACTAAGCTAAACTGGGGGAAAAAACCTCCACTAACTGAAGTAAAAAGTGCCCCAGTAATCTACTGATGATCACTAGCACTCCTCTGGGTGCATACACAGCATAAAACCCAACAAACCCCCCCTGGAGTGATATGTGATCACTGTACATCATCCACCAAAAGGAAACAAATTCAAAGCACTACGGAATGCTTCAAATTTCGGACGTGGTAATGCCTTGGTGAAGATGTCTGCCACATTCTGATCTGTAGGACAGTAGATCAGACTGATATCTCCTGCCTGGAGTCTCTCCCGAACAAAATGATAGTGAATCTCAATGTGTTTCGTGCGAGCATGAAACACAGGATTCCTGGCCACAGCAATGGCACTCTGACTATCAGTATAGATAGGTGTAGGCTCCTCCACTGAAATATCCATATCAGTCATGAGACGACGCAGCCAAACACACTCAACAGTAGTAGTGTAGGCTGCTCTGTACTCTGCCTCACAAGACGAAGTGGCCACTGTGGTCTGTTTCTTGCTTAGCCAAGAAATGCATGAAGAGCCAAGAAAGAAACAATTTCCACTAGTGGAATGTCTGGTATCAAAATCACTAGCCCAATCTGAATCACTGTAAGCGTATAACTGCATGTCACCCCCCTCAGGATAAAGCAATCCAAGAGACAAGGTACCCTGCAAATAACGGAATACACGCTTCACAGCTTGCCAATGTGACAACCGCGGGCTGTGCATGAATCTGCTCAACTGAGAGACTGCATACTGAATATCTGGCCTTGTATTACACAAGTAAATGAGGCACCCAACAGCCTGAGCATATGTAGTGGCATCAAAGGAAATACTGTCATCTTGTAGTGACAGTTTCATCCCAGGCTCCATAGGAGTACTAATAGGCTTGCAATCCTGAAATTTAAACTTCTCCAGAAGTTTAGCAACATACCGTGATTGCAACAACCCAATGCCTCTGTTATCCTGCACAAACTGTATGCCCAAATAGTAATGTACAAGCCCCAAGTCAGACATGTCAAAGGTCTGTTGCAGTATCCTTTTAAAAGCTGCAATTTTGTCATCATTTGATCCCATGAGCAAGAGATCATCCACATAAAGACTGATGACCAGCAGATCTGTCTCTGCTTTCTTTACATACAGAGTGGCTTCTGATGGACTGTTCACAAATCCCTGAGTGAGTAGGAAAGCATCTATTTTTGCATACCAAGCTCGTGGAGCTTGTTTCAAACCATACAAGGCCTTTTTCAGCCTACATACTTTCCCCTCATGACCATGTTCTGCAAAACCCATGGGCTGAAATACATAAACTTCCTCCTCGAGGTCCCCATGTAGGAATGCAGTCTTTATGTCCAACTGGTGAACAACCCAACCACGATGTGCAGCCAATGCAATGACACACCTGAGTGTCGACATACGGGATGTAGGAGCAAATGTCTCCTCATAATCAATGCCCTTCTTCTGTGCATAGCCCTTTGCAACTAGACGGGCTTTGTACCTGTCAATGGATCCATCTGCATGTCTTTTCAACTTATAGACCCATTTAGTACCAATTGCTTTCTTGCCTTTGGGCAGATCAACCAAATCCCATGTTTGATTCCTTTTAATAGAATCAAGCTCATCCTGCATGGCTTTGTTCCAATGCACATTCTCTCGTGCATCCACAAATGAATCAGGCTCATCATCATCCTGTAAACTGGCTGCCATAACCAGATTCAAATCCATGATGTGTGCATGCTCATTGGTCCTTGTCTCCCTACGAGTACGACCAGCTAGAGGATCCTCTAAATGGCTGTCCTGTAATGTCCTCAAATACCATCTAGGTATGTGTCTGACCTGTGGTGCCTGCTGCCCCATATTTGGTTCAGCTTCTGGCTCATTTTGCTGCTGAATTTCTGCACCACCTACATCATTTGCTGGCTGTCCTGTACCCTCATGAGTTGGATCACCAACTGTGGAATGAAACTCCATAGGTAGTAGACCTTCAAACACATCATTTTCAGCCTGATTTGCCTCATAACCAGCCATGGATATTTCTGATTTTTCATCAAAAATCACATCCGGACTAGTGAATATCTTCCTGGATAGTGGGTTATATAACCGGTAGCCCTTGCTCTCACGGCTATACCCAACAAAAATGCATTTTGTGGCTTTATCATCCAGCTTCCTCCTCAACTCTTTGGGTATGTGTGCATATGCAAGACACCCAAAGATACGGAAATGTGATACAGAAGGCTTGCGGCCATGCCAAGCCTCAAAAGGAGTAATGGATACCAATGCCTTTGTGGGACATCGATTCAAAATATGACAAGCACACATAACAGCTTCCACCCAAAAGATATGTGGTAGCCTCTTTGCCTTTAGCATACATCTGGCCATCTCCATGAGTGACCGATTCTTCCTTTCTGCAACCCCATTCTGCTGTGGAGTGTAAGGAGTAGTATACTGATGTTTTATACCTCTACTTTCAAGAAAGGAATTCAGCATATGTGACATATATTCCCCCCCTCGGTCAGAATGGAGAGTCTTCACCTTGCATCCTGACTCTGTCTCAGCAAGTGCTACAAAGGCCAAAAATGCATCATATACCTGTGATTTCTGTGTCAAAGGATAGACCGAGCATGTACGAGAGAAGTCATCAATAAATGTTGCAAAATAGAAGCAACCACCTAATGACTTCGTCTGCATGGGACCACATAGATCAGTGTGTATAAGCTGCAACTTTGCAGTTGCTCTTAGAGCCTGATCACGTGGGAAGGAAAACCTATGCATTTTTCCCAAAATACATCCTTCACAAATGTGATCTGGAGGCTTCTCCATGAGAGGTAGATCTGTAAACATGTTATGTCGCTGCATAAGCATAAGACTACGAAAATTTACATGCCCCATGCGAGCATGCCATAACTCCGCATCAACCATAGCTGGAGTAAGAGTGAATGCATTATAAGCAGACTGATCCACTGGCTGAAATGCATCCAACTGATAAAGTCCATGACATAATGTACCAGTAAGCATCAAGGTCAAGGCATTAGCTTTGTCTCTAACCATGCATTTATCATCATCAAAGTGGACTTGCATACCACAATGTGCTAAAGAAGAAATGGACAACAAATTCTTCTTTATCCCTGGTACATATAAGGCATCTGTAAGGTGGAGAATGGAGCCATCAATGGCTGTGAGCTGAATCTCCCCAATGCCACGAACTGGATATGAAGCATTGTTGGCACACTGAACAGTTTTGCCAACAGGGGCAGGGCCAACATGACTAAACAAATCCCTGCGAGATGTGATATGCTTTGAGGCACCACTATCAAAATATCAAGTACATGCATGCTCTGTCATACTGAGTGCCTGTGAAGACCAAGAGGCATCATAGCTGCATGTATAAAAACAGTAATCCCTGTCCTCAACAAAAGAAGCAGTCTCTGGAGGAGCTTTAGAAGCATCATTAACAGACATCCCAGCTTCCTTTGCCTTCTCTTTGGCAATCCTCTTCCTACATTCAGTGATGTAGTGACCTGGCTTCTTACAGTAATGACATTTGCCCTTCTTCTTGGGCTGTCCATCACCTTTCTTGGTATCCTGTGAAGAACCACCATCACCTGAATTTTGATTTGAACTCTTTGGCTGAGTTTTTCCTTTCCCCTTTTGACCTGTAGTAAATGCTTGTTCAGCATTTGTGTTCATATTCATATTCTTCCTCATTTGCTCCTCTTGTAGTAAGAGAGCAACAAGTTCCCGATACTTGAGGGGTTCAACAGCATTCCTCATGCTAAGGTTCAAAGAGGTATGAAAAGCCAAGTAAGATCTTGGCAAAGAGTGCAAGATGGTGGACACAAGCTATGTCTCAGGAATAATCTCATCCACATTGATGAGTTGCTCTCTCAAATCCTGCAGCTTGTTTAAGTGGCTAGACATATCATCTCCTTCATTCATTTTCTGATTTTCCAGCTCTCTTTTCAAAAATGAGATCCTAGCCTCATTACGAGCAGCATACATCTGCTCCAAAGTCACCCATGCATTCTGTGAAGAGCCAGCTGAACGAATATGAGGTATAATGGACCTCTGTACTGACAATGCAATGAGTGACAAAGCTTGTGCATCCCTGGCATCCCATGTCTTTTGAGCATTTGTTCTTTGAACAGGCAATGGCTGCCCTGGAGCGTGTACCTGTTGTCCTCGTCCACGAGCACCCCCTTGGGGAGGAGTCTCTGGAGCCAATGGACCTGGACGTGGTTCATCACCACTAACAAAATCCCAAAGACCTTTTGCCACAAGCACATTTTTCAGCATAAAACTCCACAAGGAGTAGTTCGTGCCGTCCAATTTGTCTTCCTTAGACAAATACGTGAATACATCACTCTGCTGTTGATTTGCCATTATGTCTACGCACAATGTTGTACCTGTGTATCAAAAAACCCAATAGCAAGAACCCTGAAAACAACTGTACTCCATTGAATACAGTTCACCCAAATATGCCTGCACTCTCAATCCTCTGAATGTGCAGCTCAATGCACCATTGACTGAGTAGAGCAGCAAATGGCGTACACAATGCCAAAATGCCCCAAAAATGCCCAAATTTGCTGCACGCAAAACTGTGCAAAAAACCTGTATAGTTCTTTGCTAGAAAATCTGCCTGTTGTGCCTGTAGTTTTTCACAGAGAAAATAGTATTGCCCAAAAACAGAATATTTAATGCTTACCACAGATTTCTGAGCAGGTTGTGGTACATATGCAGGTACAGTCCACCAAAAAGAACACGTACTGTTGACTGTACTGTGCAGGTACAGTCGACTTGTACTTTACAGGACTGATGGCGACTGTAGGCTAATACTTTGCAAGTACTGTGAAGATACTGATGAGGCGGCGCTGCTGTGCAGGTACTGACAAGGCGGCGTTGACGTGTGCTGACTGGTACGGAATGAAGGCGACGCCTGACAGGCACTGAAGTTGCACAGTGTAGAGCAAAGCGACCAGGTACAGTATACGGGCTGCAGCAGTCGACTGAGTACAGTCGACAGAAGACCAACGCTGACAAATACAGTCGACGTTGACTGTACGGAGCAGGTACGGATGCTGACAGGTGCAGTCGGCTTGGACAATATGCAGTCGGCGCTGACAAGATGCAGTCGGCGTTGACTGTACGGGCTGTACGGAATGTACGTTTCTGCTGATGGCGACGAACATGTACGGCAGATGTACGGGCAGTTGTAACAAGTGAAACCTATAAACTGAATATAAGTGAAACTAAGCTAAACTGGGGGAAAAAACCTCCACTAACTGAAGTAAAAAGTGCCCCAGTAATCTACTGATGATCACTAGCACTCCTCTGGGTGCATACACAGCATAAAACCCAATAGACTCGTGGAGGAAGAAGACAGTGTAGAGCCACTTGTCTGGCAGCACCACGAGCAAGAAACGCACCACCAACAGATGCTGTAGAAGAAAACGCAGCCAAAACACTTCAAAACCTGCCTCTGAAGAGCAAAACACAGCTTGTAGGGCTGGCCGACAGCAACCAGAAGAGGGCTGGACCAGAAATGCAGCAAGGTACTGAAACGTAGCTACTGTATGGGACTGATCTGCAGCTGGAGATGATGGAAGAAAAACGCACAGCAAAGTGGGTAGATTTGCAGAGTTTGGAGCAGCCTGGACCTAAGCGTATGATACCATGATGGAGATAGCACAGGTGGAAGCATAAACAGTAAACATATGAGAGAGTGCAAAGGAGAATGAGAGTTGGACAAGATCACCTTTTATAACAGCAGTAAAGCTTTACAATGGCAATGGCCAGCAACTGAGTGTTGAACTATGTGCAAGGGAAGTGGATGAATGAGTGAATAATGGGGAACTCCTTATATTGTGCAAGAGGGAACTGTCCGACTGGCTCTGGACAAATAAATAGGAGAAAATCCAGTAAAATCCCAGATAAATAGTAAAGCCCCAAAACACTCAGATGCACAATTCTAACACTCCTCCCAAGTGATGGTGCTGAGCCTGCCACTGGTGATCAAAGAGCAGTAAAATGCTAAGTACTGAGAGGGCAAATGGGACAACAACGCAATGGCCATGTCCTCTGAAGATCTCTCTTTCCCCGCATGGAGAACCTCTTGCTGAAGAGCCTGCAACTTGTTGATGTGCTTCTGCATCGTCGACGACTTTGCAGGATTTATCGCCTGCATCAGAACTTCCAAGGAGATCCTCTTCATGGGTGATACCCTGTTGTACAGAGAAGCCAAATGCTACCAAATCCCTCTGGCTAGCGTCATATGCTTTATATGGTTGATCACCTGTGGTGTGCAATTTAGGAGGATGAAAGAACGAACGCGGGCATTGACACGACCCCATAACTGTGCCTGAGCCTCCCGTTCCTTCCGTATAGAGGGAGCCGTCTTCCAACTCCAGCCGTGAAATACCAACAACAATGAAATCAGCCAAGTCATAAGACGCCAAAACGGACTTCATCATTACCTTCCATATGCCGTAGTTGTTCTCGTCTAACTGTCGGTCCACCGGGAACGTGGGGAGTGTTGGGATCTTCATGTGCTTCTCAGTCATCTCAAGCAAGTTTGCCATCTCAAGGGTTTGCAAGGTCTTGTGAAGGGAGGGTGGGTGGGAAAAAAGAAGAAGAAGAGGCTGAGGCTGAGAGAGAGAGAGAGAGAGAGAGAGAGAGAGAGAGAGAGAGAGAGAGAAGCTATGTAACTCTACTATATACACTCAAGAAAATCTCGGAATACACAAGTGGGAAGTGTGGGGGGCAAGGGGCCATTTTATATGGCCCCAGGCTACTGGTCGATTAGCCTAAAACAGGCCGACAACAGCACAAGCTCACCACCAGCCATTGTCACCATTTGGTCCATCTCCATTTCTGGAGCCACTTCTATGGGACTGTCACTCCATAGAGCGGCCAGATTTGTGCCATGTTCACATGGGACTAGGCCAGTGTTCCATGTGAAAGGGCCAGTCTTTTGGTGTCACATGGACGGGAGCCAGATTAGTGCCACCCGTGTGTGACCAATACTACGTCACATGGACGGGAACCAGTTTCGTGCCACCCGTGTGTGACCTGCTTCATGCTGTATGGACGGGAGCTTGTTGGTGCCACCGGTGTATGGCTAGGATGGCGTCTTACCTATGGGACTGTCACTCCATACGAAGACCAGGACATATATTTATATTTCTGTCGCGCCATTTTGTGCCCGATAGGAACTTTTTGTACAAGTTTCGTGAAAGGGAGATTTCGTCCATTACATGTGCACATGCATTTATGTCGGCATGCATAAATTTGTTTTTGCATGACTTGTTTGCGTGTGTTTGTCTGTTATACCGTGCCTGTACAATGGACGGGGACGCCCCCAATGTACCGTGGAGTGTTGTTCGCTGACTCGTTGGTGTGGCGTATGAACAAGTGGTAAGTATTACCATTTTTTCCTTTTTAAAATGTAAAATTTACAAGTTATGGCCAAATTTAATATTTATAAGCCCACACATTTAAATTAGGGGCTGGACATTATCTTTGTAGGGTACCCATGAGCATTTTAAATAACCCTAAATATTGTGTAACCCTTAAAACCTTTGGATAACTTTTGCATGAGCCTGGGCTCCCTCTACTTTTGCCCTATGCTTCCTCCATATTTCATAATCTAACTTTTGGTGGCCTTGTCCATGGCAATAAAAGCATGTGAAGGCAGTCCTTTGAGCACCTGCCATGTCCCTGGGAGGAAAGTTCTCACATGGGCAGAATTGGGGTCTTTAGTATAGGTCTAGCAGAGCTATTGGGTGGGCGGCGGGTTGAAAGGTGACCACAATAGGAGCCTGAATCACAGGTCGTTGAGGGGCTCTCGTCCCATTGTAGTGGTAAAGCTTCAGTGGTATGTGTGGCTGTTCTGTAAATGGCACACCAAAGTTCATTCAAGCCACACTCTTCGGCTCTGTATCCATGATTGTTGCGACACCTCACACACCAAGTGGCTGACCGAATGGTTGGAGTGGTCATGGGCGGCCAGGCTAGTGTGGACGGCAAGCCACACACTATATAGCCTGGGGGATGAGGGGCAATCCTCATTCTTCCTCTGCGGCTGGGTGGTGAGCCACAGGCCGTCCCCTCCTGTGGTAGCACCCGTAGCGGCACTACGGTGATCTAACAGGAATGCAGCAATGCATGTGCTCAGGTACATTAAAGGTACTCTTGAGTATGGAATTACATACATATCTAGTGACTCCTTAGTGAGATATTGTGACTCCGATTGGGCTGGAGATTATGACACCAGAGTGTAAATCTAAAATTTGTTAAATTAAATTCAGAGAATTCTATAAGTTCTGAGCTATCTGTACTTGTGAAGTTGCTAAAGTGTCCAAATGTGCTTTTGTCACCTGTACCAATGCTGTAATGTCCCAATGCCAAGTGAATGGGCCTGTAACACCCAAAATGCTTGCAAATGTTTATAATAGACCTGTAAATAGTGTCAATTTTTGCAAAATCCCCAAATTTTTAGTGCATTGATGCACCAAATCTGATGAAATCAATGCCAATGTGTGCGAATGTTGCAATTTCAGGCTCAATGGTGAAAAGCCCCAAATTTTAATGAACAAAATGTGCAATTTCAGGTCAAAATCTGCCAAATCCCACAAACCTGTAAACCTGTATGGGCTGAAATTTTTGAAAAATTTCAAATGCCTCAAATTTTGCAGTGTGTAGGTACATGTGCAGGACGAACAACAGGGCACAGATCTGCACACTGTCTTCTACGTGGATGCTTGCCAAGTACGGTCGGGCAGTACAGCTGCAGGGCTACGCAGGGCAGCAAGGTGGCACTGTGCAGGCGGCGCAGGGCGGAAGGTATAGGTCGTTGGCAGCGCATAGCAGGAAGTTGGAGGGCGGCGCAGGGCAGCAACTAGGGGGCACAGGGCAGCAGCTGAAGGTCGTTGGTAGTGCACAATAGCAAGTTGGAGGGCGGTGCTTACAAGCTGAAGAGGGTAAGTGTTCTTGCGTACGATAGGCTGAAGCAGAGGGCAGCCGGAGGAAACCCTAACCTGCTTTGATACCAATGTTGGGTAGGAGGGCAGCTAGCACACACACACACACACACAAGCTCAAGCACAGAGAAATGTGAGAGTGTCGATAATAATAATGAAAGTACAATATGAGAGTACTAAAAAGCCTAGAGCTAAGTGCCCAACACACAAGAGTGTGTTCACACGGGGAAAAAACCTGTGTCTAGCCACAGGGAAAAAGTGCCCGTGAGTAAGTTGGGTTCACACCTGAACTAGCCAGGAGTGGCTGGGTGAACATGACCAACAACAGGAAATGGCCGTTTCAGTCCCTAGAAACGCGTTTCTCCGTTTCAAGACTCCATCCGTTTCCATGCCCGTTTCTCGTTTCCCAAGTGATATTGTCACAGGAAATGACCATTTCTACCCCTAAAAACTCGTTTCCCCGCTTCCATTCCTTGAACGTTTCCGTTCCCGTTTGTCATTTTTGGTGACTATGAAGGTGCCATCGTGGCATGCCCAAGATCTTTTCAATGCTGATATGACGCCAGATAACAGATGACAACAGCATCTATAGACCATCAGAAGCCTTAATTGGACATAATTTATAAGCTATGGTCATAACTATAAATTATGTTTTTCTTTTGACTCTCCAAGGCATAGTAACATGGCCATTTCCTAGCCAAAATTGCGGAAACTTTGTTTGTTCCTGTATCCTAATCTCGCTTAAGAATTTTCCCACACTTTTCCCATACTTAGTTATTATTTTTTCCCAATTTTCCTTGTTATCTTTGATATATTTCAAGTTCCATCTCTATTTTTCTCAACTCTTTTCATCATTTCTATTTACATCTAAGTTCTCCCAATTTTCTTTGTTATCTTTGATATATCTGAAGTTTCATCTCTATTTTTCTCATCTCTTTTCATCATTTCTATTTACATCTACTATATAACGTTAAAGACATGCAATTCTCCAGCTGTTTCTGCTTCCTAGTTTCAAGCCTTTTTTGTTGCAGAGACATCATCTGTTTCCATTGCTGTTTCTGTTGGCTTTGTCATGGCCAGAGGCATGCTTTGGCTTGTCAAAAATTGCAAGGTTTCATTTTATGTTTTTTAAAAAATTATGTATGTACTGCAGGCAAAGTTGACAACCGAGAAGAATACTCTTGCAGCTTCAGTCAAGAAGCTTACTCGTGATGTGGCAAAGGTATATTTTCTACTCAGATTTTTTACATGTATGTTGGCAGGCTTTTGCCTGAGTGCTTAGCTCACTTCCCACGGTCGGCTCTACCCAAGAGGTCATGAGTTCAAACCTCCAAACCTCCTTGAAAACTAAATAAATAGATTATATTTATCAAATAAGCTGCAGGATTTTTTAAAGAGGAACAATCAATGCAAAGATAGTTTTTGTTGACTTATAGAACTATGGCACTTCTTTATAGTAAACTAATGCTGGTGATATGCAGCTTGAAACTTTCAAGAGGGCTTTGATGCAGTCCCTGCAAGAAGATGATGAGACTCCGACAGTTAGTCCCCACACTCTGGTTTCTTCTACTGTTGTTTTTGTCAAAGCATCTTCTTAGTTACAAATATGATGCCTTGAAATTTTTTCAGTCTTTCTTATGCAAGGACTCCATGTATTTTACAAAATGTTGTGCTGAATGAGTTTGCCAAGTCATGCTGGGTATAGAACCACTCCACCTGTCACCGTGGGGCCCATCTTGGCTCCTTGTGAGGGATGGAGGGCCAGATTATGTTGAGCTAGGCTGGTTACAGAATGGCTCCTGTGAGGGATGGGCGGGCAATCTTTAACTCTCCACACGTCCCACCTGTTGGGAACGTTCTGTAACTAGGCTTAGACCGGTCACACTATCTGAATGCAAGTTGTTTTACCAGTAAATGGTGATTAAATTTTAGTTCACAAATTATTTCCTTGGATATTGCAGCAATCTGGAAGCAATGAAAAACTAACAGTGAGTCAAATAACATCTATGGACCGTGCATTATCAACGAACAGTTCACTTAGTGGTATGTACTTGCTTTTATTGAATCAGGGTCTTTACAGATATATATCATCCAACAGATGGCTGCTCGTGGATGGCCAATCACGTCCATCCATAGCCTGCTGTCTCCATTTCACGGACTGTTCTGTGAACGCCATCTAAGATATCCTTTAGTCTTCACTAAAGATTGCAGCATCACTAACAATTTCCTGTGCAACAGAAGCAGAGATATTAGGGGCTCGGGTGCAGCCGCAGGAGTACAAGACTGCTGGGGTCGGAGTTGGATCGGCACGAGTGGTTTCTCTGAAATACTCTTCAATGCAAGGGGATGAAGTGCAGCCCGAGTCAGATGGTATGTTTTGCTGAAGTTTCCTGCAGTCATAAGGTGTTTATACTCTAGAATTCTAACCTTGTGTGCAGCTCTGCAGTTTCCAAAACCATATTTTCACAGGATTTTTCTCTGACGCCGCCTCGTTTGACACCACAACTCACCCCCACGGGGTCGCCCAAGAAACAGTCTGCGACAAGCTCACCTAGGCACTATTCAGCATCCGGGTCACCAAAGCAACATTCTCTCAGTGGTGTGAGGACTTCATTTTCTTCATCTCAGCCCACAAGCAAGCGAACAACGGCCCCTAATTCGCCACCCAAGGGCTCATTTTCAGGTCTTGTTATTTTCCAGCACCTGATTTTTTTTGCAAATGCAAACAGGAAGGAAGCAGCACGAAACTACTATTCTGAATGAAGCTGTATCTGTGCATGCTGCACACCCAGCTTCACCATTTGACTGATCAGTGGCTTCACACATTTCCGCTGCGTATGCTTATCATTGTTCGCTATGTAGCTTGCTTACTCTTGTAGCTAACCACCGATTACCATCTTAGGTTTGTAACTTTAGTGTTTACACATTGTTTGCAGCAACACGCACTCCACGAGTGGATGGAAAGGAATTCTTTCGACAGGCCAGGTATACAAACATGCCACTACTTTTAACAATTTTGGAGCAGATTATTATTGAGCAGCATTCATTAACCTTAATTATGCAACTGTCATGCTCGTGGGCTCATTCAAATTGATTTTTCAGGAACCGACTATCCTATGAACAGTTTAGTGCATTCCTGGCGAATATAAAAGAGCTCAACGCCCATCGGCAGACAAGAGAGGTATGCAGGGATGCAGATGAGTTTTCATGTTTTTGGCTTCATTTTTAGTGGACTTTGACATCCATAACTTGTTATACACAGGAGACGTTGAGGAAGGCAGATGAAATTTTTGGATCTGAGAATAAAGACCTTTACCAATCCTTCGATGGCCTGCTGAGTCGCCATCTTCCAGCCCAAGCCTAGTAGTACATTTTGATGGAGGTTTGGTGACTGTCTTTATGCTGGACTCGTGTGAAGAAACAGAGGCCGTCACCATGTGTTATATAGGGCTTTCATCATCATTCATCAATGAAAAACTTGCTGCATGACATGCACATGCACACTGAGTGCGCACACATTTTGACTCTGCAATGACATTGCTCATTGCGTGTCTGTTACATTAGGTGAGGGTGCAAAAATTGCATTGATGGTATTATGGAGAGCAGAAAACATGTAAGTTGTGTGTTTGTATGAAAAGAATGGAATGGTGAATAGTCAGGATGCTCGTGTGTTAGTATGAAAAGAATGGAATTATGATTGGTCAGGATGCTCGCTTCATCATATCAAAGGCAAACAGCATGTGTTGACATGAAGCTGGTAGAATTTTGCCTCTAATGTTTCTTTTTAATGCCATATGGTTGCACATCCATATTAATAGGTGAAGTTGCAACTTAATACCAATTTTATCAAGGAAGGAGATGAAGAGGTTATAAAAAGTTGAATGCCGATGAGGTGATAGCTCAAGTGGTAGAGATGTTTGACTAGGACTGGAGGTTCCTCGACGCCATCACCAAAGGGTGGATAAAAAAGCTCTTTTGAGCGGGTGGGTGCTTACGGGTGGTGAAAACTGGCAATTACGGGAGGATCTTGGTCCTAAGGCTAGTGGAGAAAGAAAGAGGTGAACACTGTCTAGTCCCATTGATGATGCAATATTGAGACATTAGCAAAAGGGATTTGACAGAAGGAAGACGTATGTAGGAGGGGCTTACTGGGCTGTGGATTCTAAGGAAATGACATCTGAATGCACTTTTGAAAAAGCCTACAATAGGGTAGATTGGAACCTCTATCCAGAATCTTAAGGTTAAAGTTTTGGTTCTCTTTTTACTTAAATGAGACGATTATCGACATGTGTCTTATCAGAGATACGTGCAGAAGTGGGCCTTTAAGTGATAGGAGATTTTAGTCAACAAAAAAAAAGATGGGGACAACAAAACTGGGAAACTACACAACAATTAATGATTTGTGAAATGCATATATAATCACTAATGAAGCAAAGGTCCAATATAATAATAAGATATAAAGCAAGAGAGAACAATAGCTTAATCTATGCTTAATTCACTAATCAATAATGTGCTAACATTCATTACAAAAGCTTAATTTATGCTTAATTCACTAATCAACGACGTACTAACATGCATTACAATGGAGTATAATCATGAACACTACTATCTCATCACTAATACTCCACATGCTAAGCTCATAGACCTCAAGCTTTTATGTAGAATGTAGTCTTTGTCGAGCTGCAGTTTTTGTTGTTGCACATGAGGTAATTGATTAGGTGGCTTCAATCACACGGGAAATTAAGTCAAGATCTTCTATGAATACTACTACTTTGTAGAAGACTCTTTTATTTAATGGTTGGCTTTGGTTATAGAAACTCGCTAATAGAGGTAGGTATAGGCTATCCTTAATTTTGGCAATCCTCAACTACCCTAGGAACCTTAATATTTGGGTATGTATTTCATACCAATAATGAAGAGGTAGAGCATAAAATGTAATTTATTATATATTTTTTTAATTGTGAGTCAATTCAATATCTTGAAATATAAGCTTTGTAATATTTGTTTTGCATGAATTATGATCCAGTAAGACTCAATTAGTCCTTGACTTTAGAAGCGTATGTTTAAAGATATACATTTGTGATATAATGATATAATGAAATGAATACTAGTATGGTGTAATTGTCTTATGTGATTGTCATAAATCACCATGGTGGATGTTATCCTAAGTATATAGTGGAGAATGATGTTGAACTTGCTTCTTTACAACATTCCCTCTCCATGTTAACATCAATGTGAATTATGGTAACTTGCGAGGTAGCTTGGTTTTTTAGAAATTTAGTGATATAGGTGAGCTTGTGGATAGGGTATTTATCATTTATTGTGACAACAAGAGTACCATACAGTTAGTAAGTAACCCAATATACCATGCTAGAACGAAGCACATTGAGGTGCATTATCACTTTGTGAGGGAGAAGATTTTGGCAATTGATGTCGATCTGGTATATGCTAGCATAGAGGCTCAAGTGGTTGATATCTTTATCACGAAGGCTTTGGGCACAGAGAAGCTCCATAGGTTTAGGAGCTTACTTGGAGTGCAATGTGTGGAGTTAGCTCGAGGAGGGGTGTTGAGACATCGAGCTCAACTAGGGTTGTAGACATTGATAATCCGCCTTGGTGATAGACTATGTCGCCAGTGGATGATAGGCTGTGTGACAGCCACTTTAGAGTACTAGAGTTATGGCATAGTTATAACGTCAGCTCATATAGTCGAGTTCACACTATGGATCAACCACCATTGTATGTTACTGTAGGAGAGTACTTTCTCTTATAATACGTACTCTTATCTTTTTAGTTATTTGGTTGTAGAGAAGAGAAGAATATAGAAGAAAATTGAACCATCCATCTCTCTTGTGTCTTGCTCTCTCTTGTGTGTGTTTTTGCTTGCAAGTAACTCAAGTTCTTACTCTTCCCCACATTCTCTTTAAATACACTCCTGAAGTCTTGGTGGCTAGACAAAATCTTTTTTTTATAGCCATGAAAGTTTTCATATATCTGGGGTGTCATACTCTAGGGCTGTCCATGAGCCTTATATGTAGAATTCTTCTCTTTAAATCTCCTAGTTTGGAAACACACAACCGGTTAGAAGTATAAGTAATCATCCTCTAATCTGTACCTTGGATTTTTTTCATTCCTTGGCTGTCTTGCTTTCTTGCTAAAGTAAGGTAATCATGGGTGAATTTATCTAATCCAATTGTTCTTGATCTCTATGGGTAAAGGATTTGACATCATGATTATTACCAGAGGCTTTTTTGAGATAAGCGTGTCTGCAACCATATTCTCTTTTCATTCTTGACCTATATTCAAATTCTTGAAGGGTATGTATCCATCTTCTTTACGTCATATTAAGATCATTTTGAGTGAATATCCACTTTAAGTTCTTATGATCAATTACCAAAGTGAACTTCTACCCAAGAAGAAAGTGTTGCCAAACCTTTCAAGGCATACACTATTTATTGCAAGCAGCTCTAACGCATGGACATCATAACTCCTCTCAACTTTCGAGATTCATATGGCATTCTTCCTACATTAAGATTCCACCAACAGTGAATCTATTGGTATCAATGTGATGACTTTAAAAGACTTTTCAAACTCTAGACCTAGCTTTACTACGAGATTTATCACAAACACAACCTTTAATTTATCAAAGGAACTCTAATATATAAGAGACCACTAAAATATAATATTCTTCTTGAGAAGTGCAGTAAAGAGAGAAGCAATCTTACTATATCGAGGGATGAAAATTTGCTACAATCTTATTAAGCCTAAGAATCCTCTGACTTCCTTTATTGTTTTCTATTTTGGCTAGCTATACTAACAACAACTTGCACCTTTGTGGGATCAGCTAATATTCCATCCTTTGACACTATAAATTCTAGATTTAATACGATGAATGAAGAAGGTAAAATTACTCTTCTTAGCAAAAATTTTGTGCTTCTTGTGAGGGTTTCTAAGACTTTATGCACATTCTTCTCATGATTGGCAACATTTTTATAGTAAATGAGGATGTCATAAAAAATGACCAAGACGAAATCATCCAGATGGTTCTTGCAGATCTCTGACATTAATCGATTGAAGCTAGTAGGGACATTTATTAATCCGAATGACATTATTGTAAATTTATAAGGTCCATGTCAAGTATTAAAGGTAATTTGTTATGGCTTATTCTGTTACTTTAGGAATGGAAATAGGCAACCGTCATGTGGGGATACTTATCTTTTTTCTTCCAAGCATACGCCCTTTGGGGGAATCACACTATAGAACTTTGGAAATATTCTTGTGGGAGGATTAAATGGTGTTATTTGCATTAAGACTTTGAAAAACAATTAGGCCTGCAAAAAACATGTTTTCAAGTTAAATAGGTAGTTGACGTGGACTACCTGGAAAGATTCCCTTCCCAAATATTAAAGATTCTCTTCCCAAATTTCAAGTTAAATAGGTAGTTGACGTGGACTACCTGGAAAGATTCCCTTCCCAAATATTAAAGAATATTTCTTTTTTGAGTATTGGATAAAATTTTACAATTTGATTCTCACATAAGACTAAAATTTGCTTACATTTTAAATAACTTAAAGTAAATCAAAACACTACCTTCAAAATATATCAATTTTTTTGTGCTTGAATCATCTTTGAAAAAACCATGTTTATACAATGATTTATTTTTTGATTATTACACAAATAGCAGCTTCTAAAGAAATAAAAGTTTATAAGATTTAAAAGCCTTGAACATATACCTTGAACATATAACATATAAGACAAGCCAGAAAACATAAATGTTAGGCATACAAATATAGAAAAAAACTTAAAGAAAAATATACATATTTTCTATGTGAAATTTGGACATGTAAGGGTCTTCAGAGTTGCAAGGGCCTCAGTAGAGTGCAAGGGCCTCAGTAGAGTGCAAGGGCCTCAGTAGAGGTAGATGGTTTAGTTAGAAGCAAGGTCATATTGGGTAGTCGGCTAAGATGCTAGTAGTAGAAGCATGTGCCAACATAAGGTCTAGGCAATGGGGTGGTGGGTGGCGAAGGCAGCAAGCTGGCAGATATAAAGAGGAAGCTGGGTTAGCAAGCCAATCTCTGGAAGGAGAGAGGTAGTGTTGGCAGGAGGGGAGGCGGTGCTCTGTAAGGCGAGAGGTGAGTGGACAAGTGCGTGAAAGAAGGGGACACAACTTTGATAGGAGGGGAGGCAGCGTAGAACAAGGAGAGGAAGCAGCGTAGGAGGCCCCATGGGAAGACAATGAAGGAGGCGCAGTGCTGCAAAGGAGTCAATGATGAAGGAAAACAAAAAAAAGCACATGTTATTTTTGGGAAAATTTTTTAAAAAATGGAGGATGACACAATCCTAGAGTCAGATACAAAGGAAAAAGTTGAGGAAGGCAAGAGAGAGGTAAACTTATGCTCACGTTTTGTAGCAATTTGGATGTTCAACATCCAAATCGCCACAATTTGGAAGTCGAGCATCAAATTGCCTTATTTGGATGCAAAACATCCATATGCATGTTTGAAGTGCTGGTCTAGGCCAAAAGTGTACCCACTTGATATAGCCTCTAAAGGCATGTGTTTTTAGAAAAGCGGCTTGCCACTACCAACCACACTAATGGTTGCATGTCAAAAACCATATAGGCCATATCGTAAACGGCCCTTTTGGGCCGGGGGTACGTGTAGGGGTGTGCCTGTGGAAAAGGACAAGAGTGCCTTTTGGGTGTTGGGACATTGCCTGTATCTACGAAGGATGCTCATGGGTGATAAATACACGCAATTTAGTGAAAAATAGACTCACGGGCGTTTGAGAGGTGTGTGCGCAGCACGAGTCAGGTGCTTCATGGGCAGGGGCCATGAAATGGCGGGGCCCACGACACGTGCCTAGGGTCGTCCGACGGGCAATTTAAATTTTTTTAGTGAAAATGTCTGGAGTTCTCCTCCTGGGACCCCAAGGATGTGCTCCGTCTGCTAGAATAGCTGCTAAATTTGGTTGGAAGTTGTAGATTTTAAAACTTTGGAGCTTAACTAAAGCTACTCTGGCCACCCATTTTGACCCCGAAAAATTCCCTACCTAGGGTAAATCCACACCGAAGATTCCAAATTTGAATTCCCAAGCAGAACTAGCTCATTTTAAAAATACCCCAAAATATTAACTTTTGGTGAGAAAAGCAAGAGAGGTAAACTTATGCTGATGCTCTAGCAATTTGGATGTTCAACATCCAAATTGGCACAATTTGGATTCTCAGGCACAATTTGGATGCTGAGAATCCAAATTGCCACAATTTGGATGTTGAGAATCCAAATTGCCTCAATTTTGATGCAAAACATCCATCTGAATGTTCGAAGTGCTGATGTAGGCCAAAAGTGTACTCGCTTGATATAGCCTCTACAGGCATGTGGTTTTAGGAAAGCGGCTTGTCAATGACTAGCAACCACATTAATGGTTGCATATCAAAAACCATATGAGCTATACCGTAAACGGCCCTTCAGGCCAGGGTGTACATGTAGGGGTGTGACCATGGGAAAGGACAAGAGTGCCTTTCGGGTGTTGGGACACCGCTTGTTTTACCTACGAAGGGTGCCCATGGGTAATAAACACACACAATTTAGTGAAAAATAGACCCTCGCACCTTCGAGAGAGGTGTGCGTACAAGTCAGGCACTTAACAGGTGGGGACCATGGTGGGATCCACAACACATGCCCAAGGTTGTCATTCGTCTCGGTGGCAGGCATCGAAATTTTTTTTGGTGAAAACGTCTGGGGGAGTTACCCTGGTACCCCAAGGGGGTGCTCTGTCCTTTGATTGCCCACCCAAATAGTTGTTAAATTTGGTCGGAAGTTGCAGATTTTAAAAATTTGGAGCTTAATCAAAGCTACTTTGGTTGCCCATTTTGACCTCGAAAAAGTCCCTACCCACAATAAATCCATGGCGAAGATTCCAAATTTGAATTCAGAATTGCAAAATTCTAAGCAGAACTAGCTCATTTTAAAAACACTCCAAAAATATTAGGTTTTGTGGTGAGAAAAGCAAGAGAGAGGTAAACTTATACTGGCATTTTGTATAACCATTTGGATCTTCAAAATCCAAATCACCACAATTTGGATGTCGAACATCCAAATTGTCTCAATTTGGATGTAAAACATCCATATGCATGTTTGAAGTGCTGATTCAGGATAAAAGTGTACTCGCTTGATATAGCCTCTAAAGGCATGCGCTTTTAGGAAAGGGGCCTATAAATGACTATCAACAACACTAATAGTTGCATGTCAAAAACCATGTAGGCCATACCGTAAATGGCCCTTCGAGCTGAGGGGTACGTGTCGGGGTGTGTCCCCTTGGACCTCTCCTGGGGGATGTGCCGTCGCTTGCACCCCTTGCTAATGTGTCCTATCGAGCGGGATCATTATTGTTCCAATTGTGACGGACCCAAAATTTCAACCCATGTCAAATAGATAACTCACCACACATCTCACTAGATTATAACAATTTGGATGTGAGACATCCAAAGTACACCAAGATAATTGTAAAAAAAGCATCAAAATTGTAACAACATGCCTAGGATGTTGTTCAACCTTTAAGCTATAAATAAAAACGTAAACATATATATTGAAATATCCAAATTGAAATAAAATGGATATTGGACATCCAAATTAAAATAAAATGGATGTTGGACTTCCAAATTGAAACATAATGGATGTGGGACATCCATTTTTATTCAATTTGAAAAGTTTTCTACTTTTTCAAGTTACAATTTGTAAAAAAATCTCAACTTTTTGACTTTATTTGTAACTTTTTATCATGTCAAATTTGTATAGAGTGCCCAAAATTTTATCATTTTTTGGGCATGCATCATGAGTACAATGTTTTCAAAAACAATCCTAAAAAATGTATTTTTTGAAAGGAATCTTTAAAAGATGCAATTTTTTTGAGATAATATTACCTATTTTACTCACAAACATGTTAAAAGTGAATTACCGACTCTGATCATATCTTCATAAAAAAATGAATCAAAGTAGTACCCTACTATTGCATTGGAGCCTTCTAGGATACCTGAACAATGGGTGTTACCTACTCTTACATTAGAGCCTACTAGGGAACCTGAACAATGGGTGTTGCTTGTGCCTCAATTATTGTGATGAATTCAATGTCAATAATTGGGTTCATGCCTATTTCAATAGTTGTAAGCTTTGATGGGGATGGTGGTAGATCCTCTTACTCATTTTTTTAAATCTTCATGTGTTTCCTCCTGTGCACCATGCGCTTCACAAAAGGAGAAGGCTTGACCAGTGATTTCTTGATGTGAGGACCTTTTTCCTTCTTTGAGAAGTTGGCCAAGATTTCTTTTGTGATGGCTAAACTATGAGGGAATTAGTTTCTCCCAAAACTTAGAACCAATCCAAAATGACGCCTCTCTAGAACGTCTGCAGAAACCTTATAGTGCCCAAAACGTGCCCGAAATGCGTTGCAAACCCCGAAAATTTTGTATACTTTGTATACACTACACTACAGTATATATCTTCTTCTTCTAAGAGGGTATCTCAATTGAAGACATAAAAACATGGTCGTCGTGAGGAGGGAGGCAGACTACTAGATGAAGTGTTAAGGAAGCTAGCTCTAATACCAATTGTTGGAATTAGGGTTAGGGTTGCAACAATGCACACACACAAGATAGAGAAGCTTTAGAGCACACAAACTCACTAGATTAGAATGAACAAATGTGTGCCAGATACAAAAGATAAGTACACACCCCAAAATGAGTAGATAAGAGGGTGTACATACGCATGATGGGGAAAAAAACCTCCTAGTGAGGAAAAAAGTGCCCCGGCAGTCCTAAGTGTGTTCACACACATCACTACCATATAATGCTACACGATCAACTAGTTTTATTTATAGCTAGTAAGACCACTCTATCAGTTTATCTACCTTTTCCTTTATGTTTGTATACTCAACTCCATTATTGTTGAACTCCCTTTATTTAAACATTGTATCAAAAGGGAGATCCTTGTGCTCCACCCTATGTGTTCATGTTACTAGTGGTAGTTACATGGCTTGGCAGATGTCATCTTGTAACCACATTGGCTAATGCGCGATAAGACCTTTTGAGCCATATTTTTTGTACTTCATGCAAGAAGCGCTTCATGTAAAGATAATGGAAAATCTCCAAGATTATGGACTGTTGGAAGATAGTCAAAATTGACCTTACAACTTGTGTAATGCCAATAGTATATACTTAGACTAGGAAATTAGTGTTAGGTAGCCTGAAAACAGCATGCGTGAGTGGCCCATAGACGGTGAAGCTCGACCAAACATGGAGTCCACACGCTAGAGCGCATGTGGCAAGTGTGTCTGGGGTTCACGGGTGAGTAGTGTGGGCATACATGCCACTATATAGGTCGGCAATGTGGACACTTATATCCACATTCCTCTATGGTTGGGTGTGGTGACCATGAGCTTTTACCCCTCTTTGGCTATGGTGGAGACTATGGTGATGTAACAATTAGCCTATACTAGCTTTGGGGCCCTCGAACATTACTTGGGCAGTTAGGCATTGTAAATACGATCCTTGTACATAAGACATTTTGACTAATGAGAAAACACATAATCCCATTCTCACAATTGAGTTTGAGTGTCTCATACATTTTGAAAGGGAAAAGAGGAAAAGCCTGGAATATCTTATAATCGACCTATTGAATTTAAGGAGGTCAACCTAGTGGAACTCGATGAAGATCCGAAACTAATTTACATTGGAAAAGACCTAGCTCTAGAAGAAGAAAAGGACCTAATTGACCTACTCACAGAGTTTCAAGACTGATTTGCTTAGAAATACACCGACATGAATGGTGTACCTCTGGAGGTATGGGCCACATGACTACATTCATGAAAAGATAAAAAGAGCAAACTGATGAAGTTGAGCAAGCACTCCTCTTGCTACTTTTGCCACTTAATGACCATATACAAGTATAAACTCTCAAGGTTGAGACTAGGATCCATTGCCTAGAGTGAGAGCTATAGCTTATGCATATAGAGATTGAATGGGCCAGAGTAACCATGGCATAGACCTAGGAAGAGCTCAGAAGGGTAATTGCCATACTGCATGAGGTCAAAACCTTGGTGTAGGTGATGCTCAATCTCATGAGAACAAGTTTTGAAACAAACTTTTAGAGCAGCGTAGGGATTTTAAGAGAGCTGCTAATGCCGAAGATATGACCACCATCACCCTGTTGGCTGTGCTATTGGGGAAACAAACTAGCAGAAGCAAAAGCAAGGCCACAATAGGAGCAACTCCCACCCAAAGCCAAAAAGAAGGTTGATATCCTAATGGATGCAGCCACCAACATAGCAAACCTTTCCATCCCCCAAAGCTGTCCTCCTTTGGCCTCCTCAAGCCTCTGTAGAACTTAAGCCTCTAGCTCAACCTGCTTCAGCATAATATTTACATCAATGAGGCCATCCCCACCTCAACTTTCCAAACCATCCTCTCCAAAGATCCCTAGGCCTCCCAACCCAATATCTCCATGTTGATTTTCTATAACATAATCATTTTATAGAGTCCTGAACCATCTCCCACCTCCCCCACCGTCATGTCCTCTTTCTCTCAACCTCATAGTATGGCGCCACATCCTCACATTCTCTGATCACCTACTAAAGGAAGGTGAATTCATCAAGGGATGCTCACTAACTGGGTTGGAATGTGGGGAATGATACCTACCGACATTTAACATCATAGGGCAACATAATCTATAAACCCATTGAAGTCATGGTGCTACCAGTAAATACGGAAGCCCATGAGTTTGACAAGTTGATGAGAGAAGAACCCTTTGTGATCAAGAGTATGAAGAGAACAAAGATACTACCATGGATAAGGACAAGGAGGACAATGATGCATCAAATAGCAAGGAACAAACAACAAAGGAGCACCCTACAGGTTCAAATGTTGGCCGAGCAAGGAACCTCAGGACCATCAAGCCTATCTTTTGTGCCAATACATGAGCTCTAGAAACTTCAATCCAAGGGAAAACCCAAGAACTTCATGCCCAATCATCAACCTTAGTATCTCCTTTAGTTGCCTCCACTTTGACACCCACTACTCCACCACTTCAAGGAAAAACCCAAGAACTTCATGCCTAACTATCAACCTCAATTTCCCCTTAGTTGCCTTTGTTGAAATATACAAGTGAATAGGGTGTGTGCGGGAACAAGCCCTTAGTAAGAGGCTGTAAAAGAGAATCTGTAAATGGGAGAGAAGATGTGAAAAGGTGAGAAGTTTCTACTAGGTGAGAATAAAGGGTAGCATGAGAAGATTTAGGAGGTGTAAAGATATTCTGGGAAGAGGTGGAGAGAATCAAGCAAAAGAGGTGGAGTGAATTAAGGAGAAATCAGTGGGATTGGATGCTTGGATGTAAACTCTATAAATTGAGGCATTGGCCTAATGAAAATTTGCTTGTTTTTGATTACCCATGCCTACATTAAGCTATCTATTAATTTCTCACTAATCACATCTTAATTATCATCTAATCTCTTTATTGTTAATGATGTTGATTCTAGCATTTGATCCACCATAGCTCATCACATTGCTACAAATTTAACATGGTATCAGAGCCTAGCCTAGAATCCATCAATTTGTAAGCCCATTATCTTGCTAATCACTTGGCTAATTAGGATTAGTAGATAATTAAGATTTTTTAAAACCTCTTTTCAACTAGCTCTTTGTACCCCTAGCCAGTGGAGGGGCTTGATCTCCCTCCAGGAGAAACATTAGGGCAAAAGCTTCTAGGCAAGCATAGCTTCCTTGCCCACCTTTCAGCCTATTCAATCAAAATGTCAAACTGCCTTCTATAGCTCCCGAAAATCGCGAATCTACAGGCGTCGTTTTTCTAAGGGAAAAATGAAATGTCTTCTTCTCTAGATTAAATTGCTCTAATTCCTCTTGGCCCTAGGGGTTTTCAAGGGTGCTCTACAAGCTGGTGAAGACAAATTTGGATTTGATCAAGTCTACAAGTGAGATCCAAGCTCTTCATCAGAGGTGACTTTGGTAAAACAGAGATTAAGCATTTAATGTTTGGTCAAATCTTGTGTTTCTTGGCTTAATCCTCTACTAGACTAATTGCTATTGATTGCCTTGAAAGGATTTGAGCTTATTTGAACTCTAAGGCCTCAGATCTGGACTCCCTGCATACTCTATTTTCTACACACAAAACAGAGGATTAATTTGCTGATTAGTGATTAATCAACACTAATCACTATTTTTTGGTGCAATTGAGGGTTCAAATTAACCATTAGGTATCTGATACAGATTCTTATAACTTCAGATTACAATTCGAAGATGGTTTGACACTCCAACCATTCCGTACAGATTTGTTACCCTTGGTTTAATGTAATTTCTGGGGTAAAATTATGCTAATAAATTTGTGGTAATCATTATCTTGCATTTAACCCACACACAAATTCAAGTTATTCATAGCCAGAGTTGCATTTGGGAATGTGCATAAGAATGAATGCTATATGCATTATGTATTGGGTACATTACATCATTACATCATTATGTATTGGGCACATTATGTATATGCATTATGTATTGGGCACATTACATCATTGTAAAAATGGGATCAGACACTACCCTTGTCCTCCAGAGAATAAGGCAAGAGGCAAGACCTCCCACATAGATTTGGGTATCCATTGCATAATGACACAAGCCAAAAGAACTGTCAACAATACATTAAAACATGTTGCTCACATGGAGCAAGAACTGATGGTCAAGCTCATGGCCCCAGCCATGAAAGAAGAAGAACGTCTCCTTCTAAGAGAAAGATCAACACCGAGAAGAAGAGCTAGATGAAGCATTGAAGGAAGACATGGATGCGGTGAAGAGAAGTTGCCATGACAAGAAGACTGAAGACAAGAGAAGATGTTTATCACATCTTCCACAAACTTAAAAGAGCTTAAGACTTCCTGATGACAGACTATTTGACAAACTAAATGACAGCACTGGTGACAAATATATTGACAACTGAATTGACAAGTAGATTGACAAAGAGATTGACACATTACATCTTGCATTCAGAAATCCGCCCAAAAACTACACAGAGAATCCGCCATAAAAACATCCTTCTTCCCCTATCTTCTCCTCTAACTACCAAGAACTACCCCATAGATAAAAACTCCCACGACTTCTAACTTCCATCTAGTTCCAAAAGACACTTTTTATTACATTCGATTATGACAAACTTAAAGACAAAAAAGTAGTCAAAAGAGCATCTAATTTTTAGCCTTAAACATGCCCCAACAGAGTAAAACCACCTCTGAGCCACCGATGATGTAGGCCATGTGGTAAATGTATGTGTGAGCACTTTAGTCAAGGTCACGGGCACTCGTAGTAGCCTTGGATACACATAGAGAGAGAGAGAGTGTCAAAGACTATGAGTTTAGGGACTTGAGGCACTGGTCGCGGACTATCAAGTCTATTGATAGACCATGGAGTGCCAAGAAAGCATTCCTATAGGTTCAACAAGTGCATCACATAAAGGTAAAGAGAAGGTTGATGAGTCTCTTGGTATGCCTGACATTTTAGGAGGGCCTTCATATGTTGATGGAGATTCTAGTGGCTTAGAGAAGAGCATTGATGAGGAGTTTGGGATTCCAGCCTATTAGGACATCTCGTGCAAGGAAGACTAAGGTAGTCTCGCAAAACAACAAGGAAACCAAGGATAGATCTAGGACCATGTAGATTGGGTAGGGTTAAAAACCCTTTTCAAAGATTGATGTATGATGGTTATGTAGCTCACCATTATGCAAACATGATAAAGGTTGTGTAGTGTTGAAATATACAAGTGAATAGGGTGTGTGCGGGAACAAGCCCTTGGTTATAGAGGCTGTAAAAGAGAATCTGTAAATGTGAGAGAACATGTGAAAAGGTGAGAAGAATCTACTGGGAGAGAATAAAGGGTAGCATGAGAAGATTTAGGAAGTGTGGAGATATTCTGGGAGAGGTGGAGAGGTGGAGTGAATCAAGGAGAAATCAGTGGGATTTGATGCTTGGATGTAAACACTATAAATTGAGGCATTGGCCTAATGAGAATTTGCTGGTTTTTGATTATCCATGCCTACATTAAGCTATTTGTTAATTTCTCACTAATTACATATTAATTGCTCACTAATTATATCTTAATTATCATCTAATCACTTTGTTAATTGCTTAATTATTACATCTTAATTATCATCTAATCACTTTGTTAATTATCATCTAATCACTTTGTTAATGATGTTGATTCTAGCATTTGATCCACCATAGCTCATCACATTGCTGTAATTTTAACATGGTATCAGAGCCAAGCCTAGAATTCATCAATTTCTGAGCCCATTATCTTGCTAATTACTTTGCTAATTAGGATTAGTAGAAAATTAATGTTTTCACCTCTTTTTCAACTAACCTCTACACCCCCAGCCAGCGCAGGAGCTCCCTCTCCTTGTAGGCTCAACCATTACCCCAGCCCTTTTAGGGACTCATAGTAGACTCAAGGGCCTACACACAGCCCAAAGGAATTGAAGCCATTCAGCACAGAACGTCGGCGGCAACACGATTTGCAGGCACACTTTTTTTTTTTGGAGAAAATCAGTGATTTCTACTTCATGAAATCAAATTGGTATAATTCCTTATAGCTCCAGGGGTTTTCAAGCATTCTCTACAAGCTGGTGAAGTCAGAAATTGATTTGATCAAGTCTACAGTGAGATCCAAGCTCTTCATCAAATCTGCAGGTGACTTTGGTAAAACAGAGATTAAGCATTCAATTTTTGGTCAAATCTTGTGTTTCTTGGCTTAATCCTCTACTAGACTAATTGCTATTGATGGCCTTGAAAGCATTTGAGCTCATTTGAACTCTAAGGTCTCAGATCTGGGCTCCCTGCATACTCTGTTTTTTGCACACAAAATAGAGGATTAATTTACTAATCAATGATTAATCACTGCTAATTAGTGATTAATCAATGTTAATCACTATATTTTGGTACAATTGAGGGTTCAAATTAACCATTAGGTATCTGATACAGATCCCTATAACTTTAGATTGCAATTCGGAGATGGTTTGATACTCCAACCATTTCGTACAATTTGGTTACCCTTGATTTAATGTAATTTCTAGTGATTTTATGCTGATAAATTTGTTGTAATCATCTCTTAAACACCAGATTGAGTTGTAAAAGGGTAGACACTGCCCTTGAATCTTGAAATTGGATCAAGAGGTAAGACCCTCTTCACATCATCATGAGTACAGCACAAGAAATAGCCAAATTTAATGGGAAGCAGTTTTACACATGGCAGACAAAAACCATGTATCTGCTCATGAGGAAAAATTTGTGGGGGCTAGTTGAGGGAAGAGATGAATGCCTAGAGGTGAGAGGGGAAAATGAGTGGAAGAGAAAGAATGAAAAAGCATTGGACCTTATTGCACTCAGTTTAAATGATGAAATCATTCATCACATCACAGGGATATAATGGGCAAAAGATGCATGGGATGAACTCAATAAATTATTTGGCACACAAGCTAAAAATTCAAAGATAAATCTGTTAATGCAATTCTACAAATTGGATATGAAGGAAAGTGAACTTTTAATCACAAACTTGAACAGATATAAAAGCATTAAGCAACAACTAGCAGCTATTGACAAAAAGGTAGAAGATGATGATGGCACTAGCAGTGCTTCTGAAGAGTGTGGACAAAGGTGAATATGAAAATATTGTAGCAACACTAAAGAATGTACTTGAATTGAAGCTACACGAGATAGAAGGAGCTCTACTAGAGCAAGAGAGCAGAGGCAAAGAGAAGAAATTGCTCGACTCAATAGCAGGAGAAGAAAAAGCATTCTTCACCTGAGGAGGATTCTCTCGGACGAGGACGAGGAAGAGGCAGAGTAGGAGGAAGGACCTTCACTTGCCACAACTGTGGAAAGCCAGGACACATGGCAAGAGACTGCTACAACAAACCCAGTGGAGAAGGAACGACATCGGCAAACTTCATGGAGGCAGTGGAGTCGGATCATCTTTTCTGAGAGAGAGAGAGAGAGAAACCCCACAACCCAATGTAACCTGCCCCAACAAAGTAAAACCACCTCTGAGCCACCGATGATGTAGGCCACGTGGTAGATATATGTGTGAGCACTTTAGTCAAGGTTGCGGGAACTTGTAGTAGCCTTGGACACATAGAGAGAGAGAGTGTCAAGGACTATTTATGTATGTGTGAGCACTTTAGTCAAGGTCGCGGGCACTTGTAGTAGCCTTGGACACGTGGTAGATGTATGTGTGAGCACTTTAGTCAAGGTTGCAGGCACTTGTAGTAGCCTTGGACACATAGAGAGAGAGAGTGTCAGGACTTGAGGCACTGGTTGCGGACTATCAAGTAAGAGAGAAACTTGGTACAGGGTCCAGGTGTGCTAAGTTCACTTGAGGGGAGGTGTGCTAGGCACTGGTCGCAGACTATCAAGTAAGAGGGAAACTTGGTATAGGGTCCAGGTGTGCTAGGAGTATTCACTTGAGGGGAGGTGTTGAAATATACAAATGAATAGGGTGTGTGCGGGAACAAGCCCTTGGTTAGAGGCTGTAAAAGAGAATCTGTAAATGTGAGAGAACCTGTGAAAAGGTGAGAAGAATCTACTGGGAGAGAATAAAGGGTAGCATGAGAAGATTTAGGAAGTGTGGAGATATTCTGGGAGAGGTGGAACAAAAGAGGTGGAGTGAATCAAGGAGAAATCAGTGGGATTTGATGCTTGGATGTAAACACTATAAATTGAGGGATTGGCCTAGTGAGAATTTGCTGGTTTTTGATTATCCATGCCTACATTAAGAGGTGGAGTGAATCAAGGAGAAATAAGTGGGATTTGATGCTTGGATGTAAACACTATAAATTGAGGCATTGGCCTAATGAGAATTTGCTGGTTTTTGATTATCCATGCCTACATTAAGCTATTTGCTGGTTTTTGATTATCCATGCCTACATTAAGCTATTTGCTGGTTTTTGATTATCCATGGATATAAACACTATAAATTGAGGCATTGGTCTAATGAGAATTTGCTGGTTTTTGATTATCCATGCCTACATCAAGCTATTTGTTAATTGCTCACTAATTACGTGTCTTAATTATCATCTTATCACTTTGTTAATGATGTTGATTCTAGCATTTGATCCACCATAGCTCATCACATTGCTGTAATTTTAACATGTAGGAGGTTAAACCCACATGTATTGAGAATGCTATTGGGGGGCATGTACATTAGGAGAAAGCCATGGATGAAGAAATGGCTACAGTGGATGCAAATAAGATATAGAAATTAGTGCCTTTGCCTGAGGGTAAAAAGGCTATTAGATATAAGTGGGTCTACAAAGGGAAGCACAACTCAGATGGAAGCATTAGTAGGTACAAGGTGAGATTGGTTCCAAATGGTGAAAAGGCTATTAGATATAAGTGGGTCTACAAAGTGAAGCACAACTCATATGGAAGGTGAGATTGGTTCCAAAGGTTATGCTTAGACCTACGGAATTGATTATAAGGAGACATTTAGCCTTGTTGCCAAGATGGTAACCGTGAAATTAGCTGCCAACTCATATGGAAGTATTAGCAGGTACAAGGTGATATTTTTTCCAAAGGTTATGCTCAGACCTACCGAATTGATTATGAGGAGAAATTTAGCCTTGTTTGCCAAGATGGTAACTGTGAGAGCTGTTATTGCAGTGGGGCTACATCAAAAGTTTGGTGAGTTACAAGAAGAAGTACATTTAGTATAGCCACTTGGTTACGAAGATTTGAGTCACCCAAATTATGTGTGCCTTGTGTGGCTTGAAGTAGGTACCAAGAGCATGGCATGATAAGATTTCACAGTATCTTATCACTATTTGTGAGGTCCCTCTCCCCACCGCGCAACGAACAGGGGTGCTAGTAGCGGAAGTAGCACTTCTTGCGCGGGGCAGGGTCCCACACTCGGGGCCGCGCCCCCACGGATATCCGGACAAGAGACTAATCCATCGGTTCTTCCAAAACCGAACTCGGAAAAACTTCCCTTGCCCGGAAAGCACGGGCGATTCCTCCAGGATAACTTTTCTCTAACGTAGTCAAAAGCCTTAACTAACTGAACTGATCTGACCAAACCCATAAGTCCCATAGTCAGATCAGGGAAAAGATTGTACTTGGATCATAGAGACCAATACTTTTTTCCTCATTGAGAGGCACAGCCATTGATTCTTTTCCATAGAACAATTTTTGTCCGGGATTTACTTCATCTATCGAACCAGAACATAGAAGTGAGTCTCAATTCAGAGATCCATCAAACCAGCCTAACCCCATCTAGTCCCATGGGTTAGCCAACCGTCCAACCACTGTAGTGATGGGATCCAATTAAGAATTTGGTTAGGTTATCTCGGGTACCAGGGAAAAGAGTTCCCAGGCCCCCTAGCCGGATATTCATGCAAACTTAAAACTAGTCACACCACTTACACACCCAATATGAAATTGCCTTTTTCAGAGATTCAACAGTCTTTAAAACAATCATTTAATGAAACCATAGTGTCACTGATCATAATCCTTTAATTATCCGATTGAATTCTTATTTCCAAACATTCCTTCATCGATGTACCTATGGCATCATTGGCAACCAGAACGCTCGCCCCCTATCCACTCAGGGGCCTTTTCGATAGTTCCTAGCTCATAGTAACCGGCAAGTATTCACTTTAACAAAAATGGAGTCTCCGTTGAGATCAACCAACAGATCCATATAAAAGAGCCATGGACTCATCCGTCGAAGACCAGCAAGGTCAACCAACCAGGTCCATGCCCGAATTCAGAAAACAACTCTTACTCCTTGTTCCAATATCTTCCCCGATGTACGTGTGGGTATCTTCGGTGACCCAGAGCCCGAGCACCGTGTGGTCAGCACCCTCTAGGATGCTTCGCAGGTCACCTAGCGCTTCACTCATAGGCCGCTTCCTTGGTCCCTCATCCACTGTACCGGAAGCTCACCATTTAAATCAAATCGAGGCTGGTCAAGACCTCGGCCGGCCTTGCTATGCGAGATGTCCTCCGTTGACTCTCCGTACTCAGCAATTGCAACTTTAACAGATAGGTCTCCACGACCTCATTCACAAGACAGTCAAAATGCTTTCCCAGCATTCTTGACATAAAACAGTCATTTAAAAACAGATTTCACATACAAATACAGTTCTAACAATATTTCCATCTATTCTCATCACTCCACATCCTTTCACATTAGTCCCCATCTTTTCTCATCTTCTCACAAATTTTTTTTTCTTCATCAATCCCTATCACATCACATCATTCCCACATCAAATCACATCCAATCGCATCATCCACACATCAATCCACATCATCTATACATCCATCCACATCAATCCACATTATCCACACATCAACCCACATCATCCATACATCCATTCACATCAATCCACATGACCCACACATCAATCCACATCATCCATACATCCATCCACATCAATCCACATTATCCACACATCAATCCACATTACCCACACATCAATCCACATCATCCATACATCCATTCACGTCAATCCACATTATCCATACATCCATTCACGTCAATCTACATTATCCACACATCAACCCACATCATCCATACATCCATTGACATCAATCCACATCATCCATACATCCATCCACATCAATCCACATTATCCACACATTCATCCACATCTTTCATACATCCATCCACATCAATCCACATCATCCATACATACATCCACATCAATCCACATTATCCACACATCCATCCACATCTTCCATACAGTCCACAAGTCAATCCACATCATCCATACATCCATCCACATCAATCCACATTATCCACACATCAATCCACATGATCCACACATCCATTCACGTCAATCCACATTATCCACACATCAATCCACATCATCCATACATCAATCCACATCATCCATACTTCCATTCACGTTAATCCACATTATCCACACATCAACCCACATCATCCATACATCCATTCGCATCATCCACATCAATCCACATCATCCATACATCCATTCACGTCAATCCACATTATCCACACATCCATCCACATCAATCCACATTATCCACACATCATTTCATAAGTATTCCCATTCTAATCACATCTTTTTCTATCTCATCACTTATTTTCTCATTTATCCTCATCAGATCTCATCCACTTGCATCTGCCCATACATCTCATCACTTCACATACATTAACATCTATCCAGTTTACATCGCATCTTATCACATCCATTTCACATCACATCTCATTCATTCACATCCCGATTCACATGTTAACACATTCATTCACGTCCCTTATCGTTCATTCACATCCCGATTCACATCAGATCACATCCATTCACATCCCTTGTCATTCATTCACATCTCGATTCACATGCTATCACATTCATTCATATCCTATATCATTCATTCACATCCCGATTCACATGCTAACACATTCATTCACATCCTATATCATTCATTCACATTCCGATTCACATCCTATATCATTCACATCTCGATTCACATGCTAACACATTCATTCACATCCTATATCATTCATTCACATTTCGATTCACATGCTATCACATTCATTCACATCCTATATCATTCATTCACATCCTGATTCATGTGCTAACACATTCATTCACATCCTATATCATTCAATCACATCCCGATTCACATGCTAACACATTTATTCACATCTCATATCATTCATTCACATCCCGATTCACATGCTAGCATATTCATTCACATCCCATATCATGCTAACACATTCATTCACATCCCATATCATTCATTTACATCCCGATTCACATGACATCACATCTCATCTATTCATTCACATTTATTTGATTCGCATCACATCTTATCACATCTATTTATAGAATGTAAGAGAATTCTTATTTTTGATATAAAGATTCTTTATGCATCTATTTATGCATAAGAACAACTTTAGTGGGAAATAACACTTTTATAAAAATCTGTTTATGCATCTATTTATGCATAAATTCAATTTTAAGGAGAATAACACTTTTATAAAAATCCGTTTATGCATCTATTTATGCATAAATTCAATTTTAAGGAGAATAGCACTTTTGAAATAAAAATAAATATTTTATGCATCTTTCTATGCATAAATTCAATTTTAATGAGAATAACTCTTTTGAAATAAAAATAAATTTCTTTATGCATATTTCTATGCATAAAATAAAAATTAATGAGAATAACTCTTTTGAAACAAAAATAAATTTCTTCATGCATATTTCTATGCATAAAATCAAAATTAATGAGAGTAACTCTTTTGAAATAAAAATAAATCTCTTTATTATGCATATTTCTATGCATAAAATCAAAATTGATGAGAATAACTCTTTTGGAATAAAAATAAAATTCTTTATGCATCTTTCTATGCATAAAATCAAAATTGATCAGAATAACTCTTGAAATAAAAATAAATTTCTTTATGCATCTTTCTATGCATAAAATCAAAATTGATCAGAATAACTCTTTTGAAATAAAAATAAATTTCTTTATGCATCTTTCTATGCATAAAATCAAAATTGATGAGAGTAACTCTTTTGAAATAAATATAAATTTCTTTATGCATATTTCTATGCATAAAATCAAAATTGATGAGAATAACTCTTTTGAAATAAAAATAAGTTTCTTTATGCATCTTTCTATGCATAAAATCAAAATTGATGAGAATAACACTTTTGGGATAAAAATAAATTCTTTATGCATCTTTCTATGCATAAAATCAAAATTGATGAGAATAACTCTTTTGAAATAAAAATAAATTTCTTTATGCATCTTTCTATGCATAAAATCAAAATTAATGAGAGTAACTCTTTTGAAATAAAAATAAATTTCTTTATGCATCTTTCTATGCTTAAAATCAAAATTGATGAGAATAACACTTTTGGGATAAAAATAAATTCTTTATGCATCTTTCTATGCATAAAATCAAAATTGATGAGAATAACACTTTTGGAATAAAAATAACTTTTTTATGCATCTTTCTATGCATAAAATCAAAATTTGATGAAAGTAACGCCTTTATAATAAGAAAAATTCTTTCATGCATCTATTTATGCATAAATTCAATTTTAATGAAAGTAACACTTTTATATTTTTTTTTTCTTTTATGCATCTATTTATGCAAAAAAACCAATTTTGATGAAAGTAACACTTTTATAATCAAAATATTCCCAATATGCATCTTTCTATGCATAGAAAGTAATTCTAATTAAAAGAACACTTTTATAATGAAAATATTTCTAATATACATTTTTTATGCATAGAATAAAAATAACACTTTTAGAATACACAAGTGGTGGGGATTACTCTTTTTGAATAATCAAAAGATAAAACTTCCTTGACCAAATTTAAGAAAATTTTTCCATAACCTCTATTGTATGGCTGACCATTTTTCAAATTTTTCACTCTAAAATTTACTAGAAATTATCCAAGATGATTTAAATCATTCTAATCTAATCAATTTCCACTTTATTAAGAGTAAACAATATGAAAAGTTTAATTCCATCAATTTGATTACACATCTAGGATAAAGAAAGGCTGAATTCAATAATGAAGAGAAGGGGGAAAGCCTTTCCAGCAAGGCATAATATCCATTTTTATTTTTAAGAAAGCAAAAAAATAAAAAAACCATAAAATAGAATAAGAAAAAGTAGAATTTCTAACTTACTAGGAGTTTTGTGAGCTTTCCTTTGGCTTGATGGTTTGAGGGATCTACTCTTGTTTGCAACAAGAGTGGCCACCAATTCTTTTGAAGAGGAATTGGTCAAAAGCTAATGAATTATCTTAATGAATTCACTCTTTTTGGCTCTGGGGAGGAGTAGAGTAACAGTGCATAAAACACTATTAACCATTTACAAAGGGGGAGGCTTCATTTATAGGAAAAAGTGAGCCTCTAACCAAGCAAATTGATTCTAGAATTTTTAAAATCAGTTTGGTCAAATTTTGATCATTTTTAGGCCAATTTAGCTTACTTTTTGGATCTAGTTGAAGCAGGAGAGACGAGAGATGAAAATATCTCATTATTTGTGAGTTTAAAACTCAACCACGCATGTGAAATAGGCACCTCCTTCATGAGGGGAATTCCCCACACTGAGGTGTCAAAAATGCATCATTTCTTCTAAAATATCTCTTCTTTTTTAACTAATAACCTTGTCCTTAGTCAACTCTTCATCTTATGTGAACATTTACTCATTTTTGGGGGATTTTCTTTTATTCTTCCATTTATCTCCTCCCTACATTTGGATTAATCTAATTGGTCCATAGGAACCTTAATTCAAAAATTTTAAAAAATCTGGACCCTTAGACTAAGGTCCTTTTTACCTGATTTCAATTTATTCCAATTGCACATTGGAAATTTCTTTTTGAATATATGTTTTAGGGGAAACCACTTTAGACACTAGGAGGATTTTTATATCCAAAAATATCTGAATTTTGAATTACGTCCCTCTAGACATTTTCTCTCTCTAGGCCAAAACAGGGTAAAACAGGATCTTTCTTTTATTTCAGAGAGGGGAATAATTATAAGATCAGAAGGGGAGGTTCTTACACCTGCACACCTCAAAAGTCGAAGGGAGGAATCTTACATCCTACCCCACTTAAAAAACGCGAGATGTCTTCATCTCGCAAAATTAGAGGAGAACTCTTTTCCTTAAGATCCAACTGATTCTGGGGTTCCTTATAGTCTGGTGAACCCAACAGAATCCTAGGATAAAGATCCCTTATATAAAACTCAGCATCAGATAATAATTCATTCAGATCGTAACATTCAATCCTTATCACAATAATGGTCCATTAGACCAAAATTTCTATCTGAACAGTCCTTCATGGAAATTTTCAATTATACAGATTTTTAATTTGACATCCCTTAACTTGATCCACTGGGACAAGTGTTAACAGCAGCAATCTGTCTCATAGTGATTTGCTGAAGTCATTAACGTCATTCCAGCTACGAACATCATCACAGGGACTCGTCCCATTCATCCTCATTGTGGTTTTGCTTAGTTTATTACATTTCAACCAAAATTCAAGAATCTTCATTTTTCAATCAGAATCCAAATCAACTTATCAGTTCTCAACCAGAATTTAAAATCATTTCAACCACATTCGAATTCATCATCTGGATAGTATTAATGCTTATAATTTCAAGTCTTAGATTTACTCATATATACTGCCACAATAAAGAACTACAGTTATATCCTTGGTATATACGAGTAGTCACGGTCCTTGGAACTATAAGGTAAATACCATCATGTCTAGGCCTCAAGCAAGTCAAGGATTCCATACAATTGCGGTACTTCCATCTGAAGAACCAATTACCAATTTACGAATTTCAGTTTGAATATCAAATTGTATGAATTTTATCACACAATTACAACCTTTTATTGCTTCTTCATAAATTTTTGATATTTTTGGCTTCTCGGTTGATCCTCATTAGCCAATTCGCTCTGATACCAGCTGTGAGGTCCCTCTCATCACCGCGCAATGAATTCAGGGGTGCTAGCAGCGAAAGTAGCACTTCTTGCGCGGGGCAGGGTCCCACACTTGGGGCCTCGCCCACGGATATTCGGACAAGAGACTAATCCATCGGTTCTTCCAAAACCGAACCCGGAAAAACTTCCCTTGCCCAGAAAGCACGGGCGATTCCTCCAGGATAACTTTTCTCTAACGTAGTCAAAAGCCTTAACTAACTGTACTGATCTGACCGAACCCGTAAGTCCCATAGTCAGATCAGGGAAAAGATTGTACTTGTATCATAGAGACCAACACTTTTTTTCTCATTGAGAGGCACAGCTGTTGATTCTTTTCCATAGAACAATTTTTGTCTGGGATTTGCTTCATCTATCGAACCAGAACAGAATTGAGTCTCAATTCAGAGATCCATCAGTCTAGCCTAACCCCATCCAGTCCCATGGGTTAGCCAACCGCCCACCAACCAGTGTGTGATAGGATCCAATTAAGAATTTGGTTAGGTTGTCCCGGGTACCAGGGAAAAGAGTTCCCAGGCCCCCTAGCCGGATATTCATGCAAACTTAAAACTAGTCACACCACTTACACACCCAATATGAAATTACCTTTTTCACTTTAAAACAATCATTTAATGAAACCATAGTGCCACTGATCATAATCCTCTAATTATCTAGTTAAATCCTTATTTCCAAACATTCCTTCATCGGTGTACCTATGGCATCATTGGCAACCAGAACCCTCACCCCCTGTTTACTCAGGGGCCTTTTCGATGGTTCCTAGCTCATAAACACCATATTAGTGAATTTGGGAATTTTCCAATTCCCATTTTTGAATACTTAAAAAAGGGGACATGGATAACATGTTTGTAAGTTTCTCAAAACCCTATCATATGACCTATCGTTGGAAAGCGCTTGAAAAATGGAATCTAAAGAGCTATAAAGCGCTCATTTCGGATTAGTGGTGTTCAAGTTATGGTTAATCCAAACTTTTGACCACGTGTCCCAAACTTGTGGGAAATTCCCATATTCCCCAATATGGTGTTCATAGTAACCGGCAAGTATTCACTTTAACAAAAATGGAGTCTCCGTTGAAGATCAGCAAGATCAACCAACAGATCCATATAAAAGAGCCATGGACTCATCCGTTGAAGACTAGCAAGGTCAATCAACCAGATCCATGCCCGAATTCAGAAAACAACTCTTACTCCTTGTTCCAATATCTCGATATACGTGTGGGTATCTTCGATGACCCAGAGCCCAAGCACCGTATGGTCAGCACCCTCTAGGCATGCTAGGTGCTCTTTCCAAGTTGAATGAATGCACAAATCATCCAAGAAAGCTTTGAGAAACTTTCTTAAGAAGTCCTTAAAAGTAGTATTCATAAATCTTTGGAATATGGCTGGTGCATTGGTTAGACCGAAGGGCATAACTCTATAAGCTATTTTGTCTTGGTCCTTAGGTGCAATGAAAATTTGATTAGAGCCTAAATATCCATCTAAAAAGCTATAAGCCTCCTTGCCCACAACTCATTTGAGCACATATTCAGAATATGGCAAGGGTTAGTGATCCCTGCCTGCACACGTGGCGGCATTCACTTTCTTGAGATCAACAGACACTCTAACTTTTCTATTCTTCTTGGGCGCAATCGTAATAATGGGTGAGACCCATTCTGAGTATTTTATCACATAGATGAATCCAAACTCAATGAGTTTATTAGTATCTTTCTTAACAATGCTTGTATATTTGGGATTCATTGGATAGGGTCATTGTTGAACTGGTTTAGCATCGGATACCATGGTTATGGTGGTGTGTTATACCACCTCTGCGAGAACTCCCTTCACATCATGGTATGTCCATGCAAAGTAATCCCTATTCTCCTTGAGGAGACCTACAAGTTTAGTCTTATTTTAAGTCCTTGGCTATGTAGACAAGCTTAGGATCTTCTCCTGGTTCAACCAAGTCTAATTCATTGACCTCTGCAAGCCTATCATAGACTCCGCCACTCTCACTTGTGGGGTTACATTTGGCATTATGAAACACTAACTTGCGTTCCCCTATGATGTATGACTTATAATTCTCATGTTTTGGGCACAAATCAGACTCATTTTCCTTTTTTTTTTATCAACTACTTCATCTATAGCCTTAGCCTCTCATTCTTTCTGCGCGAGTTCATGATTTTGTTTCCTTTTGGCTAAGTGACTTGATTTTGTTTCCTTCTATACAAGTTCATGAATTTTTTTCCTTTGTCAACTGCTTCATCTATAGCCTTAGCCTCTCATTCTTTCTGTGCGAGTTCATGATTTTGTTTCCTTTTGGCTAAGTGACTTGATTTTGTTTCCTTCTATACAAATTCATGAATTTTTTTCCTTCTGGTTGTGCTACTTGGTTTTGGTTCATCAAAGACTTCCACCTTAGCTATATCAATTGGGGATGGCCTACAATACTTGACCTCGTTAACTCCTCTCCCCAATCATCTATAAATTTTTGATGTAAGTCTACTGCACCCATGTACTGGAGCCACTGGGTGGTAGTTTACATCTCTACCATCTTCGGAGATGCTCCTTGGTGTTTTGCAGAACTTCATCCCTTTCTTTAGATTGGGAATCCGTATCAGGTTTAGAGCTACTCCTTGTAGTTTCTTTAGATGTTGTGGGCTCTATTTTTCTTGTGGGTGACTGAAGAGTTGGTGTCTCTTTTAGTCTCTATTTTAGACTCCTCACCATTATTAATGCTTGAGCTTAAGTCATCCTATGTGGACTCAAGTTCACTATAACTAATCCCCTCAGTATCAAAAGGTAGAGCACAAATCATTCATAGGGGAACGACCTTAGGGAGCCCCTGACCATTAGGTGTAACCCATGTAGATCCTCTAGCTCCCCAGCTATCGATTATGGCCATCATATGTATCCAATTTAGATCATCTTTAGGATCAATAGCTTGATTTTTAGCATCTTTGTAGGGTGGGTCCTTCCTTACATTAGTCTCTTCTCTTCAAGTATATCAATATTGCAAAGGGGTTGAATAGATGGTAGTATCAGATCTCTAGTCGAATAGTCCACCACTACCCATTGGATGTATGTGACCAAAGTCATGAGGTCTACCCTAAGGATTAAGTTATTAAACTGTAGGTAGACATGGTTTTTGGACCAATTTCATAGACCATTTTAGCTTCACGCATAAATGTTCTTCCTAAGATCATTTCATAAGAATCAGGCTGCTTGGAAAAGTCCATCACAATGAACATATGCCTTACCTAATGTTTCAACACCTTGATCTTAAGGTTGCATAACATTCCCATTGGTTTGGTAACAGTACCATCAGCCATTTTAACCACAATGTCTTCAAGCTTGGATTTGGCCATTTTTTCTAAGCATTTTTGGTGATTATACCGACTCTTGCACCACCATCAAGGACTCCCATTACTATGATACCCTTGGTGGTGGATTCATCACCTTCAAAGTATTGACTGGTAGTATGCGTTGGATTAATCACCTTCAAAGTATTGACTGGTAGTATGCGTTGGATTAATCACCTTCAAAGTATTGACCCAAATTATTCAATGGAATTTTGACCATTGATTTGGTGATTGAAGATTTGCAAGCCTAACTCTTTCCCTGAGGTAGATTCAGTGTTATTATCTAGATCAAGACTATCGCACTACTTGTGTAGTCCTGGCTTGGGACTCATTTTGGGCGTACTAAGCTATTTGGGCTGCTAATCGCTGTTACTGTGTCACTTGCAAAGTCTCTTCTTATTTTGCTCTAGTAGCTTGGATTAGTGCCTCTATTGTGTGCACTTCTTCTAATATTTTACCATCAGGTATAAGCACTTGTGCAGGGGGTGGTTAGATAGTCATAGTTGCAGCAGGTGCAACATGAGTTGTATGGATAGGGCTATCAACATGAACGCTCCCTTCTTGTAAAACGATGACACTACCCTAGGTGTCTCTTTAGAGTTTACCTCCACTCCTTCATCATGTGCTCTGTATGTAGTAAGATTTGGCTCAGAGAGGAAGCAGTTGAGGCCAAACCTTTGAGGTAGCTAGCTATGCGGTTAAAAAGACTAGTATAGCTGGGTTGATTGGTGAGGCTTGGTTAGGGTTCTTAGTTCTTGGGACTAGGTATCCTTCCATTGACTTGAAATTAGATGAAGTATCACTAGTCGCGCTAGTGCAGGTCCTTGTACAATGCTAAAGTGGGTTCCGACCGAAGGTCCTAATTAAGCCGAGTGTAGGCTGGTATGCACGTAGCTCAATAGATAAACTATCATCCAAATAGGCCTCTAATACACACCTATATCATAGGTGCATGTGAATATGGGGTGTTTGAAGGCCCTACGGATGCCCCGGACAAGTTTGAGAATTTTTTAAGTTTTTTAAGATTTTTTAAAATTCTTTTCAGATTTTTTTTTGGATTATCCAAAGTTTTTTCAAAACACATTTTTGGTGTTTCTTAACCCGTCTGGCACAAAAAAAAGTGTACTTTTTGTTTGAGTCAATTAAGCGCGATAGGCACTAGCTTCGATAGTTCAGCTCCTTAACTATGTAAAAATCTAAAATTTTGGAGTGTTACACAAGCTACATTAACACGATCGACGGCCTAAAACATATAACACGATCGCAATAGCCTAAAACATATAATAGGTAAACTTGTGTGTGCACTTTTTTAAAAATTTCTATATATATTTTTAAACATTCGGACCTTACCTTTTTCCTTTTTTATTTTTTGCTTTTTATGTTTTTGGTTTACATTTTACATTTATCTGCCAGAAAAGAGTATTCCCTGAATCTTTAACTAGGGCTTGCATGCAAAATACGTCCAACCACTCAAAACTTAGCTAAAAATGGATGTTGGCAGGCTTTTGGACTTTTTGGGCTAGTGGTGGTCAAAAAGCCTGCCCACACTAAATGCGGACAGTTCATCAAGATGCCCCATATTAGAGAGAGGATTAAGCCTAATCAACTCGCGTTAATTACACTAATGCAAAAATGTAGAATGTACAAAAACATAGAAATTTCTGTGTGTTACAAATCCTCCTCTGATTTTTGTTTGTATCCCAAGTTGTCCACGTAAGGAGTCAAAATTGGGATAAATACTATGCTAGAAAACCAATTTTATGGTCTATTTAACCCAATTCTTTCAACTTCATGTTTAATTGATTGTTTTCTTCTTTTTGAAATTACAAAATAGGGAAAAACAAGAAATGCAAAAAACCAAAAATTGAACTTGTAGAGTTAACCTAAATGCACAAATTACAGAACTCATTGAAAATGCAAAAATTACAAGAATTGAAAGCATGCAACAATTGCCAAGCATGTAGAAATGTCAGAAATTAAACATAAAATTTTTAAGATTTCAACAACAATGCAACAAAATGGATAGATTTTTAGAATTTTGTTTCTACCATTCATGAAAACAAAAATATTACAAAAATCAACCACACACACACACACACACACACACACACACACACACACACACACACACACACACACACATTCAAAATGCATTGTGGCTATGTGGTGGGGCTTTTCCCCAATAGCGGCACCACTTATATGGAAGGCCCTTGCACCACAGAAAGAGTGTATGAACACACCAATGTCGTGGGGCTTTGCCCAACCACACTTGGGAGCATAAAACAACTTAACCGAGAAGCCAATATCCCATGGCCTAGCTCACAATTGCATGGGCAAGGTGTGTCACTCACCCTATGAATACTTATGCTCATGATTCTCATAGACGATGTTGCCCGCACTCCTCCAAAGCTCCACTCCACCTGGCTGTTTGGTTTTTCAAAGCTTTATCACAATTTTTTGGAGGGCACCAAATCAACCAGCAGAAGGACAAGATCATTCTTGTTGAAAAAATATCTGCTTACAACATTTTTGGTTACTATACTGTCAAGAGCTGCTCTAGGGTAGCATATTATCTTACATACATTGCCTATGCCCTTGCAAATGGCATAACAAGACCTCTGGACTTGGAAGTTCATGGAAAACATCACCTGCTCAGGTGATGTTTTCCATGGAAGTTCATGGAAAACATCACCTGCTCAGAGAGCTTTCTTTTAGCACATCAAGCCACTCAGATTTAAGAAGATAAATCAGTTCACCAGCAAGAGACAAAGGAGACTCAAAACAAAAAGGCAGAAGAAGAAAGCAGTCTCAATAAAAGAAGAAAATGTAATTGTTATGTACATTGGTATTGCTTTTGCAAAACTTTCAACATAGTCACTATTTTCACTATAGTGACTTGTACATTGGTATTGCTTTTGCAAAACTTTCAACATAGTCACTATTTTCACTATAGTGACTTGTACATTGTATTGTTACTAAGTTTTCAAGTAGTTCTCAAGTATTTGTACTATTTATGCAAAACTTACATCATGTAGTCAAATTTTTTACTCTATTGACTTGTACATTGTAATGTTACAAAATTTCTAAACTCTATCTGTCCACTTGTGGTCCACAAAATCTTTGAATGCCTCTATTCTGTGTGTTTCTGGTGCAGCTATTGTGTTGTCTAGGATTTGCCTTCTTCTTTGTCTTTGGGCCATGTTGAATGCGAGTTTAACTTGTGATGTTGCCACTTTTTTCTTTGTTTGTAGTCTTTGTAGTATACCTCGACCACCACTGAAAAACTTCTTTGAGACTATTTGCCTTCTTGGCTCCTCCAAAATGTTGTGTGTGTCGGAAAAATGCATTTCTTGCAATGTAATGAGACTTCTCCATTCCCTGGGTGGACCAAATTGTAGGGCATCCATATTTTTTTTTGACAAAATAGGGTAGATGATTATAGATAATGTGTTGCATTCACAAAAAACAGAAAGTGAATTTCTTTGGTAGTAGGAACAATGACATTAGGAGATGCATGGTAAGGAAGGAAAGACTTTTTCTTACCATGTAGTGTGTAATGTTACAAGATGTCCAAGCTTCTTTCATGGATTTGAGTTCTTCTTCAAATGCATGGCGATCTTTCTTGTTCCAAGTTTGTTTGTCACAAAAAATGAATAGCTTGTCTAATGATTTCCACAATCTTTCTTGTTCCAAGTTTGTTTGTCACAAAAAATGAATAGCTTGTCTAATGATTTCCACACATCTGCTTTAACATTTCTTGCAATCCCGTCTACCTCATGATCTTTCACTGCATTGTGCACATGTTTCCAAAGACCATACGTCACTCTTGATACATAATTTGATTGCCTACGTAGTTTTCTTTTGCTCTCTGGTTGTGATAAGAATCTCCTAGCTTTAACTCCACCAATCAATGGCTTCATTTTGGGACCTCCTTTCCATTTGTGGATTTCTTAAGGTCTTTTGTAATATGAACATCACCTCCATGGATACCAATGTTGGACAAGACCTTTTCCAGAGCCTCCTTTCTGTGGTCTTCAGGTCAAAGCTTCCAAGCAAATTCCAATATATATAAAAACTAGCTTTTCAATAATTCGACACAAAGCATGCGATGTGAAAATATGAACATTGCACAAGGGGATTTCAAGAACAAGTTTGAAATTTGGATCATCCTGATCTTTGTTAGGTGCTCTCTGTCAAAGTTGACAATGTGGAAGTGAGAAAATGCTAAGGGAGAGAGGATGAGAGAAAATGCTGGCAGAGAAAGGGAGAGAGAGGGTACACAAATGCTAGAGAGAGGTAGAGAGAGAGAGAGAGAGAGAATTCGAACCAACACAACAACAATGAATTAGATGAACTTTACAATGGAGCTAGGGTGCTTATATATCCACAAATGGACTTGGCTGACCTCACTTGAGATGCATAAAAAAATTTTAACACCCTCTCTGCAGCTCATAGTGGACATAAGTAGGAATACTAAGTCGATGAAGAAGCTACCATGGACACCCCAGCGGCTTCTTCCATGGACACCCCAGCAGTGGCCAACCACTAGGTACACCTCGAATTTGCAACCACCAGCTTGTTACCACCAAAAATGCCATCCTGAGCACCAACTGCCTCAAAGAACATTGAACAGTAACCACACTACGTCCAAGAATCCCCATTCATGAACTGTGAACACATCACATCCAAAAAACTCCACAAGATAATGAACTTTGGTACACACCACCCTGTCCATAATCTTGAAAACAACAATGAATGACTCTAGCACATCCATAGTGTTTTATACACCATGTTGGTTCCTTGCCAGATGCCTAGTGCTTTGAATTCCGACACACAGATCCAAACACCCAGAAATTGAACTCCGACACACGGGTCCAAGTCATCAAAACGGGAGCACAGACTACCCCTCTCTGCCACTCACATGCCTCTCTCTGGCGGGCTGAAGCACGTGGTAGCATCCATCCACCAAGCTAGAATGCTGGAGCATGTGCTAGTGTAGTCCTTGCCACACCGACAGAAGCCGTATCATCCCTGGTAGTATCACTATCACTGTCATGCTCATCAGCTTTGCCTTTGCCTTTGTCATTCGTCGAGCCTTGAGCTTTAGCTTTGGATTTGCAATCCCGAGCCAAATGCCCTCACTTTTCGCACTTATAACAACGGCTCCTAGACTTCTTATTGGATTCCGATGCAGCATGTGCCGATTCTACATCCTTTGGAGCTCAAATCTTGCCTTGGGAAATGAGCACTGCTTTCTCCTCAATGAGAAAAGAGATGAGATCATCAAATTCTAGATTTTCCTTCGTGACTTGTAAGCGTAATGCCCTCGAGACCATCTTCTACTCCTCAGGCAACTTTGTAAGAACCAAGGCAGCTAACTGGGTACTAGTTAATGCACTATTCATAGCCAATAACTGATCATGGATAACCTTTTCCTTCATTAGAAATGACTGCATAGAGGTCCCGGCTTCAAACTTGATGGAAAACAATTGGCTGACGAGAAGGGTTACTGCTCGCATTGTTGAGTCTCGATCAAACATTCCTGCAAGCTTTGACCACATTTCCTTGGCAGTCTTCAAAGTCTGTATGGTAGGGGAAATTTCCTTGGTGAGAGATTCTGCAATCGCCGACATTGCCTTCGCATTGTGAGAGCATCCCAATCCACAAGAGATTTGAGAAACTCCTCCTCCTGAAGACGTGTGAACCGATTGCTATCCCTTTGTCGGGGACATTCCTCCGAGCCATCAACAATGTCCCATAAGCCTTTTTTGCTAAACCAAAGCCTCATGATCAAGTTCCAATGCGCATAATTGTCGCCATTCAGTTTGTCATCCTTGCTCGAACACGGGAGACCCATCTCCTTCGTCAATCCGATCCTCCTCTCCAAAAAAAGCAGCCCAAATCTCGTCCAACTTCACGCTGAAAATCAGCAGCACTCCTCCATCGATTTATAGGCTGAAAAACACAGATCTGAAGGGGTTCTCCGCGATGAAAACGGTGCTAGATCCGATCAGCCCCCCCTTATAGCAAAAACGCTAGTCCAAGGGTGCTTCTCATGATGAAAACGCAGCAAATCAATCGCTTTCCTGCCGGCTGAAAAACGCAGCCGAGATCTGCCTTCTCCTCGCACTTTGGTCCCCTAGGCATTAACATGCCTTGGCTCTGATACCATGTCAAAGTTGACAATGCGGAAGTGAGAAAACGCTAAGGGAGAGAGGATGAGAGAAAACGCTGGGCAGAGAAAGGGAGAGAGAGGGTACACAAATGCTAGAGAGAGAGAGAGAGAGAGAGAGAGAGAGAGAGAGAGAGAGAGAGAGAGAGAGAGAGAGAGAGAGAGAGAGAGAGAGAGAGAGAGAGAGAGAGAGAACAAATCTAAACAACCTAGAATACCATTGATGCCTTCTTGTTTGGAACATCATTCCATGTTTTGATTCTTGTGTTTGTTTATTTAGATTTTGAAGCCCCTCTTACACTTAGAGCTTTGAACATTATGAACATTATCTCAGTTTTACTATTGTAGACATTTGTTATGATCAATCTAGGTTTCTTGCCTTTGTTTATTATGACTAAGAAGCTCTTTTTACTATTATAGCTTCAAACATTATGGACATTATCTCAGTTTTTCTATTGTGGACATTTGCTATGATTTAAGTAGATTTACGATCTTAAACATTGCTTATTTGTAAAGGTATTTTCAATATTATTACATTTTATAACTTCATTTAATTTTATGTTATGCCATACATTTTTCACATTGATGAGCAAAAAGTGGTACATGGTTTGTGAATTAAATTGTTAAATTCACTTTGGAATGTTGCTTAATACTTCTATTGTTGGCATTGTCTCTTCTAGGAACTTCATGAAAGAGTGTAATAAATCACAAAACTTAAACACGCTCACTCAATCAGGTCAAATCAGACTCCCAACTCTGAACTTCAATCCTAGCACCTTAATCGACCTCCTCTAATCTTCTGTTTGATGTGATTGACCCTCAGTTGACCTCGCTATATCTGATTTAGGTAACTATTGGCTTTTGTTAGATTTCAGTCCTCCCCAGACTTTCAAATTTTCCTCTAGAGCTTATGATTCCTTGAATCTTTTTGGTCATGTCAGCACTCTGCTGAACTGGTTGGTGCTGACTCCTATTTGACTCAATTAACTACTGTGCTGACTTAGTAGCTGGCTCAGGCCTGATTACTTCTGTGTCCTATGACATTCACAAACACTCAAATACCTTAAACTTCACAATGATTCATCCTCACAATATCAATTGACCTCCAGCTCACTCTGATGTCCTCCAGATCATGAAAACTATATGAGTCAGGCTAAACTTTCATTATCAGGTTGTCTGACTCAAATTAGTTCTCTCTCATCTTGGCAAGATTATATCTACTTTTCTACACCTTTATTTGACTTACTCTGACACACAGTTGACTCTAATGTCCCCCAGCACAAAAACTGTTAGATCTGATAGACTGATCCAAAATAGCTTTCTCTCGGCTCAGAGGGGTTGTATCTACTTTCTTACAGCTTAAGCTGACTTCTTCAGATAGTCAGCTAGACCTATCTAACACAGCTAACTCTATAGATGACATCAAATAATTCAATGCTAACGTTTGACGTGAATGCTCCCCATTCCATGATGAATGCAATTTCTCCATGTCCTTAGGTGCCATTATGATCTGATTGTATCCACTGAATCCATCTAGGAAAGAATACATCTCATGGCCGGCTACTACAACATACATCATTGAGTTTGTGAAAGGCAATGGAAGTGGATCCGGTATGGTAGCTACATTCAGCTTCATGTAATCTACACAGACTCTTAGCTTCCCATTCTTCTTTGGCATGATAACTATTGGGCTCAGCCAACAAGTTGCTCTCTCAATTAGGTGGATGAATCCCACTCCCAATATTTTATCACTCTCCTCCTTGATTTGCTTAGCGTAGTTGGGATTCATTATGTACCTTTCTGCTTGATCGAAACTGCATCTTCCTTCAGGTTTATGTTGTGCAGGTAGAAGCTTGGTTTAATGCCAGGCATGCCTATATAGCTCTAAGCAATGCATCTTTATATTGGGTCAGCAATTCTTGAAGATCATTTTTCATTGCTTCCTCCAGCTTTGCGCTGATTTTTGCCGTTTGTGGGTGCTCCTCTATTCCCAAATTGAGCTCCATAAGCTCCTTCTCGTGTACTCTGATGGATTGATGTTGCTCCTTATCTTTATAGTGCATTTCCTCCATCTAGTATATTAACTCTTGAGCCTTCATCCAATATTGCACCTTGGATTTGCTTCCTGTTTAACATTACTATTATTTGAGGTACATCATTATCTGTTATGGGTATTTTGTTGTTTCAAAAACTGACTTGCAGTTTGCTTCTGACTCACTACTACTGGAGGAATAAAAAATGCTACTGTCCTCTTCCTTTGGAACCTAGTAGATTGCTTAAGAATTTCCTCCTGTAGTAGTTGGGAACCAAGGACACAAATTAATCAAGAGATATGTCCAATTTTAAACCTTTCATATCCTCCCATATGTCATATTGTCCTACCTTTTCCTCTATCATTCTTTTGTTGTGCTGTTGTCTCTTTTCCATAGTGCTTGAGGATTCTGCCTCATTTTGTCTTCTTGTTTTGATGATTCAGCTCTTGCACTTTCTTTGTCACATATTTTCTTACTTGTTTTTGCTTTTTCCATTCCATACTAGTTTCCTTATGTCTATAGTGAGATCCAGCATTGTGCACAATCAGGGAAGTGCCTCTATTAATCACTTGATTAATTCTTCATTAAAGCTTTAATCTTGATGTTTGTGGGCTCAAAACATATCTAGACACATTTATCTATACTACTATATTGAAGCATTTTGAGATTAGATTTGTGCCAGTGGATCAATTGAAGACTCCAAGTGGGGACAGTCTTCTGCACATGAACAATGAATTATCTTGGCAAATTGCTTAATTAATTCACCTAATCAAGGTGTTGATTAGGCATTGGTGTGGATCTAATCCAACATTGGGAAGGTGCTACACATGTCTATGTGTTCAAATTAAATTTTTTGTCACAATCACTACCTCGATTAATCCCTCCAAATCAGTGTATTTTTTGCACACACAAAACATGGGATTATTTCCTTAATCAATGATTAATTAGCACTGATCACTATATTTTGGTACAATTGATGGTTCAAATTTACCATTGGGTATCTGATACAAGTCTGTATCACTTTAGATTACAATTCGGAGATGGTTTGATATCCCAACCATTCAGTACAAGTTAGTTACCCTTGACTTTATGTATTTTTTAGTTTGTTGTAATCATCATTTAACGCCAGATTTGAATTGTAAAAGGGTAGACACTACCCTTGAATCTTGGATTGGATCAAGGTAAGACCCCCTTCACATCATCATGAGCAGTGCTGCACAAGAAATAGCTATATTTAATGGTGGGGGCAGTTCTATACATGGCAAACAAAGAGCATGTATTTGCTCACGAGGAAAAATCTATGGGGGCTAGTTGAGGGAAGAGATGAATGTCCAGAGGAGATTGGGGAGAATGAGTGGAAGAGAAGGAATAAGAAAGCATTAGGACTCATTGCACTTAGCTTAAATGATGAAATCATTCACCACATTGCAGGGATACAATGGGCTAAAGATGCATGGGATGAACTAAATAAATTATTTGGCACTCAAGCAAAAAATTCAAAGATAAATCTCCTAATGCAATTCTACAAACTTCACATGAAGGAAAGTGAACCTCTAACCACACACTTGAACAAATACAAAATCATTAAGCAACAACGGGTAGCCATTGGGAAGAAGGTAGAGGATGGTGAGGCACTAGCAGTGCTTCTGAAGAGTGTGGACAAAGGATAATATGAGAACATTGTGGCAACCTTAAAGAATGTACTAGAATTGAAGCTGCATGAGATAGAAGGAGCTCTACTAGAGCAAGAAAACAAGATGAAAGAGAAGAAAGGGTTGGACCCAAAAATTGGAGAAGAGAGAGAATTCTACACTCGAGGAGGATTCTCAAGTGGACGAGGACGAGGAAGAGGCAGGGGAGGAGGAAGGACCTTCACTTGCCACAACTGTGGGAAGCCAAGACATATGGCTAGAGACTACTATAGCAAACCCAATGAAGAAGGATCAACATTGGCAAACTTCATGGAGACTCCTAAGGAAAAGGAATCAAGACATCTTTTATGAGAGAGAAAGAGAGAGAATCCCCACAACCCAATGTAACCTGCCCCAATAGAGTAAAACCACCTATGAGCCACCGAGATGATGTAGGCCATGTGATAGATGTATGTGTGAGAACTTTAGTCAAGGTCACATGAACTTGTAGTAGCCTTGGACACATAGATAACTACTTATACTCCCCTAGAGATAAAGAAATTCTTTTGGTCCGTATTCAATTGAAGACTATAACTGCTTCTTTGATTTCTCTGACTGTCCTCTTCTTATCCGTATATTGTCTCTGTCAATCCTGGGCAGCGTTTATATCTTTATGAATTGCCTGCATCTGTTGCTCTAAGTCGCCAAGCATTTGACTACTCATCTCGACCCTAATCAATGGGTCGGACCTAGTTAATGGAGTTAAGCAATCTTGTCCGAGACGGACCCTGATTAGATTGGTATGAAGGAATTGGTCTCTGAATTTGGGTTCTAGACTTCCCTGTGCCCTTTCCATGGTAGGATTCAGGTAGTCTTTTTAACTGATGACCAAAACCTTGGTATCCAAAACATCGGTTCTCACTTCTGAACTCATCGTTCTGAATCCTTAAAACAGGTGGGCTCCTGAGAAGGTATTCTGGGAAAAGTGTCTTCCCTTTTTAAACAGAATCTTTCTTTTATTTTAGAGAGGGAATAATTATAAGATCAGAAAGGGAGATTCTTACTCCTGTATACCTCTAAGGTTGGGGGAGGAATCTTACATTCTACCCCGCTTAAAAGGTGCAAGATGTCCTCATCTCGCAAGTGGAGGACAACTCTTTTGCTTAAGATCCAATTTATTCTGGGGTTCCTTATATTCCGGTCAACCCAACAGAATATGGGGATAAATATCCCTTATATAGAACTCATCATTAAATAACAATTCATTCAGATCATATCATTCATATCTTTAACACGATAATGGTCCATTAGACCGAAAAATTTCCTTCTGAACATTCCTCCACGGGAATTTTAGTTAAGCAAGTTCTCAATTTGTCATCCCTTAACTTGATCTACCGTCTCAAGTATTAACAGTAGCAATTTGACAGCACAATCCACTAATCTCATAGTGATTTGCTAAATCATTTTCATCATTTATCATTACAGGGACACGTCCCAATCATCCACATTGTGGTTTCGCTCAGCTTATTACATTTCAACCCATTTTCCGGGATCATAATTTTTCAATCAGAATCCAAATCAATTCATCAGTTCCCAAATAGAATTAAAAATCATATCAACCACATTCAAAAATCATCATCTGGATAGCATTAACGCTTATAATTTCAAGTCTTAGATTTACTCGTATATACTGTCAGTAAAGAGCTGCAGTTATACTCTCGGTATATACGGGTAGTCATGATACTTGGAACTATAAGATAGATACCATCATGTCTAGGCCTCAAGCAAGTCAGGGTTCCATACAATTGTGGTACTTCCATCTGAAAACCCAATTACTAAATTACGAATTTTTCAGTTTGAATATCAAATTGTATGAATTATATCACACAATTACAACCTTTTTGTGTTTCTTGATAAATTTTTGACATATTTGGCTTCTCATTTGACAAGATCTTAATGAAGATCTATGACATATGTCCGATAACAGATTTTTTTTAATTTTATAATCAGCAGAGCAGATCATCCATAAACAATCATTTATCCAACATGAATTTTGTCACCGGAAAACGTTTCTTTATTTATATAAAAGTTGCAATATGTACATAGAGCAACTCGGCTCTGAGTTCAAAATCTCCTCGAAAGACATATAAGAGGACCGTACTGGGCCATAGTCATGCCCTGTTACATAAGTTCTCTCACTGCGAAGGGGGCTATCATTTTCTCCTTAGGGATAAATCGACTAAGGAGTCTATAAATTCGACATGAAAGTCTGAAATTTCGAGGCGTCGAATGATATAGAATGACACCACGCACCATTTTCAGCTTTAACAGGATCATAGTCAATGAGAGATTCTGCCACAGCATTGTACGGCGGTCGCAAGGGGCGTGGACATATTGCCCTGCAAACCACTTATGTTGTATTCTCTCCGCTGGGGTAGGAAAATATAAATCCGCGAAATGGCGTGCGAGTCTTGCTCGGCTTGATTGAGTTGAAGCGGAAGAGATGAGATGCTCGAAGGCAAATGCAATCATATCTTGAGACTGGGTGAGGTCAGGAATACTAGATAAATGGGGAACTTCCATCTATAAAAACAATTTCTTTGATCAAAATTTCTTCATTAAAGAAGCTTATGGAATGAAAATACATTATGCAAAATGCTGTTTCTGAATTCTTATTATCAATTTCAGATAAGAATTTAATTATCTTTATTAGCTTTCAATTTCACTCTGATACCAACTGTAAGATCCCTGTCTCCACCGTGCAACGGATTCGGGGTACTAGCAGCAGAAGTAGCACATCGTGCGCGGGTAGGGGTCTCACACTTGGGGCCTCGCCCACCCACGGATATCCGGACAAGAGACTAATCCGTCGGTTTGTCCAAAACCGAAACCGGAAAACCTTCCTTTACTCGGAAAGCACAGGCGATTCCACCAGGATAACTCTTTACTCTAACGTAGTCAAGATCATTACTGATCAAACTGATCTGACTGCACCTTTAACGGTACTTGGTCAAATCAAGGAAGAAACTTGCACTTGGATCATTGGGATCAACGCTTTTTTCTCCATCAGGAGGCACAGCCGCCGTTGATTCCTATCCATAGAACAATTTCTATCCGGGATTTACTTCATCTATTGTAATAATAGAAATTAAATCTCGATTTACGGATCCATCAGTCCAGCCTAACCCCATCCGATCCCATGGGTTAGCCAACCACCCAACCACTGTAGTGATGGGATCCAATTAAGAATTTGGTTAGGTTTTGTCCCGGGTACCAAGGAAAAGAGTTCCAAGTCCCCCTAGCCGGAAGTTCATGCAAACATAAAACTAGTCACACCACTTACACACCTAATATGAAATTGCCTTTTTCTTAGCATCAGCTAAGTTTAAAACAATCCTTTAATGAAACCATTATGTCACTGATGACAATCCTCAAAGTCTCTAGTTGAATCCTTATTTCCAGTCATTCATTCATCGATATACTTATGGCATCATTGGCAACTAGAACGCTCACCACCTGTTCACTCAGGGGCCTTTTACATAGTACATAGCTCATAGTAACCGGCAATATATTCATATAATAGAATGGAATCTCCGTGGAAGATCAGCAAGATTAACCCACAGATCCATATAAAAGAGCCATGGACTCATCTGTTGAGGACCAGCAAGGTCAATCAACCAAATCCATGCCCGGTTTCAGAAAACAACTCTTACTCCTTGTTCCAATATCTTCCACGACGCACGTGTGGGTATCTTCGGCGACCCAAAGCCCGAGCACCGTATGGTCAGCACCCTCTAAGATCCTTCCTAGGTGACCTAGTGCTTCACTCATAGGCCGCTTCCTTGGTCCCTCATCCACCGTACCGGAAGCTCACCATTTAAATCGAACCGAGGCTGGTCAAGACCTCGGTCGACCTTGCTACGCGAGACGTCCTCCATTGACTCTCCGTCAGCAGTTGCAACTTTAACAGTTAGGTCTTCATGACCTTAATCCACAAGATGGTCAAAATGCTTCCCCAGCATTCTTGACATAAAACAGTCATTTACAAACAGTCACAAAATACAATTTCTAAATCGAACTCTCGTCTTTCCACATTATCCCTCCTTAGTCCACATTACTTATTCCACATTCCATTCAATGTGTACTCATTCTCATCCATTTTCTCATATCGACGACACATTAATTCACATACACATTCACATTCACATCCATACATCCACATCTACATGCATACATCCATTTTCACATCCTCATTTATACATCCACATCCCATATCCACATTCATACATACACATCCATATCCACATCTACATTCACATTCATACATCCACATCCACATTCCCATTCACATCTATACATCCACATCTACATCCACATACATACATACACATCTACATGCATACATCCACATCCACATTCATACATCCACACTTTCATTTCCACATCCACACATCCACATTCATATTCATACATCCACATTCACATACATAGATACACATGCGTATCTACATCCATACATCCACATTCACATTCATACATACACATCTACATGTATACATCCACATCACATTCATACAACCATATTACATCCATTCTCATCCTAACACATCCCATATACATCTTAACACATCCTAACTCATCTTAACACATTCTATCACATCTCATACACCTCTTATCATATCTTATCACATCTCATACACATCTTATCACATCTTTTCACATCTTATCACATCTTTTCACATCTCATACACCTCTTATCACATCCTATCACTTCCCATACGCATCTTATCACATCTTATCACATCTCATACACCTCTTATCACATCCTATCACTTCCCATACGCATCTTATCACATCTTATCACATCTCATATACCTCTTATCACATCCTATCACTTCCCATACGCATCTTATCACATCTTATCACATCTCATATACCTCTTATTACATCTTATCACATTTCATATCTTTTTATAGAATACAAGAGAATTCTTATATTTGATATAAGATTTCTCTACACGATTCCATTTAAGGAGACTAACACCTTCGAAATAAAAATCAATCTTTTATGCATCTTCTTATGCATAAATTCAATTTGGTAGGAATTACACTTTTAGATTAAAAGAATTTCTCTTATGCATCTAAGTTATGCATAAAATCCATTTATGATGAAAATCACACTTTTAGTATAAAAGAATATCTTTTATGCATACCTCTATGCATGAAATCCAAATATAATAAAAGTCACACTTTTAAAATAAAATAATCAACTTTTATGCATACCTTTATGCATGAAATTCAAATATAATAAAAGTAACACTTTTATAATAAAATAATCAACTTTTATGCATACCTTTATGCATGAAATTCAAATATGATAAAAGTCACGCTTTTATAATAAAATAATCAACTGCATGAATTCAATTATGCAAAATATAAAAATCAATTTCTCTATGAATATCTTCAATTAATCTAGGATGATAATTCCTAGAATATGGTAGGAAGTCCTCTTTTCATGCTTTGAATGAAATTATTTTATGCGTAATTTTTATAAAAATTTTACCATAGCTCCGCTGCTATGACTGATAAATCTTAATTTTTTCTAAGGGATAAAGCTTATCATTAAGAAATAATTAGAATGATCCCTAATTGGATCAATAATCCATAATGGATTGAATCATCAATATTCATGAAATACATAAACTAAAAGCATAGAAAAAAAGCCATTAATTTGACCTCAAGTATAGATTAATCTTGGATTAAGAAAAAGCTTTATGAAAAGCTTCATTTGGATTGAGAATGGGTTGAATTTAAAACTCATTCAAGCATGTGAAATATGCACCTCCTTTAAAGAACTCCCCTTCCTTACATATGTGTCAAAATGGAATCATTATACCCAAAATATCTCATATTTTTAATATTGCTCATAGTTTTTTACTAATAAACCTTGTACATTTTCAACTCTTCATCTTATGTGAAATATGCACCTCCTTTAAAGAACTCCCCTTCCTTACATATGTGTCAAAATGGAATCATTATACCCAAAATATCTCATATTTTTAATATTGCTCCTAGTTTTTTACTAATAAACCTTGTACATTTTCAACTCTTCATCTTATGTGAGCATTTACTCATTTTTGGATACCCAAAATATCTCATATTTTTAATATTGCTCATAGTTTTTTACTAATAAGCCTTGTACATTTTTAACTCTTCATCTTATGTGAGCATTTACTCATTTTTGGGTATCTTCTTTTACAAATTGGATTTATCTCCTCCCTACACATGGATTGATGCTATTGGCCCATAGGAACCTTAATTGGACCATAATCCAAAAATTTCTGAAAATCTAGACCCTTAGGCTAAGGTCCTTTATACCCATTTCCAATTAATTCCAATTGCACATTGGAAAGTTCTTTTTGAATTTCTGTTTCAGGGAAAATTATTTTAATAAGATGAGATAATTTTCTATCCAAAAATATTAAAAATCTGAATATTCTCTCTCTAGAATATTTTCTCTCTAGGTTAAAACAGTTAGAAACAAGTCTTTTATATTTCTGAAGAGGGATTGATTACAGGGGAAGATGCTGGACATTTTGAGAGGCTGGGGAGGAATCTTACATTCTCTCCCACTTGAAAAACGTGAGATGCCCTCATCTCTGGGGGTAATTTTGCAAGATGCACAAGTATGAGATTGAGAGAAAATTTTTAATTAAGATTAATCACCAACCAATTAAGAAAGTCTCAAAGAGAGTAAGGGTCAAGACAAGAACAAGATTTAAACTTTATTCATTCTTGGAACATATACAGTAAAGATAGAAGAACTCTTTACACTTCCATAAGCCTGTCCATTATATGATCACAAAAGCAGCACTCACAAGCTGCGCACGTATAAGGTAACTCATCTATGGGAATGATTCTGTTGGTTATTGCCGCACCTATCTCAATGGTATGAGGTGATCTAACAAAAGGACCTCTGAGAGGCAAGCCAAAAACGGGGTAAAGGCATATCTTCTGATGAGGAAGAAAACACGCCAGTAAGAAGACCCGCTCAGAAAACCCAAGATGTCTTGATCTCATGACGCAGTAGTATCGGGGACCCAAACCCAAAGCTTCAATAACCATGGCCAAGCGGACATTGTTACGAAAGTGCTGCTGACCCCACGGTGTTACCCTAGTTATGTCTTGATAGGTCCGCCATTTGGTTTGAGCTACAGAAGTTCCTAGGTGAGGAAAAAGTGAGCGCTCATACAGTTCTATAAAATCCTTCTTCACAGACTTGCTTGTGTCTTGAAGGTGAGAAATCATCATGGATAAAACTAATTCCTGTTGCCAAGCCATGAAGGAGATTAAGAAGAAGGTAGATCGATGGAAGTAAGATTACTGTGAGCGATAAATAAAAGTTACGACTTATATAAAGGAACGAGCTAGCGTAACTTAGAAGCCAACGATATCTTGCCACTGAAGTTTTACCGTCTTTCCCTGATTTGGGTTTGGCACATTTTTCTATAGAAGGCAATAAGAACTTTGAGATGAAGAGATAAAAGAAGTTTGTAGGCTAAGTCACCTACTTCCTTTGGTCCATAATATCTGGGGGATAACTACTTATACTCCCCTAGAGATAAAGAAATTCTTTTGGTCCGTATTCAATTGAAGACTATAACTACTTCTTTGATTTCTCTGACTGTCCTCTTCTTATCCGTATATTGTCTCTGTCAATCCTGGGCAGTGTTTATATCTTTATGAATTGCCTGCATCTGTTGCTCTAAGTCGCCAAGCATTTGACTGGTCATCTCGACCCTAATCAATGGGTCGGACCTAGTTAATGGAGTTAAGCAATCTTGTCCGAGACGGACCCTGATTAGATTGGTATGAAGGAATTGGTCTCTGAATTTGGGTTCATCGTTCTGAATCCTTAAAACAGGTGGGCTCCTGAGAAGGTATTCTGGGAAAAGTGTCTTCCCTTTTTAAACAGAATCTTTCTTTTATTTTAGAGAGGGAATAATTATAAGATCAGAAAGGGAGATTCTTACTCCTGTATACCTCTAAGGCTGGGGGAGGAATCTTACATTCTACCCCGCTTAAAAGGTGCAAGATGTCCTCATCTCGCAAGTAGAGGACAACTCTTTTGCTTAAGATCCAATTTATTCTGGGGTTCCTTATATCCCGGTCAACCCAACAGAATATGGGGATAAATATCCCTTATATAGAACTCAATGTGTGAATGCTTAGGGCCAAGAGAAGGGTCAATTTGTAATTCTCAGCATTCATTCTCTTATGTACAGTGGTCTTCTTCTCCATTCTCTTGCTTTTTGCCTAATCTCTTACCTAATCTAATTAGAGTTGTTAGGTTCTCATTGTGTATGTGTGTGAGAGAGATATTAAGTGAGAGAAGGGTCATTCTTCCATTGGAGTATGGTGGCAAAAAAACGGTGGAGTGGATCTCTCAGCAGGTGCTCCTGTAATGATGGTAGCCATGAGAATCGTATCAACCCAGCATCATTCAACAAGGTTAATAACATTCCCATTAGCTATCATAGCTTTCAAAACCTGAAGCCAGACTTCATCAAGAGATTAAAGGAAAGGAACATGTTGAAAATACCCTTACATTGATACCAGTAAATCCTCTTGATACATTGCCAATTAAAGAAGTAGAAGAGGAAATGGATGTGATTTCTCAAGTGGTTGTAAAGCAACACACAAAAGATTTTTTGCAGAGTGTCACTATCAACCCAGGTGTTGCTATCCCTTTGGTGCCATATGTATTATAAATCCACGTGTAAGGGATCTCCACCATGATTTGTCCAAATTGAAAAGAGTGTTTGCACATAAGGGTTACAAGCCATACAAAGGGGTGTTCATTCTTTACATGATGGTAGTTCAAAGGATTTCACAGACGACATTCATTCAGATCATATCATTCATATCTTTAACACGATAATGGTCCATTAGACCGAAAAATTTCCTTCTGAACATTCCTCCACGGGAATTTTAGTTAAGCAAGTTCTCAATTTGTCATCCCTTAACTTGATCTACCGTCTCAAGTATTAACAGTAGCAATTTGACAGCACAATCCACTAATCTCATAGTGATTTGCTAAATCATTTTCATCATTTATCATTAAAGGGACACGTCCCAATCATCCACATTGTGGTTTCGCTCAGCTTATTACATTTCAACCCATTTTCCGGGATCATCATTTTTCAATCAGAATCCAAATCAATTCATCAGTTCCCAAACAGAATTAAAAATCATATCAACCACATTCGAAAATCATCATCTGGATAGCATTATTGCTTATAATTTCAAGTCTTAGATTTACTCGTATATACTGTCAGTAAAGAGCTGCAGTTATACTCTCGGTATATATGGGTAGTCATGATACTTGGAACTATAAGATAGATACCATCATGTCTAGGCCTCAAGCAAGTCAGGGTTCCATACAATTGCGGTACTTCCATCTGAAAACCCAATTACTAAATTACGAATTTTTCAGTTTGAATATCAAATTGTATGAATTATATCACACAATTACAACCTTTTTGTGTTTCTTGATAAATTTTTGACATATTTGGCTTCTCAGTTGATCTTTATTAGCCAATTGCTCTGATGATTGTATCCTGTGACGTCAAAATACTCTTCCAAGGCTTCCACCCATTTCTCCACAGCCTCGCCCAGGTTCTCCCCTTCTCCTTTGAAGGGTCCTGGTTGAGTCCTATGAAAAGCCTTGCGAACATCAAGGTCAAGCTCGTCATCTTGAGAGACAGGGTCTGGCTGACGACCACGGTTTCCTCGTCTCATGATTCTGCCAAAATTTATATATTATTAAATTTTTATTTTGATATTATTCACGAGATCCTAAGACTTGAGTTCGAAAAACAATTTCTTATACAAGACAAGATCTTAATGGAGATCTATGACATATGTCCGATAACAGATTTTTTTTAATTTTATAATCAGCAGAGCAGATCGTCCGCCATAAACAATCATTTATCCAACAGGAATTTTGTCACCGGAAAACGTTTCTTTATTTATATAAAAGTTGCAATATGTACATAGAGCAACTCGCCTCTGAGTTCAAAATCTCCTCGGAAGACATATAAGAGGACTGTACTGGGCCATAGTCATGCCCTGTTACATAAGTTCTCTAACTGCGAAGGGGGCTATCATTTTCTCCTTAGGGATAAATCGACTAAGGAGTCTATAAATTCGACATGAAAGTCTGAAATTTCGAGGCGTCGAATGATATAGAATGACACCATGCACCATTTTCACCTTTAACAGGATCATAGTCAATGAGAGATTCTGCCACAGCATTGTACGGCGGTCGCAAGGGGCGTGGACATATTGCCCTGCAAACCACTTATGTTGTATTCTCTCCGCTGGGGTAGGAAAATATAAATCCGCGAAATGGCGTGCGATCTTGCTCGGCTTGTTTGAGTTGAAGCGGAAGAGATGAGATGCTCGAAGGCAAATGCAATCATATCTTGAGACTGGGTGAGGTCGGGAATACCAGATAAATGGGGAACTTCCATCTATAAAAACAATTTCTTTGATTAAAATTTCTTCATTAAAGAAGCTTATGGAATGAAAATACATTATGAAAATGCTGTTTCTGAATTCTTATTACCAATTTCAGATAAGAATTTAATTATCTTTATTAGCTTTCAATTTCGCTCTGATACCAACTGTAAGATCCCTGTCTCCACCGCGCAACGGATTCGGGGTACTAGTAGAGCGGAAGTAGCACATCATGCGTGGGTAGGGGTCTCTCACTTGAGGCCTCGCCCACGGATATCCGGACAAGAGACTAATCCGTCGGTTTGTCCAAAACCGAAACCGGAAAACCTTCCTTTACCCGGAAAGCACAGGCGATTCCACCAGGATAACTCTTTACTCTAACGTAGTCAAGATCATTACTGATCAAACTGATCTGACTGCACCTTTAACGGTACTTGGTCAAATCAAGGAAGAAACTTGCACTTGGATCATTGGGATCAACGCTTTTTTCCCCATCAGGAGGCACAGCCGCTGTTGATTCCTATCCATAGAACAATTTCTATCCGGGATTTACTTCATCTATCGTAATAATAGAAATTAAATCTCGATTTACGGATCCATCAGTCCAGCCTAACCCCATCCGATCCCATGGGTTAGCCAACCACCCAACCACTGTAGTGATGGGATCCAATTAAGAATTTGGTTAGGTTTTGTCCCGGGTACCAAGGAAAAGAGTTCCAAGGCCCCCTAGCCGGAAGTTCATGCAAACATAAAACTAGTCACACCACTTACACACCTAATATGAAATTGCCTTTTTCTTAGCATCAGCTAAGTTTAAAACAATCCTTTAATGAAACCATTATGTCACTGATGACAATCCTCAAAGTCTCTAGTTGAATCCTTATTTCCAGTCATTCATTCATCGGTATACTTATGGCATCATTGGCAACCAGAACGCTCACCACCTGTTCACTCAGGGGCCTTTTCCATAGTTCCTAGCTCATAGTAACCGGCAATATATTCATATAATAGAATGGAGTCTCCGTGGAAGATCAGCAAGATCAACCCACAGATTCATATAAAAGAGCCATGGACTCATCCGTTGAGGACCAGCAAGGTCAATCAACCAGATCCATGCCCGGTTTCAGAAAACAACTCTTACTCCTTGTTCCAATATCTTCCACGATGCACGTGTGGGTATCTTCGGCGACCCAGAGCCCGAGCACCGTATGGTCAGCACCCTCTAGGATCCTTCGTCGCAGGTGACCTAGTGCTTCACTCATAGGCCGCTTCCTTGGTCCCTCATCCACCGTACCAGAAGCTCACCATTTAAATCGAACCGAGGCTGGTCAAGACCTCGGTTGACCTTGCTACGCGAGACGTCCTCCATTGACTCTCCGTCAGCAGTTGCAACTTTAACAGTTAGGTCTTCATGACCTTAATCCACAAGACGGTCAAAATGCTTCCCCAGCATTCTTGACATAAAACAGTCATTTACAAACAGTCACAAAATATAGTTTCTAAATCGAACTCTCGTCTTTCCACATTATCCCTCCTTAGTCCACATTACTGATTCCACATTCCATTCAATGTGTACTCATTCTCATCCATTTCCTCATATCGACGACACATTAATTCACATACACATTCACATTCACATCCATACATCCACATCTACATGCATACATCCATTTTCACATCCTCATTTATACATCCACATCCCATATCCACATTCATACATACACATCCATATCCACATCCACATTCACATTCATACATCCACATCCACATTCCCATTCACATCTATACATCCACATCTACATCCACATACATACATACACATCTACATGCATACATCCACATCCACATTCATATATCCACACTTCCATTTCCACATCCACACATCCACATTCATATTCATACATCCACATTCACATACATAGATACACATGCGTATCTACATCCATACATCCACATTCACATTCATACATACACATCTACATGTATACATCCACATCACATTCATACAACCATATTACATCCATTCTCGTCCTAACACATCCCATATACATCTTAACACATCCTAACTCATCTTAACACATTCTATCACATCTCATACACCTCTTATCACATCTTATCACATCTCATACACATCTTATCACATCTTTTCACATCTTATCACATCTTTTCACATCTCATACACCTCTTATCACATCCTATCACTTCCCATATGCATCTTATCACATCTTATCACATCTCATACACCTCTTATCACATCCTATCACTTCTCATACGCATCTTATCACATCTTATCACATCTCATACACCTCTTATCACATCTTATCACATTTCATATCTTTTTATAGAATACAAGAGAATTCTTATATTTGATATAAGATTTCTCTACACGATTCCATTTAAGGAGACTAACACCTTTGAAATAAAAATCAATCTTTTATGCATATTTTTATGCATAAATTCAATTTGGTAGGAATTACACTTTTAGATTAAAAGAATTTCTCTTATGCATCTAAGTTATGCATAAAATCCATTTATGATGAAAATCACACTTTTAGTATAAAAGAATATCTTTTATGCATACCTCTATGCATGAAATCCAAATACAATAAAAGTCACACTTTTAAAATAAAATAATCAACTTTTATGCATACCTTTATGCATGAAATTCAAATATAATAAAAGTCACACTTTTATAATAAAATAATCAACTTTTATGCATACCTTTATGCATGAAATTCAAATATGATAAAAGTCACGCTTTTATAATAAAATAATCAACTTTTATGCATACCTCTATGCATGAAATCCAATTATGATAAAAGTAACACTTTTACAATAAAATAATCATCTTTTATGCATACATCTATGCATGAAATCCAAATATGATAAAAGTAACACTTTTATAATAAAATAATCAACTTTTATGCATACCTTTATGCATGAAATTCAAATATGATAAAAGTCACACTTTTATAATAAAATAATTAACTTTTATGCATACCTTTATGCATGAAATTCAAATATGATAAAAGTCACACTTTTATAATAAAATAATCACTGACTTTCATGCATACCTTTATGCATGAAATTCAAATATGATAAATTAACACTTTTACAATAAAATAATCATCTTTTATGCATACATCCATGCATGAATTCAATTATGCATAATATAAAAATTAATTTCTCTATGAATATCTTCAATTAATCTAGGATGATAATTCCTAGAATATGGTAGGAAGTCCTCTTTTCATGCTTTGAATGAAATTATTTTATGCGTAATTTTTATAAAAATTTTGCCATAGCTCCGCTGCTATGACTGATAAATCTCAATTTTTTCTAAGGGATAAAGCTTATCATTAAGAAATAATTAGAATGATTCCTAATTGGATCAATAATCCATAATGGATTGAATCATCAATATTCATGAAATACATAAACTAAAAGCATAGAAAAAAAGCCATTAATTTGACCTCAAGTATAGATTAATCTTGGATTAAGGAAAAGCTTTATGAAAAGCTTCATTTGGATTGAGAATGGGTCATGAGTATGACCATTTCTTGAGTGAGAGAGAGAAATTTCATAAAAACCATTTGAATTAAGCATAAATAGAAATTTATGTAATTCTTAACTATCATTAATCAATTAACTTCAATAGCATTCATCAAATTATGTAACTCTTCCCTACCATTCATCAATTAACTTCAATAACATTCAAAAACCATTCCAATTAAGCTTCTCAGCTTGAGAGGGGTTGAGAAGAGAGAAACATTGAGAAATTATAGAAAATGATCAAAATTCACTAATTACCTTACAAATTGCTTGATTCTTTGTTCACAGTAGAGGCCCCCAACCAATCAATTGGTTAAGTATGTTGATGGAGCCACCAATGGGGATTGAAGAAAGAGGGAAGCTCCAAAAACTAGTGAATTATTAATCAATTCATAGTTCTTGGCTTAGGTGGAGTAGAGTAACGATGCATAAACACTATATATTTTTCAACAAGGGGGAGGCTTCTATTTATAGAAAAAATTGAGCTCCTAACCAAACAAACTGATTCTAGAATTTTCTAAATCAGTTTGGTCAATATTTGACCATTTTTAGGTCAGTTAAGCTAACTTTTTGGAACTAGACTTGAATGAGGAGAGAGGAGAGATGAAATATCTCAATTTTTATGAGTTTAAAACTCATTCAAGCATGTGAAATATGAACCTCCTTTAAAGAACTCCCTTTCCTTACATATGTGTCAAAATGGAATCATTATACCCAAAATATCTCATATTTTTAATATTGCTCATAGTTTTTTACTAATAAACCTTGTACATTTTCAACTCATGGATGTGGATATGGATGTGCATGTATGAATGTGGATATGGGATGTGGATATATAAATGAGGATGTGAAAATGGAGGTAAGCATGTAGATGTGGATGTATGGATGTGAATGTGGATGTGGATGTGGATGTATGGATATGGATGTGGATGTGGATATGGACGTGAATATATGATATGTGATGTGAAGGAATCTGAAGTGAAGAGATGGAAAATGATGTGATTGGATGAGTACACATATAAATGGAATGTGGAATAAGTAATGTGGATTAATGAAGGATAATGTGGAAAAATGAGAGTTAATATAGAAATTGTATTTGTAAACTGTTTGTAAATGCTGTTTGTAAATGGCTGTTTTATGTCAAGAATGCTGGGGAAGCATTTTGACCGTCTTGTGATTAAGGTCGTGGAGACCTAACTAATAAAGTTGCAACTGCTGACGTAGAGTCAATGGAGGACGTCTCGCGTAGCAAGGTCGGCCAAGGTCTTGACCAGCCTCGGTTCGATTAAAATGGTGAGCTTCCGGTACGGTGGATGAGGGACCAAGGAAGCGGCCTATGAGTGAAGCGCTAGGTCACCTGCGAAGGATCCTAGAGGGTGCTGACCATACGGTGCTTGGGCTCTGGGTCACCTAGGATACCCACGCGTGCGTCGAGGAGGAACAAGGAGTAAGAGTTGTTTTCTGAAACCGAGCATGGATCTCGTTGATTGACCTTGCTGGTCTTCAATGGATGAGTCCATGGCTCTTTTTATGGATCTGTTGGGTGATCTTGCTGATCTTCAACGAGAGTCCATCTTGATTTTTATAAGTGATTATATTACCGAGTATTATGGGCTAGGAACTATTGAAAAGGCCCCTGAGTGGACAGGTGGTGTTGAGCGTTCTAGTTGCCAATGATGCCATAGATACTCTGATGAAGGAATGATGGAAAATTATGAATCAACCGGATAAATTGGAAGATTGTGATCAGTGGTACTATGGTTCATTAAAGGATTGTTTTAAAGTTAGCTGATGCTAAGAAAAAGGCAATTTCATATTGGGTGTGTAAGTGGTGTGGCTAGTTTTACGTTTGCATGAACTTCCGGCTAGGGGGCCTTGGAACTCTTTTCCTTGGTACCCGGGACAAAACCTAACCAAATTCCAAATTGGATCCCATCACTACAGTGGTTGGGCGGTTGGCTAACCCATGGAATCAGATGGGGTTAGGCTGGACTGATGGATCCGTAAATCGAGACTCAATTTTTGTTACTACGATAGACAAAGGAAATCCCGGATAGTAATTGTTCTATGGATAGGAATCAACGGCGGCTGTGCCTCTTGATGGGGAAAAAAGCGTTGATCCCAATGATCCAAGTGCAAGTTTCTTCCTTGATTTGACCGAGTATCTTTATAGGTGCAGTCGGATCAGTTTGATCACTAATGGTCTTGACTACGTTAGAGTAAAAAGTTATCCTGGAGGAATCGCTCGTGCTTTCCGGATAAGGGAAGTTTTTTCGAGTTTGGTTTGGAAAAACCAACAGATTAGCCTTTTGTCCGGATATCCGTGGACGAGGCCCCGAGTGTGGGACCCTGCCTCGCGCATGAAGTGCTACTTCCGCTGCTAGTACCCCGAATCTGTTGCGCGGTGGGAACAGGGATCTCACAGTTGGTATCAGAGCAATTTGGCTAATAAAGATCAACTGAGAAGACAAATATGTCAAAAATTTATCAAGAAACACAAAAAGGTTGTAATTGTGTGATATAAGTCATACAATTTGATATTCAAACTGAAATTCGTAATTTGGTAATTGGGTCTTCATATGGAAGTACCGCAATTATATAAAATCCCTGACTTGTTTGAGGTCTAGACATGATGGTATTTACCTTATAATTCCAAGGGCCGTGACTACCTGTATATACCGAGAGTATAACTGCAGCTCTTTACTGACAGTATATACGAGTAAATCTAAGACTTGAAATTATAAGCGTTAATGCTATCCAGATGATGATTTCGAATGATGATTTTTAATTCTGTTTGAGAATTGATGAATTGATTCGGATTCTGATTGAAAAATGATGATTTTTGAAATTTAGTTGAAATATAATAACCTGAGCAAAACCACAATGAGGATGAATGGGACGAGTCCCTGTGATGATAATGATTTCAGCAAATCACTATGAGATTAGTGGATTGTGCTGTCAAATTGCTACTGTTAATACTTGACACGGATGATCAAATTAAGGGATGTCAAATTGAGAACTTACTTAACTGAAATTCCCGTGGAGGAATGTTCAGAAGGAAAATTTTCGGTCTAATGGACCAGTATCGTGTTAAAGATATGAATGATATGATCTGAATGAATTGTTATTTAATGATGAGTTCTATATAAGGGATATTTATCCCCGTATTCTGTTGGGTTGACCTGAATATAAGGAACCCCAGAATAAATTGGATCTTAAGAAAATGAGTTGTCCTCTACTTGCGAGATGAGGACATCTCGCACTTTTTAAGTGGGGTAGAATGTAAGATTTCTTCCCCCAGCCTTCGAGGTATACAGGAGTAAGAACCTCCCTTTCTGATCTTATAATTATTTCCTCTAAAATAAAAGAAAGATTCTGTTTTAAAAAAAAGGGAAGACCCTTTTTCCTACTTTCTCAGGAACCCCACCTGTTTTAAGGATTCAGAACGATGAGTTCAGAAGTGAGAATCGGTGTTTTGGATACCAAGGTTTTGGTCTTCATTCGAGTACGGCCCAAAAGAAATTCTTTATCTCTTGGGAAGTATAAGAAGTTTTCCCCCAGATATTGTGGCCATATTTGAATTTAAAGAGAGTAGGTGACGGCCTACGAGATTCTTTTAACTCCTCATCTCAAAGTTCTTAATGTATTTCATGTAAGACTTCTAAAGCAAAATGTGCCAAAACCAATTCATCGAAAGGCGGTAAAACTTCAGTGGCAAGATACCCCGTTGGCTTCTAGGTTACGCTAGTTCCTTCTTGTATATAAGTCATAACTCTTACTTGTCGCTCGCAGTAATCTTACTTCCATCGATCTCCTTTCTTTCTTAATCTTTATGGCTTGGCAGCAAGAATTGGTTTTATCCATGATGATTTCTCACCTTCAAGACGCAAGTGAGTCTGTGAAGAAGGATTTTATAGAATTGTATGAGCGCTCACTTTTCCCTCACTTGGAAACTTCTGTAGCTCAGACCAAATGGCGGACCTGTCGAGATATAACTAGGGTAACACCGTGGGGGCGACAGCACTTTCGTAACAATGTTTGCTTGGCGATGGTTATTGAAGCCTTGGGTTTGGGTCCCTGATACTATTGTGTGATGAGATCAAGGCATGGTGGATTTTCTGAGCGGGTCTTCTTACTAGCATGTTTTCTTCCTCACTAGAAGATATGCCTTTATCTCGTGTTTGTCTTGCCTCTCAGAGGTCCTTTTAATAGGTCACCTCATACCAATGAGATAGGTGCTGCAATAACCGGCCGAATTATTCCCATAGATGAATTACCTTATACGTGTGTAGCTTGTGAGTGCTGCTTTTGTGACCATATGATGGATGGGCTTATGGAAGTGTAAAAAGTTCTTCTATCTTACTGTATATGTTCCAAGAATGAATAAAGTTGAAATCTTTGTTCTTGTCTTGAGTCTTACTCTCTTTGAGACTTTTCTTGGTGGTTAATCTTAATTAAAAATTTTCTCTCAATCTCATATTCGTGCATCTTGCGAAATTACCCCCAGTTTGCGAGATGAGGGCATCTCGCATTTTTCAAGTGGGAGAGAATGTAAGATTCCTCCCCAGCATCTTTCCCTGTAATCAATCCCCTCTTCAGAAATATAAAAGATCTTGTCTCTGCCTATTTTGACATAGAGAGAGAAAATATTCTAGAGAGAGAATATTCAGAGTTTTAATATTTTTGGATAGAAAAATATCTCATCTTATTAAAATGAATTCCCCTGAAACAGAAATTCAAAAAGAACTTTCCAATGTGCAATTGGAATTAATTAGAAATGGGTATAAAGGACCTTAGCCTAAGGGTCTAGATTTTCAGAAATTTTTGGATTATGGTCCAATTAAGGTTCCTATGGACCAATAGCATCAATCCATGTGTGGGAAGGAGATAAATCCAATTTTGTAAAAGAAGATACCCAAAAAATGAGTAAATTCTCACATAAGATGAAGAGTTGAAAATGTACAAGGTTTATTAGTAAAAAACTATGAGCAGTATTAAAAATATGAGATATTTTGGGTATCCAAAAAGGAGTAAATGCTCACATAAGATGAAGAGTTGAAAGTGTACAAGGTTTATTAGTAAAAAACTATGAGCAAAATTAAAAATATGATATATTTTGGGTATCCAAAAATGAGTAAATGCTCACACAAGATGAAGAGTTGAAAATGTACAAGGTTTATTAGTAAAAAAACTATGAGCAATATTAAAAATATGAGATATTTTGGGTATAATGATTCCATTTTGACACATATGTAAGGAAGGGGAGTTCTTTAAAGAAGGTGCATATTTCACATGCTTGAATGAGTTTTAAACTAAAAAATAATGTGATATTTTTATCTCTCCTCTCTCTTGAACCAAACCAAATCAAAATGGAACCAAACCGAATAAAAAAGTAACCAAACTAGGTCCAAATCTAGTCTAAATTCAACCAAACTGAATTTGGAAAATTCTAGAATTCAGTTAGCTTTGGTTAGATCTTCCCTCTCCTATAAATAGAACATGAGTCCTTTGAAAAAACGATATAGAAGAATTTTACTATACTAGAGTTATGTTGAAATAATGATAATTCCTACTATTCTCTAAAATTCTCTCCAAATTGAAGAAATTGGAGCTTTCCTCTTTCTTCAATCCCCATTGGTGGCTCCATCAACATACTTAACCAATTGATTGGTTGGGGGCCTCTACCGTGAACAAAGAATCAAGGAAATTGTAAGGTAAATGGTGAATTTTGATCTTTTCTATAATTTCTCAATGCTTCTCTCTTCTCAACCCCTCTCAAGCTTGAGAAGCTTAATTGGAATGGTTTTTGAATGCTATTGAAGTTAATTGATGAATGGTAGTAAGAGTTACATAATTTGATGAATGCTATTGAAGTTAATTGATTAATGATAGTTAAGAATTACATAAATTTCCATTTATGCTTAATTCAAATAGTTTTTATGTAAATTCTCTCTCTCACTCAAGAAATGGTCATACTTCATGACCCGTTCTCAATCCAAATGAAGCTTTTCATAAAGCTTTTTCTTAATCCAAGATTAATCTATGCTTAAGACCAAATTAATGGCTTTTTTCTATGCTTTTAGTTTATGTAGATTGATGATTCAATCCATTATGGATTAATGATCCAATTAGGGATCATTCTAATTAATTCCTTAATGATAAGCTTTATCCCTTAGAAAAATTGAGATTTATCAGTCATAGCAGCGGAGCTATGGCAAAATTTTTATAAAAATTACGCATAAAATAATTTCATTCAAAGCATAAAAAGAGGACTTTCTACCATATTCTAGGAATTATCATCCTAGATTAATTGAAAGATATTCATTGTAATCCTAGAGAAATTGATTTTTATATTATGCATAATTGATTTTCATGCATAGAGGTGTGCATAAAAGATTATTATTTTAACATAAAAGTGTTACTTTTATCATATTGGATTTCATGCATAGAGGTATGCATAAAAGATATTCTTTTTATACTAAAAGTGTGATTTTTCATCATAAATGGATTTTATGCATAACTTAGATGCATAAGAGAAATTCTTTTATTCTAAAAGTGTAATTCCTACCAAATGGAATTTATGCATAAGAAGATGCATAAAGATTGATTTTTAATTCAAAAAAGTGTCATTCTCATCTAAATTGAATTTATGCATAGGAAAATGCATAAAAGATTGAAATTTAATTCAAAAGTGTCATTTTCATTTAAAATGAATTTATGCATAGGAAGATGCATAAAAGATTGATTTTTACTTTGAAAGTATTAATCTCCTTAAATAGAATTTATGCATAAATAAATGTGTAAAGAAATCTTATATCAAATATAAGAATTCTCTTGTATTCTATAAATAGATATGATATGTGATAGGATGTGATAAGAGGTGTATAAGATGTGATAAGAGGTGATAAGATGCTTATGAAATAAGTTAGGAGGTGATAAGATGAATTAAGATGTGATAAGATGTGTATGGGATGAGGTAAGAAGTGTATGTGATAGGATAAGATGTATATGGGTTGTGATAGGGCGAGAATGGATGTGATGTAAAAGATTAGATGTGAAGGCATATGGGGTTATATGAATGGGAATGTGGAAATGGATGTATGTATGTGGATGTGTGGATGTGGAGATGGGAGTGTGGATGTATGAATGTGAAAATGGATGTATGCATGAAGATGTATATGCATAGATGTGAATGTGGATGGAGATGTGAGTGTGGATGTGGAGATGGGAGTGTGGATGTATGAAAGAGAAAATGGATGTATACATGAAGATGTATATGCATAGATGTGAATGTGGATGTAGATGTGGCTGTATAGATGTGAATGTGGAATGTGGATGTGGATGTATGTATGTATGTGGATGTATAGATGTGAATGGGAATGTGGATGTGGATGTATGTGAATGTGGATGTAGATGTGGATGTATAGATGTGAATGTGGAATGTGGATGTGGATGTATGTATGTATGTGGATGTAGATGTGGATGTATAGATGTGAATGTGAATGTGGATGTGGATGTGGATGTATGAATGAGGACGTGATAGTGGATGTATGCATGTGGATGTGGATGTATGCATGTGGATGTGGATGTATGGATGTGGATATGGATATGCATGTATGAATGTGGATATGGGATGTGGATATATAAATGAGGATGTGAAAATGGAGGTAAGCATGTAGATGTGGATGTATGGATGTGAATGTGGATGTGGATGTGGATGTATGGATATGGATGTGGATGTGGATGTGGATGTGGATATGGACGTGAATATATGATATGTGATGTGAAGGAATCTGAAGTGAAGAGATGGAAAATGATGTGATTGGATGAGTACACATATAAATGGAATGTGGAATAAGTAATGTGGATTAATGAAGGATAATGTGGAAAAATGAGAGTTAATATAGAAATTGTATTTGTAAACTGTTTGTAAATGCTGTTTGTAAATGGCTGTTTTATGTCAAGAATGCTGGGGAAGCATTTTGACCGTCTTGTGATTAAGGTCGTGGAGACCTAACTAATAAAGTTGCAACTGCTGACGTAGAGTCAATGGAGGACGTCTCGCGTAGCAAGGTCGGCCAAGGTCTTGACCAGCCTCGGTTCGATTAAAATGGTGAGCTTCCGGTACGGTGGATGAGGGACCAAGGAAGCGGCCTATGAGTGAAGCGCTAGGTCACCTGAAGGATCCTAGAGGGTGCTGACCATACGGTGCTTGGGCTCTGGGTCACCTAGGATACCCACGCGTGCGTCGAGGAGGAACAAGGAGTAAGAGTTGTTTTCTGAAACCGAGCATGGATCTCGTTGATTGACCTTGCTGGTCTTCAATGGATGAGTCCATGGCTCTTTTTATGGATCTGTTGGGTGATCTTGCTGATCTTCAACGAGAGTCCATCTTGATTTTTATAAGTGATTATATTGCCGAGTATTATGGGCTAGGAACTATTGAAAAGGCCCCTGAGTGGACAGGTGGTGTTGAGCGTTCTAGTTGCCAATGATGCCATAGATACTCTGATGAAGGAATGATGGAAAATTATGAATCAACCGGATAAATTGGAAGATTGTGATCAGTGGTACTATGGTTCATTAAAGGATTGTTTTAAAGTTAGCTGATGCTAAGAAAAAGGCAATTTCATATTGGGTGTGTAAGTGGTGTGGCTAGTTTTACGTTTGCATGAACTTCCGGCTAGGGGGCCTTGGAACTCTTTTCCTTGGTACCCGGGACAAAACCTAACCAAATTCCAAATTGGATCCCATCACTACAGTGGTTGGGCGGTTGGCTAACCCATGGAATCAGATGGGGTTAGGCTGGACTGATGGATCCGTAAATCGAGACTCAATTTTTGTTACTACGATAGACAAAGGAAATCCCGGATAGTAATTGTTCTATGGATAGGAATCAACGGCTGTGCCTCTTGATGGGGAAAAAAGCGTTGATCCCAATGATCCAAGTGCAAGTTTCTTCCTTGATTTGACCGAGTATCTTTATAGGTGCAGTCAGATCAGTTTGATCACTAATGGTCTTGACTATGTTAGAGTAAAAAGTTATCCTGGAGGAATCGCCTGTGCTTTCCGGATAAGGGAAGTTTTTTTGAGTTTGGTTTGGAGAAACCGACAGATTAGTCTTTTGTCCGGATATCCGTGGACGAGGCCCCGAGTGTGGGACCCTGCCTCGCGCATGAAGTGCTACTTCCGCTCTGCTAGTACCCCGAATCCGTTGCGCGGTGGGAACAGGGATCTCACAGTTGGTATCAGAGCAATTTGGCTAATAAAGATCAACTGAGAAGACAAATATGTCAAAAATTTATCAAGAAACACAAAAAGGTTGTAATTGTGTGATATAAGTCATACAATTTGATATTCAAACTGAAATTCGTAATTTGGTAATTGGGTCTTCATATGGAAGTACCGCAATTATATAGAATCCCTGACTTGTTTGAGGTCTAGACATGATGGTATTTACCTTATAATTCCAAGGGCCGTAACTACCCGTATATACCGAGAGTATAACTGCAGCTCTTTACTGACAGTATATACGAGTAAATCTAAGACTTGAAATTATAAGCGTTAATGCTATCCAGATGATGATTTTGAATGTGGTTGATATGATTTTTAATTCTGTTTGAGAATTGATGAATTGATTTGGATTCTGATTGAAAAATGATGATTTTTGAAATTTAGTTGAAATATAATAACCTGAGCAAAACCACAATGAGGATGAATGGGACGAGTCCCTGTGATGATAATGATTTCAGCAAATCACTATGAGATTAGTGGATTGTGCTGTCAAATTGCTACTGTTAATACTTGACACGGATGATCAAATTAAGGGATGTCAAATTGAGAACTTACTTAACTGAAATTCCCGTGGAGGAATGTTCAGAAGGAAAATTTTCGGTCTAATGGACCAGTATCGTGTTAAAGATATGAATGATATGATCTGAATGAATTGTTATTTAATGATGAGTTCTATATAAGGGATATTTATCCCCGTATTCTGTTGGGTTGACCTGAATATAAGGAACCCCAGAATAAATTGGATCTTAAGAAAATGAGTTGTCCTCTACTTGCGAGATGAGGACATCTCGCACTTTTTAAGTGGGGTAGAATGTAAGATTTCTTCCCCCAGCCTTCGAGGTATACAGGAGTAAGAACCTCCCTTTCTGATCTTATAATTATTTCCTCTAAAATAAAAGAAAGATTCTGTTTTAAAAAAAAGGAAAGACCCTTTTTCCTACTTTCTCAGGAACCCCACCTGTTTTAAGGATTCAGAACGATGAGTTCAGAAGTGAGAATCGGTGTTTTGGATACCAAGGTTTTGGCCTTCATTCGAGTACGGCCCAAAAGAAATTCTTTATCTCTTGGGAAGTATAAGAAGTTTTCCCCCAGATATTGTGGACCATATTTGAATTTAAAGAGAGTAGGTGACAGCCTACGAGATTCTTTTAACTCCTCATCTCAAAGTTCTTAATGTATTTCATGTAAGACTTCTAAAGCAAAATGTGCCAAAACCAATTCATCGAAAGGCGGTAAAACTTCAGTGGCAAGATACCCCGTTGGCTTCTAGGTTACGCTAGTTCCTTCTTGTATATAAGTCATAACTCTTACTTGTCGCTCGCAGTAATCTTACTTCCATCGATCTCCTTTCTTTCTTAATCTTTATGGCTTGGCAGCAAGAATTGGTTTTATCCATGATGATTTCTCACCTTCAAGACGCAAGTGAGTCTGTGAAGAAGGATTTTATAGAATTGTATGAGCGCTCACTTTTCCCTCACTTGGGAACTTCTATAGCTCAGACCAAATGGCGGACCTGTCGAGATATAACTAGGGTAACACCGTGGGGGCGACAGCACTTTCGTAACAATGTTTGCTTGGCGATGGTTATTGAAGCCTTGGGTTTGGGTCCCTGATACTATTGTGTGATGAGATCAAGGCATGGTGGATTTTCTGAGCGGGTCTTCTTAATAGCATGTTTTCTTCCTCACTAGAAGATATGCCTTTATCCCGTTTTTGTCTTGCCTCTCAGAGGTCCTTTTAATAGGTCACCTCATACCAATGAGATAGGTGCTGCAATAACCGGCCGAATTATTCCCATAGATGAATTACCTTATACGTGTGCAGCTTGTGAGTGCTGCTTTTGTGACCATATGATGGATGGGCTTATGGAAGTGTAAAAAGTTCTTCTATCTTTACTGTATATGTTCCAAGAATGAATAAAGTTGAAATCTTTGTTCTTGTCTTGAGTCTTACTCTCTTTGAGACTTTTCTTGGTGGTTAATCTTAATTAAAAATTTTCTCTCAATCTCATATTCGTGCATCTTGCGAAATTACCCCCAGTTTGCGAGATGAGGGCATCTCGCATTTTTCAAGTGGGAGAGAATGTAAGATTCCTCCCCAGCATCTTTCCCTGTAATCAATCCCCTCTTCAGAAATATAAAAGATCTTGTCTCTGCCTATTTTGACATAGAGAGAGAAAATATTCTAGAGAGAGAATATTCAGAGTTTTAATATTTTTGGATAGAAAAATATCTCATCTTATTAAAATGAATTCCCCTGAAACAGAAATTCAAAAAGAACTTTCCAATGTGCAATTGGAATTAATTAGAAATGGGTATAAAGGACCTTAGCCTAAGGGTCTAGATTTTCAGAAATTTTTGGATTATGGTCCAATTAAGGTTCCTATGGACCAATAGCATCAATCCATGTGTGGGAAGGAGATAAATCCAATTTTGTAAAAGAAGATACCCAAAAAATGAGTAAATTCTCACATAAGATGAAGAGTTGAAAATGTACAAGGTTTATTAGTAAAAAACTATGAGCAGTATTAAAAATATGAGATATTTTGGGTATCCAAAACTATGAGCAGTATTAAAAATATGAGATATTTTGGGTATCCAAAAAGGAGTAAATGCTCACACAAGATGAAGAGTTGAAAATGTACAAGGTTTATTAGTAAAAAACTATGAGCAATATTAAAAATATGAGATATTTTGGGTATCCAAAAATGAGTAAATGCTCACACAAGATGAAGAGTTGAAAATGTACAAGGTTTATTAGTAAAAAAACTATGAGCAATATTAAAAATATGAGATATTTTGGGTATAATGATTCCATTTTGACACATATGTAAGGAAGGGGAGTTCTTTAAAGAAGGTGCATATTTCACATGCTTGAATGAGTTTTAAACTAAAAAATAATGTGATATTTTTATCTCTCCTCTCTCTTGAACCAAACCAAATCAAAATGGAACCAAACCGAATAAAAAAGTAACCAAACTAGGTCCAAATCTAGTCTAAATTCAACCAAACTGAATTTGGAAAATTCTAGAATTCAGTTAGCTTTGGTTAGATCTTCCCTCTCCTATAAATAGAACATGAGTCCTTTGAAAAAACGATATAGAAGAATTTTACTATACTAGAGTTATGTTGAAATAATGATAATTCCTACTATTCTCTAAAATTCTCTCCAAATTGAAGAAATTGGAGCTTTCCTCTTTCTTCAATCCCCATTGGTGGCTCCATCAACATACTTAACCAATTGATTGGTTGGGGGCCTCTACCGTGAACAAAGAATCAAGCAAATTGTAAGGTAAATGGTGAATTTTGATCTTTTCTATAATTTCTCAATGCTTCTCTCTTCTCAACCCCTCTCAAGCTTGAGAAGCTTAATTGGAATGGTTTTTGAATGCTATTGAAGTTAATTGATGAATGGTAGTAAGAGTTACATAATTTGATGAATGCTATTGAAGTTAATTGATTAATGATAGTTAAGAATTACATAAATTTTCATTTATGCTTAATTCAAATAGTTTTTATGTAAATTCTCTCTCTCACTCAAGAAATGGTCATACTTCATGACCCGTTCTCAATCCAAATGAAGCTTTTCATAAAGCTTTTTCTTAATCCAAGATTAATCTATGCTTAAGGCCAAATTAATGGCTTTTTTCTATGCTTTTAGTTTATGTAGATTGATGATTCAATCCATTATGGATTAATGATCCAATTAGGGATCATTCTAATTAATTCCTTAATGATAAGCTTTATCCCTTAAAAAAATTAAGATTTATCAGTCATAGCAGCGGAGCTATGGTAAAATTTTTATAAAAATTACGCATAAAATAATTTCATTCAAAGCATAAAAAGAGGACTTCCTACCATATTCTAGGAATTATCATCCTAGATTAATTGAAAGATATTCATTGTAATCCTAGAGAAATTGATTTTTATATTATACATAATTGATTTTCATGCATAGAGGTGTGCATAAAAGATTATTATTTTAACATAAAAGTGTTACTTTTATCATATTGGATTTCATGCATAGAGGTATGCATAAAAGATATTCTTTTTATACTAAAAGTGTGATTTTTCATCATAAATGGATTTTATGCATAACTTAGATGCATAAGAGAAATTCTTTTATTCTAAAAGTGTAATTCCTACCAAATGGAATTTATGCATAAGAAGATGCATAAAGATTGATTTTTAATTCAGAAATGTCATTCTCATCTAAATTGAATTTATGCATAGGAAAATGCATAAAAGATTGAAATTTAATTCAAAAGTGTCATTTTCATTTAAAATGAATTTATGCATAAGAAGATGCATAAAAGATTGATTTTTACTTTGAAAGTATTAATCTCCTTAAATAGAATTTATGCATAAATAAATGTGTAAAGAAATCTTATATCAAATATAAGAATTCTCTTGTATTCTATAAATAGATATGAGATGTGATAGGATGTGATAAGAGGTATATAAGATGTGATAAGAGGTGATAAGATGCTTATGAAATAAGTTAGGAGGTGATAAGATGAATTAAGATGTGATAAGATGTGTATGGGATGGGGTAAGAATTGTATGTGATAGGATAAGATGTATATGGGTTGTGATAGGGCAAGAATGGATTTTATAGGATAAGATGTATATGGGTTGTGATAGGGCGAGAATGGATGTGATGTAAAAGATTAGATGTGAAGGCATATGGGGTTATATGAATGGGAATGTGGAAATGGATGTATGTATGTGGATGTGTGGATGTGGAGATGGGAGTGTGGATGTATGAATGTGAAAATGGATGTATGCATGAAGATGTATATGCATAGATGTGAATGTGGATGGAGATGTGAGTGTGGATGTGGAGATGGGAGTGTGGATGTATGAATGTGAAAATGGATGTATGCATGAAGATGTATATGCATAGATGTGAATGTGGATGTAGATGTGGCTGTATAGATGTGAATGTGGAATGTGGAATGTGGAATGTGGATGTGGATGTATGTATATATGTGGATGTAGATGTGGATGTATAGATGTGAATGGAAATGTGGATGTGGATGTATGTGAATGTGGATGTAGATGTGGATGTATAGATGTGAATGTGGAATGTGGATGTGGATGTGTGTATGTATGTGGATGTAGATGTGGATGTAGATGTGGATGTATAGATGTGGATGGGAATGTGGATGTGGATGTAGATGTGGATGTGTGTATGTATGTGGATGTAGATGTGGATGTATAGATGTGAATGGGAATGTGGATGTGGATGTAGGTATGTATGTGGATGTGGATGTATGAATGAGGACGTGATAGTGGATGTATGCATGTGGATGTGGATGTGGATGTATGGATGTGGATATGGATGTGCATGTATGAATGTGGATATGGGATGTGGATGTATAAATGAGGATGTGAAAATGGAGGTAAGCATGTAGATGTGGATGTATGGATGTGAATGTGGATGTGGATGTGGATGTATGGATGTGGATATGGATGTGAATATATGATATGTGATGTGAAGGAATCTGAAGTGAAGAGATAGAAAATGATGTGATTGGATGAGTACACATATAAATGGAATGTGGAATAAGTAATGTGGATTAATGAAAGATAATGTGGAAAAATGAGAGTTAATATAGAAATTGTATTTGTAAACTGTTTGTAAATGCTGTTTGTAAATGGCTGTTTTATGTCAAGAATGCTGGGGAAGCATTTTGACCGTCTTGTGATTAAGGTCGTAGAGACCTAACTAATAAAGTTGCAACTGCTGACGTAGAGTCAATGGAGGACGTCTCGCGTAGCAAGGTCGGTCGAGGTCTTGACCAGCCTCGGTTCGATTAAAATGGTGAGCTTCCGGTACGGTGGATGAGGGACCAAGGAAGCGGCCTATGAGTGAAGCGCTAGGTCACCTGGGAAGGATCCTAGAGGGTGCTGACCATACGGTGCTCGGGCTCTGGGTCGCCTAGGATACCCACGCGTGCGTCGAGGAAGATATTGGAACAAGGAGTAAGAGTTGTTTTCTGAAACCGGGCATGGATCTGGTTGATTGACCTTGCTGGTTTTCAATGGATGAGTCCATAGCTCTTTTTATGGATCTGTTGGTTGATCTTGCTGATCTTCAACAAGAGTCCATCTTGATTTTTATAAGTGATTATATTGCCGAGTATTATGGGCTAGGAACTATTGAAAAGGCCCCTGAGTGGACAGGTGGTGTTGAGCGTTCTAGTTGCCAATGATGCCATAGATACTCTGATGAAGGAATGATGGGAAATTATGAATCAACCGGATAAATTGGAAGATTGTGATCAGTGGTACTATGGTTCATTAAAGGATTGTTTTAAAGTTAGCTGATGCTAAGAAAAAGGCAATTTCATATTGGGTGTGTAAGTGGTGTGGCTAGTTTTACGTTTGCATGAACTTCCGGCTAGGGGGCCTTGGAACTCTTTTCCTTGGTACCCGGGACAAAACCTAACCAAATTCCAAATTGGATCCCATCACTACAGTGGTTGGGCGGTTGGCTAACCCATGGGATCGGATGGGGCTAGGCTGGACTGATGGATTCGTAAATCGAGACTCAATTTCTGTTACTACGATAGAGGAAATCCCGGATAGTAATTGTTCTATGGATAGGAATCAACGGCTGTGCCTCTTGATGGGAAAAAAAGCGTTGATCCCAATGATCCAAGTGCAAGTTTCTTCCTTGATCTGACCGAGTATCTTTATAGGTGCAGTCGGATCAGTTTGATCACTAATGGTCTTGACTATGTTAGAGTAAAAAGTTATCCTGGAGGAATCGCCCGTGCTTTCCGGATAAGGAAAGTTTTTTCGGGTTTGGTTTGGAAAAACCGACAGATTAGTCTTTTGTCCGGATATCCGTGGTGGACGAGGCCCCGAGTGTGGGACCATGCCTCACGCATGAAGTGCTACTTCCGCTGCTAGTACCCCGAATCCGTTGCGCTGTGGGAACAGGGATCTCACACCTAGAGTGATGATGCTAACATGTACAGGGTATGGTCGATAAATCTTGAAAAGGCAGTAAGCCCAAAGCTTTATGAAAAGCTTTTAACTTTTCACAAGGAAGAGCCTTCGTGAATAAATTTTCCATGTCATATGTAGGCACATAGACCAAGCTGATCTCTGTTGTTGCAGAGAGTCTTTCCTTGATATAGTGGTAATGCACCTCAATGTTCTTAAGGCGAGCATGAAACACTGGGTTCCTCACAACTGCTAATGCGCTCTGGCTATCTGTGAAAATCGTAGTGCCTGTAAGGTTCCCCCCTTCTAAAATAGCGAAAACACTTAAGATAGTCCACTAAGTCTTAACTTGGAGAAAATTTCCTATTCATCGACACCTTGACCAAGTAGAGATTCAAGGATATGATTCATAGGTAAGACCTAGTCCTATCCCGCACAGGGGGAGCGTGATCTTCTAAAAATCAAATCACCCATAGGGTAATTGATCATAAATTCGGCAACTACTAGACTTGATTTCTAGAGGCAATGCTTTTTTCCTCATCCATGCAAGGCACAGCCGCTAGCCTAGTCTTCTAGAATAGAGTTGCCTAAACCTATTTATCTAGCATAGGGCTTTCACTTAATTTGGAAAGCTACCCGACTAATCGGGTCCACCTGTCCTCCCTAGAATTCGAGGGGGTTCACTATATGTAAACTCTCTATATCATGTGCATTCAAGGCCTAATTTAAAAACCCCTTATCTGTAAAATTTTCATGAATAAGACACACCCTTTTTCTATTCAATCTATAAATACCGCCTTTAAATGGTACCCTTCTGTATGTAAAAAATGTGTAAAAAAGGGATTTTAAAAACCCCTTGTATTGAACCCACGTGCTACACTTACATATGTATGAGTGATCCCCCCGAGCCTAGAATGGTGTCGTCGAGGCATTCCATCCTCCCACTTTCCACCCTACTCACGTGTCAATTTGTTTTCTAATTAATCCTACCACACTTACATAAATAAATATGTTCCTTAATTAAGCCCCTTTTCACAAGGTATGTTAAAATAGCCTTTTTCCACAGTACAATAATGCCATAGACAAGATTTATAAAAAAGTTTATACATGAATCAATTTCATACAAGCCAAACCGGCTCTCTTATTCTTTTCCTTTATACTGTTGATGATCTAGAATTCGGCCTTCCTGCCTCTACATGCTAGGGCAAAACCCTACGGGACCATACACCTCATCGTTGGCCGTCCACTGGCAAGGACTCAAGCCGCTGGCGAGGTCTCAAGCCGGCCTGTCACCCTCTCAGGCTCCATCACTCGATCCTCCCGCCCCTAAGAGGGATGTCAACACACTAGGGTGGGCTTATTCACTGCACTAGCCTAGGCCCTCATAACTAGATAGTGAAAAGATGCAGGGGGGAAAAGAGCTTGAGCTCTTGCAACAAGCACACACACAATCACAAAACCCTAATAGAGAGCACACAAGGTGAGAGGCTGAAAATCTTCTTCTTCTTCACTCAACACTCAACACTCCATATACAAGATAAAAGTACACATATATGAAAAGGTACTCAACCAAATACATACAAGGGTTCTCTATAGTGTGAACCCAACAAAGTGAGCTGGCGCTATAACTATGCCAGCTCACTCAACACTCAACACTCCATATACAAGATAAAAGTACACATATATGAAAAGGTACTCAACCAAATACATACAAGGGTTCTCTATAGTGTGAACCCAACAAAGTGAGCTGGCACTATAACTATGCCAGTCTCTAGAGTGGCTGTCACACAGCCTGTCATCCCACTGGCCGCATATCATCCATGATCTCACCAACCATGCCAGTGGTGTAAGTGTGGGGCCTATCCCCCAAGCGGGTCATCATCAGTGTCCACCGCCTCACTAGATGAGCTCGATATCTCAACACTCCCCCTCGAGCTCAACTCCATCTCATGTACACTAAGCAAAGCCCTAAATCTGCGGAGCTTCTCTGTACCCAATGCTTTGGTGAAGATGCCAGCTACCTGATCCTCTGTGCTGATATAAACAAGGTCAAGATCTCCTGCCAAGACCTTATCTCTGACGAAATGGTAGTGTACCTCTATATGCTTCGTACGAGCATGAAAAACTAGGTTCCTGGCCAACAGTATACTGCTAATGTTGTCACAGAAAATGACAACTTGTCTATACTGATAGACCCAAATCTGCAAGTAGCTTTCTCAACCAAGCTACCTCACATGCTACCATAGCAGCTCCTCTGTACTCGGCCTTTATACTGGATAGAGCAACCATAGGCTGCTTCTTGCTGCTCCAAGTCACAGCAGCATTCCCCAAAGAAAACATGAATCCACTAGTAGATCTCCTATCTGAGATACTACCAGCCCAATCAGCATCTGTGTACCCATGTACACATATCTCTGTCCCAGTCTCATAGAATAGTCCACAATGCAAATTAGACCTCACATACCTTAATATGCATCTCAATGCATCCAAATGCGGTTTCTGTGGAACCTGCATAAACTGACTCACCAACCCAACAGCATAGCTCAAATCTGGTCTCTGGTGATCATCATACAGATCAAGCTTCCTACTATGCGCCTATACATAGTAGGGTCCTCCAAAATCTCTCCTGAATCTGCACTCAACTTGCCATTCTGATCCAATGGCACTGAGATAGGCTTACAACCTGTCATACCATACTTGGACAACATGTCCAAGCCATACTGTCTCTGCAGTAATCTCAATCCCCAAGAAATATCTGAGCTCCCCAAGATCCTTCATCTCAAACTTCTGTCTAAGCAAGATCTTTACATCAAAGATCTCTGCATCATGGTCCCCAGTAATGATCAAGTCATCTACATAGATGACAACAAGCACAACCCCTCTATCACCATGTCTCACATACAGTGAGAAATCTGCATTGGCTACATGAAAGCCAATAGTGACAAGATATTCAGAAATCTTGTCAGACCATGCTCTTGGTGCTTGTTTTAAGCCATACAAGGCTTTCTTCAACCTGCAAACATGCTCGGGGTGACCCACATCCTCATAACCAGGTGGCTGCAACATATACACCTCTTCTTGCAAATCCCCATGCAAGAATGTATTCTTTACATCCATCTGATGTAAAGACCATTACTTTGATGCAGCCCCACTGCTATCACAACTCTCACTGTTGCCATCTTGGCAACTGGGCTGAAAGTTTCCTCATAATCAATGCCATATGTCTGCGCATATCCTTTGGCTACCAATGTAGCCTTGTACCTGTTTATGCTTCCATCAGTGTTATGTTTTACTTTGTACACCCACTTGCATCCAATGGCTTTCTTGCCTTCAGACAATTGCACTAAATCCCAAGTCTCATTTCCATATAGTGCATCCATCTCCTCATCCATAGCTTTCTCCCAACACACATTTCCAACAGCCTCATCAATGCATGTGGTGGGCTCTACAACCTGCACAACCTTTGCCATATATGCATAGTGATGTGCCACATAACCATCATAAGTAAACCTCTGCTGCACAGGATTCTTCACTCTCCCCCCAGATCTTTGCAGCTTTGCATTCATGGCTTCCATAGCCTTCTTTACATCAGGTGTTCTCATAGCTGGGATCCCAAGCTCCTCATCAAGGCTCATCTCTGAGCCACTAGACTCTCTGTAAGATCCCTGTGTTCCCACCGAGCAACAGATTTGGGTACTAGCAGCGGAAGTAGCACTTCTCGCATGGGACAGGGGTCCCACATTCGGGGCCTCGTCGGATATCCGGACAAGAGACTAATCCGTCAGTTTTTCCAAAACCGGACTCGAAAAAACTTCCCTTACCCAGAAAGCACGGGCGATTCCACCAGGATAACTTTTTACTCTAACGTAGTCAAGACCATTATTGATCAAGCTGATCCGATTGCACCTATAAAGATACTCGGTCAGATCAAGGAAGAAACTTGCACTTGGATCATTGGGATCAACGCTTTTTTCCCCATCAAAGAGGCACAGCCGTTGATTCTTATCCATAGAACAATTACTATCCGGGATTTACTTTATCTATCATAATAACAGAAATTGAGTCTCGATTTACGGATCCATCAGTCCAGCCTAACCCCATCTAGTCCCATGGGTTAGCCAACCGCCCAACCACTGTAGTGATGGGATCCAATTAAGAATTTGGTTAGGTTTTGTCCCGGGTACCAAGGAAAAGAGTTCCAAGGCCCCCTAGCCGGAAGTTCATGCAAAATAAAACTAGTCACACCACTTACGCACCCAATATAAAATTGCCTTTTCACAGATTCAACCAGTTTTAAAACAATCCTTTAATAAAACCATAGTATCACTGATCACAATCTTCCAATTTATCCGGTTGATTCATAATTTTCCATCATTCCTTCATCAGAGTATCTATGGCATCATTGGCAACCAGAACGCTCACCACCTGTCCACGCAGGGGCCTTTTCAATAGTTCCTAGCCCATAATACTCAGCAATATAATCACTTATAAAAATCAAGATGGACTCTCGTTGAAGATCAGCAAGATCAACCAACAGATCCATAAAAAGAGCCATGGACTCATCCATTGAAGACCAGCAAGGTCAATCAACTAGATCCATGCCCGGTTTTAGAAAACAACTCTTACTCCTTGTTCCAATATCTTCCTCGACGCACGCATGGGTATCCTAGGCGACCCAGAGCCCGAGCACCGTATGGTCAGCACCCTCTAGGATCCTTGCAGGTGACCTAGCGCTTCACTCATAGGCCGCTTCCTTGGCCCCTCATCCACCGTACCGGAAGCTCACCATTTAATCGCACCGAGGCTGGTCAAGACCTCGGCCGACCTTGCTACGCGAGACGTCCTCCATTGACTCTCCATCAGCAGTTGCAACTTTATCAGTTAGGTCTCCACGACCTTAATCACAAGACGGTCAAAATGCTTTCCCAGCATTCTTGACATAAAACAGTCATTTACAAACAACATTTACAAACAATTTACAATACAGTTTCTATATTAACTCTCATTTTTCCACATTATCCCTCATCAATCCACATTACTTATTCCATATTCCATTTATATGTATACTCATCCCATCACATCATTTTCCATCTCATCACTTCAGATTCCTTCACATCACATATCATATATTCACATCCATACATATATCCACATCCACATCCACATTCACATCCATACATCCACATCTACATCCATACATCTATTTTCACATCCACATCTACATGCACATTCATGCATCCTCATCCATACATCCATATCTACATGTACATTCACATCCATACATCCACATCTACATGTACATTCACATCCATACATCCACATCTATATGCGTGGCTTAGTAAAGAAATTGACATTGCAAAACTCAAATGAAGCATAATAATTAATGAGGAGAAAGTTAGTGGAGACAAATTAGAAAGATCAAGAACTTGCCATGCCTACTATTATTCAAAATTAATGATAAGGAATTTATATTGTTATCAGATATAAAAATTATTTTCTACTTAAGGGAAGATTACTGCCTCACTCTACAATTACATAGATGACTAAAGATGAGGAGGATTGGGTGGATTATAAGACCAACTTCTCTTATTTTTGACATAGATACAATAAATTATGTTTGTACATCTAAGGCCCTCGGTGTCTTATTTAAGGAAGCTTCAAATTATGCTTGGAATGAACTACCAATAGACGAAGAATTTCTTGCTATTCAAGAGAGGCTATATCTAAAAAATTTCAAAAGATCAACCATACTGGAAGAACAGTCATCTCAGACATGCAAACAAACAATTGCCTTATGGGATGAGTCGAGGGTGAGTCATCTCTAATTAGTAGTAGCAAAAACCAATAGGTATTTCCCAATCTTATTTCCCAACAGACGATTGCCTTATGGGATGAGTCGAGGATGAGTCATCTCTAGTTAGTAGTAGCAAAAACCAGTAGGTATTTCCCAATCTCCAAAAGGTTTTTTTTCCCTTTGTAAAGGAAGGTTATCTAACATGTGGAGAGAAATCTCTAGGGCCCCTTGGATGCCTTTCTATCACACCGTAAGTTACTTCCATAAATTTATAATTAATTTTAATCTAATGGATTATTATTTTTATTTGATTGAGATTGAAGATGCTGATGGATTTCTTGGACGAGATCATGCAAAACAAGGAAGCTTGGTCATTATATGGGTAAAATGAACAAAGAAGTTCTTGCCATTTTTTATTGTAAATACTATGATATCCTTGAGGTTGCATTACTAGTACTTAAGGGAGTTATGAGGTATCTAGATTGGTGTTCCCTCAAATACTCATAGAGATATACTTGTAGAGAAATTTGAAGCCACTAGGATTTTTGGGTATTCACCTAAAATTTGGGTTATGAGATCATCCCAATTTTTAAAATTATACCACACATGCTTTAGCGGCTAATAAGATGCATGTAAATATCTTAGGAGGATGTACAAAATAGAAATTTTTGAGATTTAGAGGTGAGATTGAGTTTACATCTGCTGAAGAATTATCAACATCCTTAAGCAAGCTCAAAGAAAAAAGAAGTTATCGAAAGAGGAAATAATCTTCTTGCTAGCATACCATTAGTGTGTAAACTTTATGTAATTGCCTTAAGACTTATAAGTTTCATAAGACTGAGTTTTTGTGATTCTACTTGAGCTCCAAATTTGTTACTTGATTTATAAATGGTGATAATTAACAACATATCTTATATCTTCATGTGATTCATTAGGGTAGACTTTAACATCTTATGCTCATACCTAATTTCTATTCTTTTGTACCATTGAACAAGTTTCCTCATTAAAAACTTAACAACATGTATTTCACCTCTATGTGATGTTCCCTTTTGAAAACCACATCAAGCTTACCAATGAGATTTTTCCATGCCTTGAGTAGATCATATGATTAAGCTTTCCTCTTTTGGTAAAGTAAGATGCATGAGCCAAAATATTCTACAAAGTAAGGTCCGTATCATAAGTACTTTAAAACTTGTAATTAAAAAAATAAAAACATAATTAGATATAGTTTTATACAAATTTGAAAATGCTCTTACCATGTAGGGGTGATACTACTATGACCCCAAGCTTCTACCATTGATTTGGAAAAGTTTCCAACTCTATTCTTAAAATTTAGTGTATCATCCATTGTAAATGTCATCTTTTGCAAAAGAATTACCAACTGGTCAAGTGCAACCCATACATTTGCCTTTGCCAATTGAGTCTTTCCTCCATTGCTCTTGTCAAAAACAACCATATGCAACTTTTCCATGCATTATATTTCTTTAGCTACTTCATCAATAGATATCCCTTTTCATTTTATTGTGGAGAAATAAAATTTCTTACCTTTTCTCCACCAAACATGGCTTGTTGTGGCAAGGTAAGTTTCCACTGATCTTTTATATCTTTTCATCGTTTTAAATTTCCACTTGACTTTTGTTGTGTAACAACCCAATGTATAACAAAACCTCTTCTACTTTCTTGTATGTCTCTTGCGCATCACTCTGTGGTTGCATCCTATAGGCAAAACATACATACTCATATGCCAACTTGTCAAGCATCCTTTACTATGGCATGTAAAGTGCAAAAGTGAACCCTTGCTTTAAGAGTATCAGTAGAATAGGATCCCACTTTAGATCCAAATAGGCCACTTTTCCCTCGCGTATTATAAGTTGATTATGAGTTGTGGTTTTACGAGTTGGGGCACCCTCCTTTCTTGTCTTTGCAATCCAATTTTTCTTTCCATCCTTTGACTTTTTTCTAGATTTCATGTAATATAGGCATGGAAATTCTGCATTGGATTCACACGACACACCAAACATGTACTTTAAAGTTTTTTAATCTCATAGGAGATGCCATTGTATATTGTATTCAACAAATTCATCTACTTTTAGGACTTCTCCTCTTGTTTGCTGATGTTCAATTACATTTGGTATACTTGTCAAATTAAAGAAAACCTATAATATTTCATGTTCTTATTAAGTTAACTTGACAAGTATAGCACATTTGGTATACTTATCAAGTTAAATAAAACCTTTAATATTTCAAGGTCTTCTTTTGGAGCATCAAAAGTAGCAAGCCACTATATGTCATTTTTTAATTGAACATGAAAATATTCTGAATGCTCTTTTGTGATGTTTAGACTCAATGCTCTATTATTTAGGTTCAAGCTTAGCCTCTCTAATTTTTTCCCTTTGACAATCTCACATTAATCGAGTTTTAATACAAACTTTAATGTACCAACACATTGTTCTTGAACTATCCTTGTATACATCTAGCATAAAAATGGTTGAATTTCATTAGCTTAAATATAACCTCTCACTTACATTTCTAGCACAAAATTGTGGAATTTCATCAACTTAAATATAACCTTTGGCTTACATCACCCTATATACATCTAGCACAAAACTATTGAATTTCATAAACTTAAATATAACCTCTCTCTTATATTTATGTGTATGGCATAGACGCATAGGCTCACCAATGAGCTCCAAAACTTTACCATTCAAAAATTTTCATGCTTTCCCTATATAATATGGTTTTGGGAGAGGAAAAATCATTTTTTTCTTCATAGCCCTCTTAAATCCTTTGTCTAATTGCTTGTAAATAGTAGCATATGCTCTTGAGGCAATCCAAGCTTTATCACATATGCCTTGGCTGTGAATGTCATGGTCACTTCATGCATCTTCTCTCTTATTATATCTTATAACATTGCTTTAGACTTCTTATCTTGGATTATAGACCTTACCATGTCTCTTAGGTTATACAAGAAGGTAAGTCTCTTAGCCACTATATGTGATGAGCTATCCATCTTGAGCATCATTTTCTATTATAAGCATGTGTTGGATATCCTTACAAGCCTTGATTTGTTCGCTTCCATTGTCCACCTCCAATGACCAACCATTGGTTTTACCTTCTTCAAACATGCTCTTGGATCGAATGTAATATTGTTCTCCAACATTCTTTGCATCTTCTTATTCGGTTTCTTAAGAACATGCACCCTCTCACTTAATTCATTATTCTATACCTTTACAATATATGCAATACACCCTGTAAATTTTCACATTCTTTCTCTTTCTCAATTGTGAATTTTAGGGTTATCATCACTTCCTTACTCAATCAACATAGTTTGGGCTTATTTGTAAACATAATGTGTGTGGTTAGAAAGCCTTCTTGTATAACCTAAGAGACTTACATGACCATCACATACATACTTAATAAAGGAGGTTAATCTTGAAAACAAAGGGGGCTATTTTGATAGAGGATCAATAAGATATATAGATCCCTCTACCCATGAATCCACATGCTTTTTCCTTGCATCTCTATTCTCTCGCATTATTAGTTGTTACACCATTGAGATAACCTCAGTCCTCTTATACATAGGTGCATATACTGAGTATCAAGTTAAATGTGAATGTCTCTTTTTTTACTTTGTGTATATGTAACTCCATTAAAATCATCGATATACATAAGAAATTCATAACAACATTGACTCAAAATTAGGTACAATAATCAAAATCATTAAACTTTAAAAATATAATGTTTACCTTAAAACATTAATAAAAGCATAACATATATATCATTAAACAAAATATTTTATTAAATCCTTTAAACAAACAACATTCAAATCTATAAGATTTTAAAAAATAAAGAATACTGACCTCCATAGATTTATTCTTCTTTGAACTTGTAGTGTGATAGAAAAGACCAATGAATAGTAAGATGGTTTTTTGGTTCCAACTCTATGGAACCTAAAAACCAATATACACTTCACCTTTAATCCTTTTTTCTCACCCTAATCTCTACCGCAAATGGGAATATTTATTACCATTAATGTGAGAATGGAGGGAAGAGAGAGAGAGAGAGAGAGAGAGAGAGAGAGAGAGAGAGAGAGAGAGAGAGAGAGAGAGAGAGAGAGAGAGAGAGCTATCCATAGAGAGAGGAGGGAAACTAGAAATTCATACTACAAAGTAAATAGTATTTTAAAACACTAATCAAGAACATAAGATTATTGGAAATAAACCTTACAATCAAAGAATATGCATAGAATTAGTCAAACTAATAGAAATTCAAAATACTAAGCAAGATTACATAAATTATTTAAATCTGGCATATTTAAGGTAGTTAGAATGTTAGTAGGCTCAAAAGGTATCCTTGACTTGGTTGAGGTATGTAATAACAATAAAATATTCAATAAATCTATTATAATATCAATAAAAAGTGGTCCCAAAGAGTACAAAAGAGGAAGAGAGTCAATATCTTAATATTATCTTTTCTCTCTCTTATCTACATGTAAGAGAGAAAGCTCTTAGACGGACCTTTTTGATGCAAAATTTATCTAATTATTCATATTCAAGAGCATACTCTGTCTATTGAATGTCCATTGATCATATGCAATGTCCACATTTACAACCATGGCATAAGAAATTATCTCAAGTACCACATGGATCCCACTTCTCATTGTTTTGATCGAATGACTCTAGCAATATACCGTTCTCCCAATCATTGGGGATAGATTTATAATGGTCATTGTCTACCAATAACATGTTTTGTTTGTTGAACTGTGGATAATGATTCCATAGAGAATCAAGTTTCTTCCTAAAAATTGGTTTTTCCAAGTTCTTGTGTGGATGCCCTAAAATCATACGAGCACTATGAACAATGTTGTTTATGAGAATCGACCTACAACATGAGAAGTGTTGTAAATATGAGTTCAATTATTTATTTAAAATTAGTACTAAAAATAGGGAGATTACTATACCTAAAAAGATTTTACTATGTTTCCATCATCTAGGAAATGCTGCTTCATTGCTCCATCCATGTTGCACGCCATGTGTCAGGCATTTTTTTGAAAGGTCTTTCGGGTCAGTATACATATGGGTGCATGGGGCAGGTGTGAAGAGATTTGTTTGGGAATGCATTGCCAGATGCTCTGGTTTGGGTGGATGCTTTTGGTTTTGGGATGGTTGCAGGCCTGTCCGGTGAGAGGTTCGCTCGGGTTGATTAAAGCTGTTCGACCGCTTGAAGTGTGTGGGCGTCAAAGAAAACAATGGGCACTAAGTGGCATTTGAAAGTGTGGAAAGCATGGGCAAATAAATGTTAATGGGCCAATGTAGCCTGGACATAGTGTGAAAATCAAAAGGAGGTGGCCATCTCTTAGGCATTAGAATAAATAAAATAAAATAAAAGGATTATGTGGCCAGCTAGCAAAGTGGACGTGGAGGTTAATGGAGTTGGCCAGCGCATCTTCTGGAAGAGAAGCGAAGGCGTGGAAGGTATGAGGAGAGGTAGTAAAAGAAGAATAGGCCGCATAGAGGGGGTGGCCCCCGGTTCTGGATTGTGGAGAGCGAAGACGTGAAGGGCTGCTCTCTGGTGCAGTTGCGAGACAGAGAAGCAAGGCGAGTCGGCAGCCTGCAGCACAAGAGGAGAGGCCGCTTCGGAGTTGGAGGTGATGGGCTACGGGGGGCTCTCCAGCGTGGTGGAGGAGCGCAGTGTAGCTGCAGGTATATGAAGTGGAGCCTCCCGTGTGTCAGTCGGGGGTTCCCAGGTGCAGCTGTCGAAGGACTGAAGGGCTGGCAAAGGTCGAGAGGGCCACCTAGTGGAGAGCCTTGGGGGTGTGCGCAGCTGCTGCAGGTGCTTGGGTGATGGAGGCTGCGGAGACAGCAGGCGCAACGGTGATTGTAAAGCGGGCTGGCGTGAGACTGAGAGAGAAACGCCTGGAGAGCTGGCCATCGTGCAGACGCAGGGTGCCAAGTGAAGCTGCTGCTGGTGGGCAGAGGGCGTGAAGACGCCAAAGAGGTAAGTGCAGCCGCTCTAAAGAAGGTGGCTGGCGACTGGTTTTGAAGAGTTGTGAGACAGGTGGGCAGAGGCGACTAGAAAGGAGACGGCAACTTGGAGAGGACAGCCACCAGAAGGCAGAGGCTGGTGGGGCGCTGCCTGTGGGAAAGAGACGGGTGCTGGCATCAAAGGGAGCTGCTAGCGAGGACAAAAGGGATGCAGATAAGCTGTGGGTGAAAGGCAGGCTGGTGTGGGCCGCCTAGGAGACAGGACAGTGGACAGAGTGGGTGCCGAGTGAGATTGAGAGAAAGGTTGGTGTTGCTGCTTGGTGGTGGGCCGGTAGCAAGGCAGATAAGCTGCCTGGGTTTGTTGCGAGCTGGCAGAGGATCAGCACAGAGAGAGAGAGAGAGATGATGGTGAAGCTGCTGCTGACAACACATGCAGAGTAGATGGGCTGCAGAGGACTCGAGGGTTAGCTGGTGTGGGCGCCTTCTGGAGTGAGAGTGGCCGGGTTCATTCTGGTGTGATTGGTACAGCAGGCAGGCGAGTGGTCATGTGGTGATTGGGGATGTGGTGTGTGAGATCCCTGTTCCCACCGAGCAACGGATTCGGGGTACTAGCAGCGGAAGTAGCACTTCTCGCACGGGACAGGGGTCCCACACTCGGGGCCTCGCCCACGGATATCCGGACAAGAGACTAATCCGTCGGTTTGTCCAAAACCGAAACCGGAAAAACTTCCTTTACCTGGAAAGCACGGGCGATTCCACCAAGATAACTCTTTACTCTAACGTAGTCAAGATCATTACTGATCAAACTGATCTGACTACACCTTTAACGGTACTTGGTCAAATCAAGGAAGAACTTGCACTTGGATCATTGGGATCAACGCTTTTTTCCCCATCAAGAGGCACAGCCGTTGATTCCTATCCATAGAACAATTTCTATCCGGATTTACTTCATCTATCGTAATAATAGAAATTAAATCTCGATTTACGGATCCATCAGTCCAGCCTAACCCCATCCGATCCCATGGGTTAGCCAACCGCCCAACCACTGTAGTGATGGGATCCAATTTTGGAATTTGGTTAGGTTTTGTCCCGGGTACCAAGGAAAAGAGTTCCAAGGCCCCCTAGCCGGAAGTTCATGCAAACATAGAACTAGCCACACCACTTACACACCCAATATGAAATTGCCTTTTTCTTAGCATCAACTAACTTTAAAACAATCCTTTAATGAAACCATAGTACCACTGATCACAATCTCCCAATTTATCCAGTTGATTCATAATTTCCCATCATTCCTTCATCAGAGTATCTATGGCATCATTGGCAACTAGAACGCTCACCACCTGTCCACACAGAGGCCGTTTCCATAGTTCCTAGCCCATAATACTCGGCAATATAATCACTTATCAAGATGGACTCTCGTTGAAGATCAGCAAGATCAACCAACAGATCCATATAAAAGAGCCATGGACTCATCCGTTGAGGACCAGCAAGGTCAGTCAACCAGATCCATGCCCGGTTTCACAAAACAACTCTTACTCCTTGTTCCAATATCTTCCTCGACGCACGCGTGGGTATCCTGGGCGACCCAGAGCCCGAGCACCGTATGGTCAGCACCCTCTAGGATCCTTCGCAGGTGACCTAGCGCTTCACTCATAGGCCACTTCCTTGGTCCCTCATCCACCGTACCGGAAGCTCACCATTTAAATCGAACCGAGGCTGGTCAAGACCTCGGCCGACCTTGCTACGCGAGACGTCCTCCATTGACTCTCCGTCAGCAGTTGCAACTTTAACAGTTAGGTCTTCATGACCTTAATCCACAAGATGGTCAAAATGCTTCCCCAGCATTCTTGACATAAAACAGTCATTTACAAACAGTCACAAAATACAGTTTCTAAATCAAACTCTCGTCTTTCCACATTATCCCTCCTTAGTCCACATTACTTATTCCACATTCCATTCAATGTGTACTCATTCTCATCCATTTCCTCATATCGACGACACATTAATTCACATTCACATTCATACATCCACATTTACATGGATACATCCATTTTCACATCCTCATTTATACATCCACATCCCATATCCACATTCATACATACACGTCCATATCCACATCCATACATCCACATTCACATCCACATTCACATTCACATCCACATTCACATCCTCATTTATACATCCACATCCACATCCATATTCACATCCATACATCCACATCTACATGCATACCTCCATTTTCACATCCTCATTTATACATCCACATCCCTTATCTACATTCATACATACACATCCATATCCACATCCACATCCACATTCATATTCACATCCATATATCCACATCTACATGCATACATCCATTATCACGTCCTCATTCATACATCCACATCCACATACATACATACATCCACATCCACATACATACATACATCCACATCCATATTCCCATTCACATCTATACATCCACATCTACATCCACATACATACATACATCCACATCCACATTCCCATTCACATCTATACATCCACATCTACATCCACATTCATATACATCCACATCCACATTCCCATTCACATCTACATCCACATTCATACATACATCCACATCCACATTCCCATTCACATCTATACATCCACATCTACATCCACATTCACATCTATGCATATACATCTTCATGCATACATCCATTTTCACATTCATACATCCACTTTCACATTCATACATCCATACTCCCATCTCCACATCCACACATCCACATACATACATCCATTTCCACATTCCCATTCATGTAACCCCATATGTCTTCACATCTAATCTTTTACATCACACCCATTCTCGCCCTATCACAACCCATATACATCCTATTCTATCACATACACTTCTTACCTCATCCCATACACATCTTATCACATCCTATCACTTTCCATACGCATCTTATCAATTCTTATCACATCTCATACACCTCTTATCACATCTTATCACATTTCATATCTTAAAAAAAAAAAAAAGAGAATTCCTATATTTAATATAAGATTTCTCTACACATTTATTTATACATAAATTCCATTTAAGGAGACTAACACTTTCGAAATTAAAATCAATCTTTTATGCATCTTCTTATGCATAAATTCAGTTTGGTAGGAAATTACACTTTTAGAATAAAAGAATTTCTCTTATGCATCTAAGTTAAACATAAAATCCATTTATGAGGAAAATCACACTTTTAGTATAAAAAGAATATCTTTTATGCATACCTATATGCATGAAATCCAATATGATAAAAGTAACACTTTTGATATAAAAATTTTTCCTTTATGCATACTTCTATGCATGAAAATTAAAAATGATAAAAGTAACACTTTTGATATAAAAAATTTTCCTTTATGCATACTTCTATGCATGAAAATTAAAAATGATAAAAGTAACACTTTTGATATAAAATTTTTTCCTTTATGCATACTTCTATGCATGAAAATTAAAAATGATAAAAGTAACACTTTTGATATAAAATTTTTTCCTTTATGCATACTTCTATGCATGAAAATTAAAAATGATAAAAGTAACACTTTTGATATAAAAATTTTTCCTTTATGCATACTTCTATGCATGAAAATTAAAAATGATAAAAGTAACACTTTTGATATAAAAAAAATTTCTTTTATGCATACTTCTATGCATGAAAATTAAAAATGATAAAAATAACACTTTTGATATAAAAATTTATCCATTATGCATACTTCTATGCATGAAATAAAAATGGTAAAAATAACACTTTTGATATAAAAATTTATCCTTTATGCATAATATTAAAATTCAATTTCTCCATGATTATAATGAAATTCTTTCAATTAGTCTAGGATGATGATTCCTAGAATATGGTAGGAAGTCCTCTTTTTATGCTTTGAATGAAAATTTTTTATGCATAATTTTTATAAAAATTTTGCCATAGCTCCGCTGCTATGACTGATAAATCTCAATTTTTCTAAGGGATAAAGCTTATCATTAAGAAAATAATTAAAATGATTCTCTAATTGGATCCTTAATCCATAATGGATTGAATCATCAATATACATAAACTAATAAAAGCATAAGAAAAAGCCATTAATTTGGCCTCAAGCATAGCTTTATCTTGGGTTAAGGAAAAGCTTTATGAAAAGCTTGATTTGGATTGAGAATGGGTCATGAGTATGACCATTTCTTGAGTGAGAGAGAGAATTTACATAAGAATCATTAGAATTTAAACATAAATGAAAATTAACTTCAATAGCATTTATTAAATTATGTAACTCTTCACTACTATTCAAACTTCAATAGCATTAAAAAAAAAACCATACCAATTAAACTTCTCAAGCTTGAGAGGGGTTGAGAAGAGAGAAACATTGAGAAATTATAGAAAGATGAATATTCACTAATTACCTTACAACTTGCTTGATTCTTTGTTCATGGTAGAGGCCCCCAACCAATCAATTGGTTAAGTATGTTGATGGAGCCACTAATGGGGATTGAAGAAAGAGGGAAGCTCCAAAAACTAGTGAATTATTAAATGAATTCACAGTTCTTGGCTTAGGTGGAGTAGAGTAACGATGCATAAACACTAACTATTTTTCAACAAGGGGGAGGCTTCTATTTATAGAAAAAATTGAGCTCCTAACCAAACAAACTGATTCTAGAATTTTCCAAATCAGTTTGGTCAATTTTTGACCATTTTTAGGTCAGTTAAGCTAACTTTTTGGAACTAGACTTGAATGAGGAGAGAGGAGAGATGAAATATCTCAATTTTTATGAGTTTAAAACTCATTCAAGTATGTGAAATATGCACCTCCTTTAAAGAACTCCCCTTCCTTACATATGTGTCATACTGGAATCATTTTAATATTGCTCATAGTTTTTTTACTAATAAACCTTGTACATTTTCAACTCTTCATCTTATGTGAAATATGCACCTCCTTTAAAGAACTCCCCTTCCTTACATATGTGTCATAATGGAATCATTTTAATATTGCTCATAGTTTTTTATTAATAAACCTTGTACATTTTCAACTCTTCATCTTATGTGAAATATGCACCTCCTTTAAAGAACTCCCCTTCCTTACATATGTGTCATAATGGAATCATTTTAATATTGCTCATAGTTTTTTATTAATAAACCTTGTACATTTTCAACTCTTCATCTTATGTGAGCATTTAAGGGACTCCCCTTCCTTACATATGTGTCATAATAAAATCATTATTCCCAAAATATCTCATATTTTTAATATTGCTCATAGTTTTTTACTAATAAACCTTGTACATTTTCAACTCTTCACCTTATGTGAGCATTTACTCATTTTTGGGTATCTTCTTTTTTACAAATTGGATTTATCTACTCCCTACACATGGATTGATGCTATTGGCCCATAGGAACCTTAATTGGACCATAGTCTAAAGATTTCTGAAAATCTAGACCCTTAGACTAAGGTTCTTTATACCTATTTCCAATTAATTCCAATTGCACATTGGAAAATCCTTTTTGAACTTCTGTTTCAGGGAAACTCATCTGAATTATAAGAGATATTTTTCCATCCAAAAATATTCAAAATCTGAATATTCTCTCTCTAGAATATTTTCTCTCTCTAGGCTAAAATAGTTAGAAACAAGGCCTTTATATTTCTGAAGAGGGGTTGATTACAGGGGAAGATACTAGACATCAAAAAGGGGTTGGGAGAGGAATCTTACATTCTACCCCACTTAAAAAACGCGAGATGTCCTCATCTCGCAACTTGTGATAATTTCGCAAGATTCACGAATATGAGACTTAGAGAAAAATTTTAATCAAGATTAACCACCAAGATAAGTCTTAAAGAGAGCAAGATTCAAAATACGAACAAGATTTAAACTTTATTCATTCTCGGAACTTATACAGTAAAGATAGAGGAACTCTTTACACTTCCATAAGCCCGTCCATCATATGGTCACAAAAGCAGTCCTCACAAGCTGCACAAGTATAAGGTAACTCATCTATGGGAATGATTCTGTTGGTTATTGCTGCGCCTATCTCAGTGGTATGAGGTGTTCTAACAAAAGGACCTCTGAGAGGCAAGCCAAAAACGGGGTAAAGGCATATCTTCTCATGAGGAAGAAAACACGCCAGTAAGAAGACCCGCTCAGAAAACCCAGGATGCCTTGATCTCATGACGCAGTAGTATCGGGGACCCAAACCCAAAGCTTCAATAACCATGGCCAAGCGGACATTGTTACGAAAGTGCTGCTGACCCCAGGGTGTTACCCTAGTTATGTCTTGATAGGTCCGCCATTTTGTCTGCGCTACAGAAGTTCCCAAGTGAGGGAAAAGTGAGCGCTCATACTGTTCTATAAAATCTTTCTTCACAGAATCCCTTGCGTCTTGAAGGTGAGAAATCATCATGGATAAAACTAATTCTTGTTGCCAAGCCATGAAGGAGATTAAGAAAGAAAGAAGATCGATGGAAGTAAGATTACTGTGAAGGACAAGTAAAAGTTGCAACTTATATAAAGGAAGGAGCTAGCGTAACTTAGAAGCCAACGGTAACTTGCCACTGAAGTTTTACCGTCTTTCCATGATTTGGGTTTGGCACATTTTTCTATAGAAGGCATTCAGAAACTTGAGATGAGGAGATAAAAGAAGTTCGTAAGCTAAATCACCTACTTTCTTTGGTCCACAATATCTGGGAGATAACTTCTTATACTTCCCAAGAGATAAAGAACTTCTTTTGGGCCGTACTCGAGACCAAAACCTTGATATCCAAAACATCGATTCTCACTTCTGAACTCGTTGTTCTGAATCCTTAAAACAGGTGGGACTCTTGAGAAGTATTCAAGAAAAAGGTTCTTCCTTTTTTAAACAGAATCTTTCTTTTATTTTAGAGAGAGAATAATTATAAGATCAGAAAGGGAGATTCTTACTCCTGTATACCTCTAAGGCTGGGGGAGGAATCTTACATTCTACCCCACTTAAAAGGTGCAAGATGTCCTCATCTCGCAAGTAGAGGACAACTTTTTTGCTTAAAATCCAATTTATTCTGGGGTTCCTTATATTCCGGTCAACCCAACAGAATATGGGGATAAATATCCCTTATATAGAATTCATCATTAAATAACAATTCATTCAAATCATATCATTCATATCTTTAACACGATATTGGTCCATTAGACCGAAAATTTCCTTCTGAACATTCCTCCATGGAATTTAAGTTAAGCAAGTTGTCAATTTGTCATCCCTTAACTTGATCTACCGTCTCAAGTATTAACAGTAGCAATTTGACAACATAATCCACTAATCTCATAGTGATTTGCTGAATCATTTTTATCATTTATCATTACAGGGACTCGTCCCAATCATCCACATTGTGGTTTCGCTCAGCTTATTACATTTCAACCCATTTTCAAGGATCATCATTTTTCAATCAGAATCCAAATCAATTCATCAGTTCCCAAACAGAATTAAAAATCATATCAACCACATTCAAAATCATCATCTGGATAGCATTAACGCTTATAATTTCAAGTCTTAGATTTACTCGTATATACTGTCGGTAAAGAGCTGCAGTTATACCCTCGGTATATACGGATAGTCATGATACTCGAAACTATAAGGTAAATACCATCATGTCTAGGTCTCAAGCAAGTCAGGGTTCCATACAATTGCGGTACTTCCAATTGAAGACCCAATTACTAATTTACGAATTTCAATTTGAATTAACAATTTGTATGAATTATATCAAACAATTACAACCTTTTTGTGCGTCTTGATAAACTTTTGACATAATTTGCTCCTCAGTTGATCTTATTGGAGATCTATGACTTAAGTCTGATAAATAGATTTTTCTTTATCCGATCGTCCGTTAAAAAAAAACATTTGTATATTTATATACAAGTTGCAATAATTACATAGAGTGGCTCGGCTCCAAAATTCAAAATCTCTTCGAGAGACGCATAAGACGACGGTACTGGGCCATAGTCATGCCCTGTTACATAAGTTCTCTAACTACGAAGGGAGCTATTATTTTCTCCTTAGGGATAAATCGACTAAGGAGTTTATAAACTCGACATGAAAGTCTGAAATTTCGAGGTGTCGAATGATATAGAATGACACCACGCACCATTTTCAGCTTTAACAGGATCATAGTCAATGAGAGATTCTGCCACAGCATTGTATGGTGGTTGCAATGGGCGTGGACATATTGCCCTGCAAACCACTTATATTGTATTCTCTCCGCTGGGGTAGGAAAATATAAATCCGCGAAATGGCGTGCGAGTCTTGCTCGGCTTGTTTGAGTTGAAGCGGAAGAGATGAGATGCTCGAAGGCAAATGCAATCATATCTTGAGACTGGGTGAGGTCGGGAATACCAGATAAATGGGGAACTTCCATCTATAAAAACAATTTCTTTGATTAAAATATCTTCATTAAAGAAGCTTACGGAATGAAAATACATTATGAAAATGCTGTTTCTGAATTCTTATTACCAATTTCAGATAAGAATTTAATTATCTTTATTAGCTTTCAATTTCGCTCTGATACCAACTGTGAGATCCCTGTTCCCACCGAGCAACGGATTCGGGGTACTAGCAGCGGAAGTAGCACTTCTCGCACGGGACAGGGGTCCCACACTCGGGGCCTCGCCCACGGATATCCGGACAAGAGACTAATCCGTCGGTTTGTCCAAAACCGAAACCGGAAAAACTTCCTTTACCTGGAAAGCACGGGCGATTCCACCAAGATAACTCTTTACTCTAACGTAGTCAAGATCATTACTGATCAAACTGATCTGACTACACCTTTAACGGTACTTGGTCAAATCAAGGAAGAACTTGCACTTGGATCATTGGGATCAACGCTTTTTTCCCCATCAAGAGGCACAGCCGTTGATTCCTATCCATAGAACAATTTCTATCCGGATTTACTTCATCTATCGTAATAATAGAAATTAAATCTCGATTTACGGATCCATCAGTCCAGCCTAACCCCATCCGATCCCATGGGTTAGCCAACCGCCCAACCACTGTAGTGATGGGATCCAATTTTGGAATTTGGTTAGGTTTTGTCCCGGGTACCAAGGAAAAGAGTTCCAAGGCCCCCTAGCCGGAAGTTCATGCAAACATAGAACTAGCCACACCACTTACACACCCAATATGAAATTGCCTTTTTCTTAGCATCAACTAACTTTAAAACAATCCTTTAATGAAACCATAGTACCACTGATCACAATCTCCCAATTTATCCAGTTGATTCATAATTTCCCATCATTCCTTCATCAGAGTATCTATGGCATCATTGGCAACTAGAACGCTCACCACCTGTCCACACAGAGGCCGTTTCCATAGTTCCTAGCCCATAATACTCGGCAATATAATCACTTATCAAGATGGACTCTCGTTGAAGATCAGCAAGATCAACCAACAGATCCATATAAAAGAGCCATGGACTCATCCGTTGAGGACCAGCAAGGTCAGTCAACCAGATCCATGCCCGGTTTCACAAAACAACTCTTACTCCTTGTTCCAATATCTTCCTCGACGCACGCGTGGGTATCCTGGGTGACCCAGAGCCCGAGCACCATATGGTCAGCACCCTCTAGGATCCTTCGCAGGTGACCTAGTGCTTCACTCATAGGCCGCTTCCTTGGTCCCTCATCCACCGTACCGGAAGCTCACCATTTAAATCGAACCGAGGCTGGTCAAGACCTCGGCCGACCTTGCTACGCGAGACGTCCTCCATTGACTCTCCGTCAGCAGTTGCAACTTTAACAGTTAGGTCTTCATGACCTTAATCCACAAGATGGTCAAAATGCTTCCCCAGCATTCTTGACATAAAACAGTCATTTACAAACAGTCACAAAATACAGTTTCTAAATCAAACTCTCGTCTTTCCACATTATCCCTCCTTAGTCCACATTACTTATTCCACATTCCATTCAATGTGTACTCATTCTCATCCATTTCCTCATATCGACGACACATTAATTCACATTCACATTCATACATCCACATTTACATGGATACATCCATTTTCACATCCTCATTTATACATCCACATCCCATATCCACATTCATACATACACATCCATATCCACATCCATACATCCACATTCACATCCACATTCACATTCACATCCACATTCACATCCTCATTTATACATCCACATCCACATCCATATTCACATCCATACATCCACATCTACATGCATACCTCCATTTTCACATCCTCATTTATACATCCACATCCCTTATCTACATTCATACATACACATCCATATCCACATCCACATCCACATTCATATTCACATCCATATATCCACATCTACATGCATACATCCATTATCACGTCCTCATTCATACATCCACATCCACATACATACATACATCCACATCCACATACATACATACATCCACATCCATATTCCCATTCACATCTATACATCCACATCTACATCCACATACATACATACATCCACATCCACATTCCCATTCACATCTATACATCCACATCTACATCCACATTCATATACATCCACATCCACATTCCCATTCACATCTACATCCACATTCATACATACATCCACATCCACATTCCCATTCACATCTATACATCCACATCTACATCCACATTCACATCTATGCATATACATCTTCATGCATACATCCATTTTCACATTCATACATCCACTTTCACATTCATACATCCATACTCCCATCTCCACATCCACACATCCACATACATACATCCATTTCCACATTCCCATTCATGTAACCCCATATGTCTTCACATCTAATCTTTTACATCACACCCATTCTCGCCCTATCACAACCCATATACATCCTATTCTATCACATACACTTCTTACCTCATCCCATACACATCTTATCACATCCTATCACTTTCCATACGCATCTTATCAATTCTTATCACATCTCATACACCTCTTATCACATCTTATCACATTTCATATCTTAAAAAAAAAAAAAAAGAGAATTCCTATATTTAATATAAGATTTCTCTACACATTTATTTATACATAAATTCCATTTAAGGAGACTAACACTTTCGAAATTAAAATCAATCTTTTATGCATCTTCTTATGCATAAATTCAGTTTGGTAGGAAATTACACTTTTAGAATAAAAGAATTTCTCTTATGCATCTAAGTTAAACATAAAATCCATTTATGAGGAAAATCACACTTTTAGTATAAAAAGAATATCTTTTATGCATACCTATATGCATGAAATCCAATATGATAAAAGTAACACTTTTGATATAAAAATTTTTTCTTTATGCATACTTCTATACATGAAAATTAAAAATGATAAAAGTAACACTTTTGATATAAAAAATTTTCCTTTATGCATACTTCTATGCATGAAAATTAAAAATGATAAAAGTAACACTTTTGATATAAAATTTTTTCCTTTATGCATACTTCTATGCATGAAAATTAAAAATGATAAAAGTAACACTTTTGATATAAAATTTTTTCCTTTATGCATACTTCTATGCATGAAAATTAAAAATGATAAAAGTAACACTTTTGATATAAAAATTTTTCCTTTATGCATACTTCTATGCATGAAAATTAAAAATGATAAAAGTAACACTTTTGATATAAAAAAAATTTCTTTTATGCATACTTCTATGCATGAAAATTAAAAATGATAAAAATAACACTTTTGATATAAAAATTTATCCATTATGCATACTTCTATGCATGAAATAAAAATGGTAAAAATAACACTTTTGATATAAAAATTTATCCTTTATGCATAATATTAAAATTCAATTTCTCCATGATTATAATGAAATTCTTTCAATTAGTCTAGGATGATGATTCCTAGAATATGGTAGGAAGTCCTCTTTTTATGCTTTGAATGAAAATTTTTTATGCATAATTTTTATAAAAATTTTGCCATAGCTCCGCTGCTATGACTGATAAATCTCAATTTTTCTAAGGGATAAAGCTTATCATTAAGAAAATAATTAAAATGATTCTCTAATTGGATCCTTAATCCATAATGGATTGAATCATCAATATACATAAACTAATAAAAGCATAAGAAAAAGCCATTAATTTGGCCTCAAGCATAGCTTTATCTTGGGTTAAGGAAAAGCTTTATGAAAAGCTTGATTTGGATTGAGAATGGGTCATGAGTATGACCATTTCTTGAGTGAGAGAGAGAATTTACATAAGAATCATTAGAATTTAAACATAAATGAAAATTAACTTCAATAGCATTTATTAAATTATGTAACTCTTCACTACTATTCAAACTTCAATAGCATTTAAAAAAAAACCATACCAATTAAACTTCTCAAGCTTGAGAGGGGTTGAGAAGAGAGAAACATTGAGAAATTATAGAAAGATGAATATTCACTAATTACCTTACAACTTGCTTGATTCTTTATTCATGGTAGAGGCCCCCAACCAATCAATTGGTTAAGTATGTTGATGGAGCCACTAATGGGGATTGAAGAAAGAGGGAAGCTCCAAAAACTAGTGAATTATTAAATGAATTCACAGTTCTTGGCTTAGGTGGAGTAGAGTAACGATGCATAAACACTAACTATTTTTCAACAAGGGGGAGGCTTCTATTTATAGAAAAAATTGAGCTCCTAACCAAACAAACTGATTCTAGAATTTTCCAAATCAGTTTGGTCAATTTTTGACCATTTTTAGGTCAGTTAAGCTAACTTTTTGGAACTAGACTTGAATGAGGAGAGAGAAGAGATGAAATATCTCAATTTTTATGAGTTTAAAACTCATTCAAGTATGTGAAATATGCACCTCCTTTAAAGAACTCCCCTTCCTTACATATGTGTCATACTGGAATCATTTTAATATTGCTCATAGTTTTTTTACTAATAAACCTTGTACATTTTCAACTCTTCATCTTATGTGAAATATGCACCTCCTTTAAAGAACTCCCCTTCCTTACATATGTGTCATAATGGAATCATTTTAATATTGCTCATAGTTTTTTATTAATAAACCTTGTACATTTTCAACTCTTCATCTTATGTGAAATATGCACCTCCTTTAAAGAACTCCCCTTCCTTACATATGTGTCATAATGGAATCATTTTAATATTGCTCATAGTTTTTTATTAATAAACCTTGTACATTTTCAACTCTTCATCTTATGTGAGCATTTAAGGGACTCCCCTTCCTTACATATGTGTCATAATAAAATCATTATTCCCAAAATATCTCATATTTTTAATATTGCTCATAGTTTTTTACTAATAAACCTTGTACATTTTCAACTCTTCACCTTATGTGAGCATTTACTCATTTTTGGGTATCTTCTTTTTTACAAATTGGATTTATCTACTCCCTACACATGGATTGATGCTATTGGCCCATAGGAACCTTAATTGGACCATAGTCTAAAGATTTCTGAAAATCTAGACCCTTAGACTAAGGTTCTTTATACCTATTTCCAATTAATTCCAATTGCACATTGGAAAATCCTTTTTGAACTTCTGTTTCAGGGAAACTCATCTGAATTATAAGAGATATTTTTCCATCCAAAAATATTCAAAATCTGAATATTCTCTCTCTAGAATATTTTCTCTCTCTAGGCTAAAATAGTTAGAAACAAGGCCTTTATATTTCTGAAGAGGGGTTGATTACAGGGGAAGATACTAGACATCAAAAAGGGGTTGGGAGAGGAATCTTACATGGTGTATCCTCGGCTGAAAGGCCTGAGTGAGTGTGTGTTTGTGAGTTATGTGAGTAAGGCTTCTGTGTCGGGGAGAAGCTTGTATAATGTTTTGATCTGGGAATATATTGCTGGGTGGTTGTTTTGTCTACGGTGCCCCTGTTTTTGCTGTAAGTCTGGCGTGGGTTGGGTGGTGAAGTGCGAGAATTAATCCAGCCGGTGGCTGGTGGTGCCCCCGTTCGTGTGTGTGTATTCCAAGTTTGCGAGGTGGAAGGGCTATAGAGGCAGGGTTTTCTTTCTTTTTTTCACCTCACATCCTTCTAGTGCCCCCACTGAGGAGTGGCTCTGGCGTTGTTCTTTGCCTAGAAGGGCGTGTGTTCCATTGAGGAGAGCTCAGGGATTGGTACAGGTTGTCATGATGTGGTCTTATCTGGAGTTTCATGGCAGGAAGGGTGAAGATGTGTGTGACTTTTTGGAGCAGATGGAGCTGGCATGCATTAGCAATCATGTGACAGATGAAGAGCGGGTTCTGAGGCTGATAAAGATTTTCTTGAAGGGAGATGCCCGAAGCTGGCTTAAGGATTTTGAAGCATAGGATGCTGGTGTTTTGACCTTGGATAGGTTGAAGGAAGGCCTTTTGGAGCGTTTTCAGCAAGTGGAGGATGCTAGTATGCTTTGGCAGGAGTTGAGCATCTTGAAGCAGGTACATGGGCAATCACTGGACGATTTTGTGAAGGTATTTACATGTTTATGGAGTAAGTGGTGTATGACATTAAAGCAGGAAGTTCCTCCTATGTTTTTGAAAAAGAGCTTGTTTATTGATGGTTTGCTACCCCATTTAAAGATCAAGGTTGAGTTGAAGAATCCCAGGTCGTTTGATGATGCAGTTAGGATTGCTAGGGAAAAGGAAGGCAAGATTTTGAAGCAGATGGAGATGGGTATTTATCCCTATGAAGGTGTTGTGTCTGTGAGAGATATGCAGGTAAATTTGGTTGAGGTGGATAAGAATCCTATGCAAAGTTTGATTAAACAAGAACCTCAAGGGCCAATACAGGTACAAAGGGGGATGTTCTATATGCCTTCTGATTTTTTTCCAAAGTTTTTGAAGCATGTGCAGGTGGATGAAAAGCAAGTAAAGCAGGATGAGGAATTTGGGTCAAGGTTTGAGACTGTTGCAGATGAGGAGTTGCCAGTGGATTCTTCCGGTGGGGAAGTTGTGGCTGTACATGACAATGATCTGGAAGATATGCATGTTGGCAAGCCGAATGAAGATTTAGGATCACAGGCTGAGTCTTTTGCAGGTGAAGAGTTGTTAAGGGACTCTCCTTTGGTAATGGATGTCATGGCTACGAAAGGTAGCGATGTGGAAAGCTTGGTTGACGATCCTTCAAGTGTTGAGAGTGATAGTATACAGGTACATGAAAGTGAAGACTTGGATGATACTTTGGAATTTGCAGATGATGAGCGGGAAGATGAGCCGGACACAAAAAGTCCTGAAGATAACTCTAGCAGGGAGGAGGATGGGGTAGAGATTGCTAGTGAGATTGTTATTGAGAATGTTGGTGATGTGGATGTTCAAAACAGGGAGGACGACCTTGTTATCATTGATTTTCTTGGGCAATTGAATGATGATCCAGTACCTGTGATGGAAAAGGTGGATGTTTTGTCATGGGATGCTTCATGTGAAGAAGAGTCTTTGGACAACAGTGACACCTGGGGGGTTGGCAATGCCGTAGAAGGCTATCAGCTAGAAGAGCGTGAAAATGAGAGTTCGATCGATAATGATGCGAAGCTCGATGCTATCCTAGATGGTGTACTCCAAGACCTGGTATGCTTGGGGGAATTGGAAGCCAAGCAAGTGAGTGGGTGTTCTGGGAGTTTGAAGGTTGATGAAACTGTGGGGCAATTAGCTTGCGAGCTTGGAATTCCCTATATGGATGCAGACATGGTTGTGAGTGTATCAAAGGCTTCTATGCATGTGGCTGAGATGTTGAAGACAAAGGCCATGGTTGAAAAAGATGCTGAAAAGATTGAATTGGAGGATGATGTTGTGATGCCTGTCTTGGAGAGCACTGAGGCACCTTTGGATGCTCCTATGGTGGAGAATGATGATATGCTTGTGTGTGAAAATGTAAAGGTTGAGACTTGGGCCTCTCAAATGTTGTTGAATTGGATGTTAGCTGTTGTGATGCCGCAAGTGTTGAGAACTAAACTGTATATTGTAGGAGAAATGCTATATCAAGGTCTGTCTCGAGAGCAGGTGCCTATAGATGACGATGTATGGAGAGAGACTATGGACGCTTATGAAGAGATGGATGAAAGTGATTTTGGAGCACATGTGGTTGACGTGTGGTGTGCTTTGATGCCACTTTTTTGGAAGAATGTTATGAAGGTGGATGATGGATTGAAGCAGTTTCCTTTTGATCCAAGTGGCTGAGTTTTTTGATGGCAATTTGGAGTTTTGTACATAAGGTTGTACATATTGTGTATGAGTGTAGATGCTTTTTGCTGCTGAGCATGAATGCTCTAGCAGGCTGGGGGGTTGGCAAAGTATGTCAGGCGTTTTTTTGAAAGGTCTTTCGGGTCAGTGTACATATGGGTGCATGGCAGGTGTGAAGAGATTTGTTTGGGAATGCATTGTTGGATGCTCTGGGTGGATGCTTTTGGTTTTGGGCTGGTTGCAGGCCTGTCCGGTGAGAGGTTCGCTGGGGTTGATTAAAGCTGTTCGACCGCTTGAAGTGTGTGGGCGTCAAAGAAAAGAATGGGCACTAGGTGGCATTTGAAAGTGTGGAAAGCATGGGCAAATAAATGTTAATGGGCCAATGTAGCCTGGACATAGTGTGAAAATCAAAAGGAGGTGGCCATCTCTTAGGCATTAGAATAAATAAAATAAAATAAAAGGATTATGTGGCCAGCTAGCAAAGAGGACGTGGAGGTTAATGGAGTTGGCCAGCGCATCTTCTGGAAGAGAAGCGAAGGTGTGGAAGGTGCGAGGAGAGGTAGTAAAAGAAGAATAGGCCGCATAGAGGGGGTGGCCCCCGGTTCTGGATTGTGGAGAGCGAAGACGTGAAGGGCTGCTCTCTGGTGCAGTTGCGAGACAGAGAAGCAAGGCGAGTCGGCAGCCTGCAGCACAAGAGGAGAGGCCGCTTCGGAGTTGGAGGTGATGGGCTACGCGGGGGGCTCTCCAGCGTGGTGGAGGAGCGCAGTGTAGCTGCTGCAGGTATATGAAGTGGAGCCTCCCGTGTGTCAGTCGGGGGTTCCTAGGCGCAGCTGTCGAAGGACTGAAGGGCTGGCAAAGGTCGAGAGGGCCACCTAGTGGAGAGCCTGGGGTGTGCGCAGCTGCTGCAGGTGCCTGGGTGATGGAGGCTGCGGAGACAGCAGGCGCAACGGTGATTGTAAAGCGGGCTGGCGTGAGACTGAGAGAGAAACGCCTGGAGAGCTGGCCATCGTGCAGACGCAGGGTGCCGAGTGAAGCTGCTGCTGGTGGGCAGAGGGCGTGAAGACGCCAAAGAGGTAAGTGCAGCCGCTCTAAAGAAGGTGGCTGGCGACTGGTTTTGAAGAGTTGTGAGACAGGTGGGCAGAGGTGACTAGAAAGGAGACGGCAACTTGGAGAGGACAGCCAGAAGGCAGAGGCTGGTGGGGCGCTGCCTGTGGGAAAGAGACGGGTGCTGGCATCAAAGGGAGCTGCTAGCGAGGACAAAAGGGATGCAGATAAGCTGCGGGTGAAAGGCAGGCTGGTGTGGGCCGCCTAGGAGACAGGACAGTGGATAGAGTGGGTGCCGAGTGAGATTGAGAGAAAGGTTGGTGTTGCTGCTTGGTGGTGGGCCGGTAGCAAGGCAGATAAGCTGCCTGGGTTTGTTGCGAGCTGGCAGAGGATCAGCACAGAGAGAGAGAGAGAGATGATGGTGAAGCTGCTGCTGACGACACATGCAGAGTAGATGGGCTGCAGAGGACTCGAGGGTTAGCTGGTGTGGGCGCCTTCTGGAGTGAGAGTGGCCGGGTTCATTCTGGTGTGATTGGTACAGCAGGCAGGCGAGTGGTTATGTGGTGATTGGGGATGTGGTGTATCCTCGGCTGAAAGGCCTGAGTGAGTGTGTGTTTGTGAGTTGTGTGAGTAAGGCTTCTGTGTCGGGAGAAGCTTGTATAATGTTTTGATCTGGGAATATATTGTTGGGTGGTTGTTTTGTCTACGGTGCCCCTGTTTTTGCTGTAAGTCTGCTGGCGTGGGTTGGGTGGTGAAGTGTGAGAATTGTTCCAGCCGGTGGCTGGTGGTGCCATTCGTGTGTGTGTATTCCAAGTTTGCGAGGTGGAAGGGCTATAGAGGCAGGGTTTTCTTTCTTTTTTTCACCTCACACCATGCAACTGGTCCATGTCATTAGGTGGAAATGTTCATAGCACCAAATCGAAAACTTCTTAGTATCTAGTCTTATTATAAGCACCGGCTATTTATTATTGTGAATCATTTGAAAGTCTCTACATTGTATGTGCTCTTCTGGGAGAACTCTTGCATACCTATACAACCATTAACTTTTAGACACTTAGATATGCCATGCTTTACAACTAGGAGACTCTCATAGATAGTTGTCTATATATTATGGTGATATATAGGGCTAGAGCTATATGTCATATGTTACATAGAACTACTAAATACCTTTTAGACACTTAGATATGACTTACTTTACAATAGATAGACATTCTAAAGGATCTTTCTAGTAGTTATATAAAGCAAGGCTAGAGCTATATGTTATATGTTACATAGCATAAATATTACCTTTGACACTTAGATATGCTATGATTTGTAGGCTGGGAGACAATCCTATATAGCTATCTAGTAGTGCTATATTACTGTACACCATTGCTATATAGTAGTGATATATAGCAGTGCTATATAGAAGGGCAAGAGATATATGTTATATGTTACATAGCACTACTACATAGCTTGGATTATATCTGTTTACTAGTAGTCCATTCATGTCCAGTGCTAGTAGCTAATGTTTTCATTCAGAAAGAGGAATAACCATTGATTCTGGATTATATCTATTTACCAGTAGTCCATTCATGTCCAGTACTAGTAGCTATTTTTTCATTCAAAAAGAGGAATATTCATTGATTCAAGAGTCACAAAGAACACTTCATCTCAGTAGCAGCAGAATTGCTGGTCTTCACCCTATCTGCCCTTCACATATCTTCACCTTGTTAACCCTTCACATGGTCTTCACCCTATTTATCCTCCACATGTTCCATTAGAAGAATCCTCATTTTCATCTGAATCATCATCTAGCAACCCCATCGCCTTGAGTATAAGGTCACTATTCACATAAGTTGTATACTTGAATATCATCTACTTAGATAACCCTCTAACAGATGATGTTCTTGTTTCATCAACTTTAGAGCATGTAGAAGGTTTTTTATCAGCATTTGTCTTAGTAGGTAGCAAAATTCTTGGTATTCACCCTATCTACCCTTCACATGGTCTTCACGTTATATTGACCCTTCCCCTTCACATGGTCTTCACCCTGCTTATCCCCTTCACATGGTCTTCACCCTGCTTATCCTCCACATGCTCCATCAGAAGCATCCTCATCTTCATCCGAATCATCATCCAACAACCCCATCGTCTCAAGTATAAAGTCACTATTCACATAAGTTGTAATACTTGAATATCATCTCCTTAGATAACCCTCTTCCAAATGATGTTCTTGTTTCATCAATTCTAGGGCATGTAGAAGGTTTTTTATCAGCATCCACACAATTGAATATGCTAGGCTGTTCAACATCCACATTTTGATCCACAAGCCCAAAATCCACATGGTTAATTATCCTAGGTGTTTCAACCTCATCCATATTCCCAACAATCAACATGGTCGGTAGGAGGCTTTGGTTAGTATCCACATAAGTAGACTCTACAATATCCTCAAGTTGCTCACCAATCCCAGGTTGAACCTTGAAATCTTCTTTGACAATATCTGAGGAAGTTGTTGAGCATTGTCATCTGTTTTCAGCCAAATGCCCAACATCTACATAGTTAGATTTCCCATGATGTTATTCAACATTGTTCCACGGGAACACTCACGGGAACACGGATTATGGAAGGAGGCCGGAAGCAATTAATGTGAGAGAGCGGGATTGTAGCCATGGGAACATGAAGACGCACATAATTTTTTCATATTTTTGTGCCGAAGTGCAATGTAAATCGTTTTAGGCCAATATGGGTTCTAAATGAGAGTTCTAAGTGTATTAAGCAAGGCTCACTTATGGGGTTGTCCGCCCATGTGTGAAAGAGGCCTAGGGTTAGGGTTAGTGGCATCTCTACAAAAGAGATGTTAGCTAAAGAAAGTGCATGTTTTTTGGCCATTCTCATAAGCTATTGAGTGAAGCTCTTGAGCTCTCAAGCTATGCTCTCAAACTCTCTCTCTATTGTACTCTAATGAGCATCAAGCTCGAATGCGTATAGCTCCACTTCATTCTCTTAATCTGTTTTAGCATCATTGAAGTAGATTAATCTATGATTAGTTGAATGCTTCTTTCTTTCTCTTGTGTATGCTGCATGCTTGTAGTGTGTGTGTGAATAGTCTCCATTGATGCAAGCTCTTGCCCACTTCATTGGCAATGAGTTATTCATGGATAGACTCTCTCTATGAGCTTGTGGGTTTGTGAATGTTATATTCTATGCTTGCTTAAGCTTGTGGGTTAGTAGATGCACGCTTATGGGTTTGCAAGCACTAGGGAAAGCTAAGATTTAATCAATGTTTGAATGAGATTAAGAGATTGCCATGCATTGCTTGTTCTCTTGATTAGTGTAGTGGGTTTAAGGGATTGAGAGATTGATTGAGGTGTTGAATGGTTGAATCGTCAAGTGGTGGTTTGTGTATGTGAGCTCTCCCTCATGGGATAAGCCTTCATGCACTAATCAATGTTTGAATGAGATTAAGAGATTGCCATGCATTGCTTGTTCTCTTGATTAGTGTAGTGGGTTTAAGGGATTGAGAGATTGATTGAGGTGTTGAATGGTTGAATCGTCAAGTGGTGGTTTGTGTATGTGAGCTCTCCCTCATGGGATAAGCCTTCATGCACTAATCGAGTCGAGTCCTCGGATTGACATTGTGTTTCTTAATACATTTGTTGATCGGTAGTACTCTATGAGCACTATATTGCACGGTAGAGAGAACCGCTCTACAATGGCGCCGCTGCCGGGGAGTGAGTACCTACATTAGTTGAGCACCATACACACACTACCACTCGTTGTTGTTAAGCTTCAATCGGTTGCAAAACTGTTGGATAGGAGAGCAGGATTTGGGACTAATTTTGGTATTCATTTAAGAAGACTAATCTGTTGTTAAGTTCTCTTTATTTGTCTTGCAATTTGAGTGCGATTGGCTAGCTACTCTTCTCACTTGAGGTCAGGACAAGGATTCAACACACGGGAAGAATTGGAGGTAGGAGCTAAACCTGCCAATTTCAATTTGTGTATGAAAGAGAGAGGCCTGTTTTGCATTTCTGTCATTCTTTTTGAGGATAATTTTTACAGTTTCAATTTTTTGCATGTTCGTTTTATTTTTTGTTCTTAGCTTAGTTTAGTTTTTTGTATCTTTAATTTTGTGCATTTTAGTTCTCTGTTAAACCTGCATTTTAGTTCTCTGTTAAACCTGCACCTGTAGAGAAACTGAAATCTGTACACACACATGAAAACTGAATATTTCAAATTTGCTGCAAATCTCACAGCTGCACATGAATTGAATTCGCTGCACACGCATTTAGTTCACTGCACACGCACTTAAAAAAAGAAAAGAAAAAAAATAATAAAAGAAAGCGACTGTGCGTGAACAGCGCACCGCGCGGAGAGACCCACACACCGCAAAAAAACCTTAAAATTTGACCTTATGCACTTGCGGTCGAGACGTCATATAGACACTGCCATAGGGCACCTTCTAGAGTACCTACGCAGGAAAGTGGGACCCAATCGGTAGGAAATTTGGCAGATATTGCTGAAACCTTTTCCAAATCCCAATCTGATACCCTTTCCAGGACAACCAGCTCATTGTCTATGGACAATCTAGGGCCGTCAAATAGTCATCCCTTAGCCCCAAATAGGACACCCACAAGATCTTTTAATCCATTTGAAGCCGACATCATGGGGTTACCACTCAATGTGAGACTTCAATATGTCTACGCAAATGCTCAAGGAGCTGAGATCTTTAGGGATCCACAACAATGGTATCTCGTTAAGATCGCAAACTTTTTCTCAGAGCTTGATAGAGCACCTCTAGTCAACGACCAGGGTAACATATACATGGGTGGAGATGGTGTTCACTATACGAAGTCACCTATCATCCAGAGAATGTAGACAAATTAGGGGAGCTCTCTAAAAGTGAGTTCTTAGACTTATCGAAGCCTTCCAGAGCAAGGGAGTCTAGAGATGATTGGCTCATTGAGCCAGACATGCCTGGACCATCCAATGCCCAGTCCTTAAAGCCATCCATAGATGATTTACTTTTTGTAGATCTAAATTTGGAAAGGGAGAGGAAAGGCAAGAGCAAAATGGATCAGGGGACTGAGAACCAATGGGAGTTTGTACGACATATTCCAGTGACAAAGGTCTTTCAGGATGACCCACTTCAAGAGGTCTATAAGGACTCTTTAGAAGGATATTATGCCACAACTAGATTGCCAGAGCTAGATCTTCCTCTAGCACTTGTGGTGGTAGTCGAGAAGATTGTAGGATACAAGAACCGAATCGTATGATAAATGGGCCAATGAATACCGAACCTTAGATTGGAAGGAAATTCGTGAGCTCACGTGGAAAGGACAACCATTATTCATGGAAGTGTTCTCAACAACTACAGCTAAACCAGGAGAGACAGCCTTTCTTGGAGAAACTATTGCTCCTCCCCTACGAGAGTTCACTAGAGAGGGACCCTCGACATCAAAGTGGACCACTACAAGTAGCCAACTCTAGCACCAAGATATTATCCTACACCAAAAGTGCGACCACAGATCACACCACAACAACGTTTCTCTCACTATGACAATCGGAGGGTAGGGGAGCCAACTCGGCCTCCCATAAATGCACCTCCTGAAATGCGGGTAACAAGATCTTTGGAGGGGGTTGGTGAGGCAGGTAATAGGGGACCCACACCAATTTGGGATGCATGTGGACCATCTTACCAAAGAGAGGAACAGTTCCCACTGAGAGTGAGAGGCCGTAGGCCCGATGATGAGTATTCAAGACGAGTAAGGCCATCAACTCTTTAGAAACTGGTAAAGAAGTACAAAGGGTCGGGAGATCCATATGACCATGTAGCAGCATTTAGGCAAGCAGTTTGAGCTGAGCAAGTGACTGACAAGCATACGCAAATTGAAGGATTTGGGCTCACTCTTGAGGGAAAAACCCTTGCTTGGTTTCAGGCACTAGAGGCTTCAGACAAACCTTCTTTACGAGTTTTGGAAGAGAGATTCATTGCTGCTTTTTCCTTGATGGAGATTCAACATGACACAGTAGCAAACATTTACTCTTTCAAGCAAGGCGAGACTGAGAGTGTTAGAGACTGTGTAAATAGGATGAAGCAGTACATTAATCATTGCCTAGAAGATGAGAAGCCCACCCAGAGTCGATTAATTTCTCTCTTTTTAAAAGGACTCAAAAATTCAACACTGCACACACATCTCTATGCAAAGAAGCATACAAATTTCAATGAGTGTTGCCATGATGGTATGGATTTCACAGATAATTTCAAATTCCAAGATGGTACTGGCCCTGAGTTGCAACCTAGAGATCAGTGGGGTGATGACCAAAGTTCAGGGTCTAGCGCACTAGTAAATCCAGACCACATAGCTAACCTAGTACTAAGGAGATCGGGACAAACCTATCGCCCACCCATGCAGCCACAACAACAGCAGCAGAGCGAATGAGGAGTGTACTACCTACAGGTCCTCATCTTTGTGGAGCATGTGGCGGTAACCATAAAACCGAAGAATGTAGTACCTTTTCTCCTCTAGTCACAAACCAACCCACAAAAAGTGGTGCCAGGCCTGTGCTTGGAATTATACCCACACTACACAGGAATGTACTCGCATTGCAAGAATGAGACAAGAGCGTGAGCAGCAAAGGGGTGCAGTGGCTCCACAAATGCATCAACAGTATACTAATTTTGAACGTAAGCCACCCATGGCACAAGAGCAAGCACGACCTGTACTTGGAGCTCAACCTCCTGCTCCCGAGACTGCTCCTATGAGGTTTGTTGACTACGACAATTCAAATATGTGTAGAGACTTGGTAAACCCAAGCTATGTGGAGAATATGCATCATATTCTTCCAAGGAAAATCTCTTTGAAAGTCCCGCATATCCAAGCCAATCACTAACCGGGGGAACAAAATTCTTTCATTAGGGTAAGGTTGAGGTCTATAGGGGACCTTTAAGATACCATGTGATTTAAAGGTTATTAAGGAAAAGAGCCAATCGTGTGATGCCATGTATACAAAAATGTTGGGTGATTAAAGGTGGTCAAAAGATTCTCTAGAAGATGCCTTTTTGTACTTTTCATTTCTAAAAAGTGAGGGGAAAAGTTTTTAAAATTTCGGACGTCCATAACTTCTACATATGAGCTCAAAATTTGTCGAAGATTATAGATCCAAAATCTACTCGTCGAGCTCTTTCCATAGATATGTCACATGATATAGTTTTGCTCGCTCGATTTCAAATTAAATTTTGGTGGGAAACTTTGAAATTCAAACCTCTAGCCGTTTAAAGAACAAGAAGGTATCTAAAGTCAAAGAAACTTAACGTTTTAACAAAAAGTCATTAAAATCATAATATGGCAGCTTAAAGGGCCCCTATAGACCTCAACCTTCCCCTAATGGATGTTGCTAGGCGGCTACCAACCTAGGACTCCAGGCCCCTCAGGTCAATGTGGCAGCAAAGGAAAGTAGAAGCCAAACTAATGGGCCCCTGTTATGAGTGCGGAGAACCCCATTGGGCTCGTGATTGTCCACATCGCCCAAGGCAAGCAGCTCGATCCAATACAACAGTACCACAGTTTTCACCAATTGAAAGATATTGTCTAGGGTGTTGTGTAGAACACTTTCCAAAGGATTGTTTGCTAAAACCACATGAGGAAGGCACCTCTCAACCAAAGGTCTCACTCAACTTTGTAGAGGCAGTTCCATCGCCACCTTCATTAGAGAATGAGGATGTCGTACCACTTAGAGTCATGACTAGATCACAGACACGAAATGCCGAAATGCAGACTGAGGATGAGACACCTCGAACTAGGGATGCAAAGGCAAATCTAGTGGACAAGACCCTACATTCTAATAGAAAAAGGACCACTAGGAGGAAAAAGAACTGTAACAAGCAAACTAAGAGTGCATCCACTAGTTCTCAAGAAGTCTCTAAACAAAACATGAAGGATCAAGCTTTTACATCCCAAGAAGTGCATGAGGAGCATCAACCTCAACCTAGGCCTAGTGCTAAACAAGATGAGTCTAGTACAACCGAGGATAGTTCTGGGGGTTCTGTTTTTGTGGATAAGGTGAACGAGACTCTAGATGCCATCATTGATGCTCATAGAAGTCGCATTGCAGCTTTATTTGAGCTACCCAAGAAGCTTCAAGAATACCCAAACCCTCGTGAGAGGAGAAGATCAATCTAGCTGTACATCAGCAACTCATTAGGGAAGCTCAATCAATACTTGAGAGCCCACCTCCACCTATCCCTCGAGGCCCAACCTCTCTTAAGCCAACATTAGAAACCATACCAGAAGTGCCATCAAGTTGGGAAATGAAAAGTGAGCTGATCTCACAAGCTCATAGCGAGAAGTCTGCTCCAATTGACACCCCATTGAAAGAAGGCATTCTGCCACCACCTAGTCTTGCCTTCCCATGCAATGATGAAGTTATTGATGCTAACGGAGGACTTGGCAAATGAGATGTGGGCAGCAGTTCATGAGAAAGTTAATGAGAATATGTCCTCTATTATTTCACGTCCATTCTCTGAAGTGGATTTTACCAGGGGCACAGAAAACAACTTTAGACGCCCAAGCATCCAGGAGGAAGTTCAAACAATTGTTTCTCCTAGAAGTAAGCATACAATGAAAACCTTACCATCTTATTTGGGAGAATATGACAACTGTTCTCAAACCTTGAGGATACCCTCCATGCATAGAAGGTTGACAAAGGAGATGGATATGGGTATCGTGCAAGCTATTTTGTCAGCACTAGTGGCTTGTACCTTACCTTTGCTTGATTTGATAAAGCTCCGACCTGAGTTGTGGAATGATATTGCCACATGTTTGTCAGAGCAGGTATTGCTACAAAAGGGTCACCATCATTGTACTATACACCCTGAGACGAAGCATGTTATGCCAGTTCCTATCAACAAAGTAAGAAAATTTTGTGAGGACGATCACGGAAATGCTACCCTCCCATTAGAAGTGCGAAAAGTAGCTTCAACTGCAATACTTGACAGTGGTGTAGGAGTGGGCATTGTGACAAGGTCCATTTGGGAAAAGTGGGGCAAACCAGCTATTAGGAGTACCAGAATGCGCTTGTAGCTAGTGGATGGAAGCTTAGAACATCCCATTGGGCTACTAGAGAACATATTGGTCACCACATGTGGGATTGAATATGAGCACACATTTGCAGTAGTGGATTTTGGAAAGCATCCAAACTATGAAGTGATATTGGGTAGACCATTCATGCGACAATTTCAAATGATTCAAGATTGGGGATACAAATATTTGTACCTCCGACATGATTCTGTCATCACAAGGGTCAACCTAAAGAATCACTCATATCGTGATGTAACGCGATCTCCAATAGATGAGTTTGATTCTGCTTCATCTGAGGGCTCAGGAGTTACATTGTTAGATGGGCGAGAAGATCTGTGGATGTGTGGAGCCTCATGTAAGGATTTCAACACTGAGAGACTTAAGGATAATTGAAGTGTATCAGATGAGGCATACATTCCACAACCCTTCCCTGAACACTTAATTGATCCCCTAGAATGGAGTCATGTCCTTGCAACATTATTGACATGCGCTTTACCTAAGCCAATTCAATTTTGTGACTCAGATGGATATGACATTATTCCTATACGAATGGTACAACCACGTGACCTTCTAGATGATTTGTACTCCACAACAGCACTGCATGTAGAGGAAGTCTCAATGGAGGATTTAACACTCAAATCTGCTAATGATGCTGATAAGGAAGATGGATGGGACTCTGATTTTGATGATGATGTGATAATCTCCGAGGAAGAGTTAGGAAAGGCACGCCTACTCTTGAGAGGAAGGGAGGTTCAAGTAGAGATCCCTCGAAGCCGACCTAAACGTAAATGCTGTAAGAGCCATAAGAGAATCCGTAAACAAGATGAGAGGAAACGATGTAAGAGAATACAAAAAGAAGACAAGGAGTTTAAGAATGAACACTCTCGACCACCACCTCACTTCTCAGGAAAGAATGGATATCTATACTATGTCCAAGCACAAGATAGTATCAAAGACCAAGTAAAACGATCAGATGGATTCTAACCAGGAGAAAAGCTAAAAACTGTTAGCAAAAATCGTAAAAAAATGAAGAAACCAAAACAAAAACTCAAGTCTCAAATCGATTCAAAAGAGAGTGTCAGAAGTGCAAAGATAACGGTTGAATAAAAAACTCTGATGCAAGATTGCAAAAGAGAGCTCAAAACCGCATGGTCTTCAATTAGTGATGACTCAAGTGGACAAGAACAAGGTCTCAATGTTCCCCCCAACTTCACATAGTACACTCTTCAAGATTGGAAGATTGTTCTTCAACAGCCCATGTGACAAAAGCCAAGCATGCCAGGGGTTTCATATGATGGTCCAGAAGATGCAAAAAAAATTGATATCGCTAAGCCAGGAGAAGAGCCTTGATATGTGTGGATTGCCACAGACTTGTCCTTGGATGAGGAGAAGTTATTAATTCAAACAATAAAGGAGTATCGCGATGTTTTTGCTTGGAGTCATTAGGAAAAAAGGGAGCTCATTTTGGGGCCCTTTACGGTTTGGAAAAATAAGCTCTCAACCAATGAACAGAGGGCCAACGTAACGTTGGAAATTCACAAAAATAAGAGAAAATAGATAAAAGAAACAATATTTTATGTAGGTACAAGCGTGCTACATTAATGTGGAGATTGGTTTTTTATTCTCACAAGATCTTTGGACATGAAGATAGAATCTAGTCTGACATTTTCTCTGACAAGGGCCTTCCCGCTTCCACCTTCCTTTGAACTTTGAAATGTTGTGCTGCCTTTCCTTCGAAAGGTCTACCATTCTACACCACTGCCTCATTGTGCAGCAGCCTCTTCTTTTCCAAAACTTCTCCCTTGATCCTGTTTGGCTTAGAGTAAGATGTTTCTTGTCAACTGTCTGTCTGCCCACTTTCTCTTTCTTGAAACTTCACTTTGTTATCTTGTTTACATTACTTTGCTGTGGTTACAGATTCACAAGGTCTCCATGGTGAATAAAAACTATGGCCGTTCTTGTGGAAGACGCTCTGTGTGGATGATAATGCTATGAAGGTAGAATTATACCACACATCCTTACCCCGTCGACCTGCTTCTTCTATTTCTTCGGTAGAGAATTCAAGTACAGTCAAAACGGAAGGAACTTGGGAAAGGTTTAGTGTTTCGAAAGGAGCATGGGTGCTCATGCAACCTAGCAAAAGAAAGAGACCCCAGACAAAAAACATTTTCTTGGCGTCATGGAAGGGAAGAGTACGAGATTTTAAAATCACCAGAGGGAAGATATCGGTGAAAGAAGTTTTGATTCAGCATGTGTACATGCATAAAGAACTTGTCTTGCGAGACTATCCAAATGATCTTCCGCAACACAGGCCTAATTGTATATTTTTCTATTGTGATTTTGTTCTTTATGAGGTGTATGGATTTTTAAGATAAAGCTTTCTTTCTTTGCTTATTGACATTCTTGTGTTATTTTATTTCAGATTTATACCCTTCATCGTATGAGACATAGCAAAACATCGATTGTATTCTGGGATTTATAGATGTTTTGCATGGATCGATAGGAGAACAACAATACCAAGGTCGATGTGCAACAGAGCTAGCTCAATCCGGTATATTTTTTACTGATCATTTTTATCAGTTGTTGCTGGACAATGCAAACACACATGGTGTGTTAAGAAAACAAGACCTTCCGGCATGGAATTCAGTGGATTGGCCTCTCCCACATTTTAGTGTTACAGAGGCATATAGGGCCAAGCTTTTCAAAGAAGTACAGAAAGCTCTGAGGCCCAATATTGCGACAAGGATAATAAAAATTTCTTTATGCATGCCTCTCACAGTTTTTGTAGACTTGTTTAATACCTTCCCAGTGAAGGTTTCAAAAACAATGTTCACAGTTAAAGCAACAAGTCTGGCATGCATGCCACAATTTTTGGATAAAGGTTGGGATAAGAAGACATGTAGTTCAGTGTTTTGTGAGGTTGTCCAACCTTCTATGCAACTGAAGTACATGGTTGCATCACAAAATTTCATTTTTTCTTTTTATTATAAGCGCAGTCGAATGCTAGGTACAAAACTAGTCCCAATGGATCAAGATGAAGATTCTTTTGGTGCAGAAAATAAACTTCTTGATATTGATGTTGTTGAGAATGGTGATGTGCTAGTCAATATCACATTAAGACAATGTTGCTCCCTAGCTCAATTGTGCAATGACATCCTATTTGAGACAGAAGGTTCTATTTCAAAGGACTTTTTATTTATCTACAACAATAAGAAGGTATACCATGTGACTTATCCTAGTCTCATTAAGCACTGCTATTAGTTTACTTTACCCTATTGTTTCATATTGCTTTTTTGCAGGTGCTCAAAAGAAGAGAGAGATCAATAAAATGCATAGACATTGAAAATTTAAAAATTGAGATAACACAGACTCCATAAACAAAGGTATTATATTCAATAAAGTAAAATTCTGTACAGAAGTGTTTAATTATATATGTAGAACATATTCTTGACAACAATTTTCTATTTATCTACAGGCTGATCTAGAGGCTGTTCTACATGGTCCAAGCTCACCGTATCATCTTTATTTGGAGAATCTATTTTCTGCTGCTCCATCCTGTCGTGTACAGTCTCTTGGTGCTGCTCCATTGTCTCCTCTACTGCCCCTGGAGCATCTGTTTGCTGCTGCTCCATCATCTTCTCAATAACATGAGCAGCAGCAGAGCAGGTCCTTGTTCTTGTGGCTTCTCCTCATCAGCACTAGGTCCTTGTTCCTGTGGCACCACATCTGCATCATCTGTGTCATTAAGGTGTATGACACCTTCTCGGACTTTAGAGCTCTCACCCAACTCGACAGTAGCTGGTACAATAGGTTTGGGGGAGGCATACTTCAAAAACTTCCAAATTATATCAGCTCTAAAACTATATACATAGTTCGAGCTGAAGCTATCTTCTCTCATCTGCAATGAGATATGATGATTTAGAACACTTTGTACCAATATCAATTTTTTTGAAACTAAATGAAAATTATTTTTTCTTACAAGCTCTGGTTGTCCTATCTCAAAATAGCTTGAAAGTATATATTTGGCACTAATCAGCACTCTCCAGCCGGCAGCTACTTGAATCATCTTGTTGTGGTGTCTGGATAGTTGGAAAGATATGTTAGAAACTGTTAATATCTGAACAAAATAAAATTATTCAATAAGTTCAAAGGCATAGCATGAAATAGACATCAGTAGAGGGAACAACTTTCTACCTCTAAATCTATTGGCTCTATTGAATCCAAAAGATTGACATTAGGAGGACAGTGATCCAATGCATCTAGAAGCCTTCTAATACAACTGAAATACATATAATTCAGTTAGTGTGCATTAAATCCAAATAATGAACTTTAAAGTTAAAAATAGCACACAAACCACTTACAATTTGACCTCTCTGTGTGTGTTTCTAAGAGAGTTAAATAAAAAGCATTGCTTCTGCTGGATGTCAATAGAAGCAAAGCTCCAGTGGTCACTGCAAAAGGAAAAAAGCATTAAGAAATCAAAGGCTACAAGAGTTCTCAATCTTGAAGAAAAATCCCAAAAGAAGCAGTCACCCACATACTTGTTATGGTATGGAAGTAGCAAAATATCAACATGATCAAAATCACAGTGTCTGAACCAATTGGAAATATCCATGGGAGTTTCCTTTGGATCTCTTAACTTGAAGGAAATTACAGGATCAATAATATGAATTGTATGTTGTACAGCATGGTTTAGCCAGCTTCTCATCATGCTACATTGGACAAAACAATAATTAGGGTAAGGTGTAAAGGAGGAGGTACAATAAAGATTGTTTTGCAAACAAATGTAAAATAAAAGACACTTACTAGAGCATTGCAAGAATGATAGTATCTGAGCAATACTCATTCTTATGAGCTAATGCTGCCAAGCATGGTTTTGTCAAGTCAAAATTATTCTCTGAAGCTTCATCTTCAATATGGACAACTATGTTTGGGCCCAGCTCCTGCAACCTTCTTTGTATCTGCAGCTCCATCTGTACAGTCTCCACATCTATAGCAGATTTGGATTCTTCTATTTGCTACTTCAGTGACTCCTCATAGGCAGCTTTCCCTCTGGTGCTCTTGAGTGGATAACTTCAACAACCTTCACCTTATCTACCTTCAATTTCCTTGTAGGTGGAATTAATAATATGTCTCTCATTTTTATGTCCTGCCATTCCACAGGATGGACCAGCTTGTTATACCTCCATCTCACTCTGGACAAAGTGTTGAAGTCCTTGGCCATCAGAGTTACCCTGTGAGCATGGGCTGCTACAAGCATTGCATCTTCAAAGTACTTCTCCAAGTAATCCTCTGCCATTTCCTATAAGGAAAGAATGGCAGTCCTGTTCCACCTGCAACCAAAGTGCCAACTATCACATATTTCTCTCACTAGTCTCTGAAAAGGGGCCTTGGGGATTGCAAAGCCTATAGCTTTTTGTTGCTTTTTGATCTCCTTTAGCACACATGCAGAATGTTTTAATCTCTTGGACTTTTGCTGGAGCATGCTCATTGGCTTCCCCTTCCTGCCATGTGCAACTCTTCCCTTTGGAGGCACACTAGATTCTTTGATACCTGCCCCAGCTGCTGCTGCTGCAAGCCCTGGCCCCTTGCCAGCCATCCTTGCAGTTGCCTTGGTTCTTGCCATCACTCTGAAAAGCTGCATACAAAGCAATGGAAAAAGGTTACAACCATGGAGAACATGGAATGATAAAAGAAGGCAATGACAAATTGGATAAAGCAAAATTTAATAATTTGTAACAAAATGCGATTATGATACTTTGAAATTTCTAACAGTTCACCATTGCGTTTTTCTGCAAATACTTGAAACAACAAGCTATTGCATTCCTACAGTGAATTCTCTGTCTTCACAACTATAAACAATATAGATTGAGTTTATGCAAGGAGTATACAGCCTTGAATAGCCTAGAAAGACACAAAATCACAATGATAGGGGTGGAAGAAGCAGCAGTTTCAAATTTGCAACAAAATGCGATTTGGGCTGTTTGAGATTTCTAAAGCCCCCTCCTCGCGTTTTACTGCAAATTCTTGAGACAGCATGGTGGATCATGCCTTCAGTGATTTCAGTGTCTTTACAACTTGGTGCAAGATGGATTTACTCTATAGAAAGCAAGAAGTGATCAAGCTCTCACTCAACAAGCCCAATTAGAAAGTCTTCCTGCTTCTCCTTGCAGTGAAAAAAGCTAAGAAATGCATATAATATTCATCATAATATCTAAGCTACATCACATCAATCAGTACCTTACCCTTGAATATACTATTAAACAAGAAGAGAAGGAAATAGAGTGTCTTACTGACCTGGAAGCTATCTGTAGGTGTGCTATGCTAGTGATGAGTATCCTGTGCTGGGGATGAGCCTCTGCTCTGCTGGTCAGGATGCTGATGGTGTAGAGTAGGGAGGTAGAGAGGCAAGAGAGCTGAGTTAGGAGAGATTAAGCAGGAGTGAACAGATTATTGCAAAATACAAATAAAGTAGCTATTAAATACCACACGTGTGAAATGTAATCGTTTTTCACACGTGTGGGTCCCACCCAGATCTTTTGGAATTTGAAATTTGGGTAACTTTTTGCCTTGGAAATTGTGCCAATCATGATTTCATAATCAGATCCATTAACACTCTTCCCTCCCCGTCTTCCATCCCTGCCATCACCCTCCCATCATCCTTTTCCTTTCCCCTCTGATCACTTCCTACCCAACACACTCCATCCACTCTGCAACCTGTCTGAAGACTACTACCATTGCCAGATCTCCAGGTTACCTAGGCTGCAGCTCAAGTTTGGAAGAGAGCAAGAGAATCACCAGGGCAACTCCAACAGTATGGAAGAGGAAAAGAAAGGTCAGAGATCTATATTCTTTTCAATGTTTTATGATATATATTTCTTCCATCTATAGAATTCTTGAATCTTACTGCCTAGGAATCTTGTACATCACCCTATGATTTGAGTAGTGATGGATATGAATAGGACTTAGAATTTTGCAACAAAATGCGAGGAGAGTACTTTACATTTTCCAAATGGTCCAAATCGCGTTTTCCTACAAACTTTTTTATTAGTTTTAGTTTTTATTTCTTTCTCCTTGTTTTGCTCTCTTTTACCCTGGGGAATTCCTCCTTGTATCATTTACTGTCCAGAACATTGTAAAATATTCCTAGCATTTGATTGGAGATGGATGTCAATAGAAATGGAGAATTTGCAACAAAATGCGAGGAGAGTACTTGACATTTTCCAAATGGCCCTGCATCGCGTTTTCTTGCAAATTCTTGTGTCACTTTTTAGTTTTCAGTTCTTCCTTATTGTTTTGCTTTCTATGTCCCTGGGGATTTCTTTCTTAATGATGAGAAAAGTTTTTGCTTTGGAACAGTTGATTCTCAGGCCCCTCCTTTCAAGAGGAAGTTGGACTTTTCTGCTGTTATACTCAGACCACAGCAATCACCAGGTGATTCATGTGTGCTCATGAAGAGAGTTGTTTGGTGATATCCTATACATTCCCTGATTGCATATGTCACTATATAGAATTCATGATATATAAATTTTTGTTCAGGCAAAAGCAAGAGACTGGAACAGAAAGGTGAGTCTTCCCTTTCAAAGCAACATTAGGAAAAAAGGGAGCTCATTTTGGGGCCTTTTACGGTTTGGAAAAATAAGCTCTCAACCAATGAACAGAGGGCCAACATAACGTTGGAAATTCAAAAAAATAAAAGAAAATAGATAAAAGAAACAATATTTTATGTAGGTACAAGCGTGCTACATTAATGTGGAGATTGGTTTTTTATTCTCACAAGATCTTTGGACATGAAGATAGAATCTAGTCTGACATTTTCTCTGACAAGGGCCTTCCCGCTTCCACCTCCCTTTGAACTTTGAATTGTTGTGCTGCCTTTCCTTCGAAAAGTCTACCATTCTACACCACTGCCTCATTGTGCAGCAACCTCTTCTTTTCCAAAACTGCTCCCTTGATCCTGTTTGGCTTAGAGTAAGATGTTTCTTATCAACTATCTGTCTGCCCACTTTCTCTTTCTTGAAACTTCAATTTGTTATCTTGTTTACATTACTTTGCTATGGTTACAGATTCACAAGGTATCCATGGTGAATAAAAACTATGGTCGTTCTTGTGGAAGACGCTCTGTGGATGATAATGCTATGAAGGCAGAATTATACCACACATCCTTACCCCGTCGACCTGCTTCTTCTATTTCTTCGGTAGAGAATTCAAGTACAGTCAAAACGGAAGGAACTTGGGAAAGGTTTACTGTTTCGAAAGGAGCATGGGTGCTCATGCAACCTAGTAAAAGAAAGAGACCCCAGACAAAAAACATTTTCTTGGCATCATGGAAGGGAAGAGTACGAGATTTTAAAATCACCAGAGGAAAGATATCGGTGAAAGAAGTTTTGATTCAGCACGTGTACATGCATAAAGAACTTGTCTTAGGAGACTATCCAAATGATCTTCCGCAACACAGGCCTAATTGTATATTTTTCTATTGTGGTTTTGTTCTTTATGAGGTGCATGGATTTTTAAGATAAAGCTTTCTTTCTTTGCTTATTGATATTCTTGTGTTATTTTATTTCAGATTTATACCCTTCATCATATGAGACATGGCAAAACATCGATTGTATTCTGGGATTTATAGATGTTTTGCATGGATCGATAGGAGAACAACAATGCCAAGGTCGATGTGCAACAGAGCTAGCTCAATCCGGTATATTTTTTACTGATCATTTTTATCAGTTTTGCTGGACAATGCAAACACACATGGTGTGTTAAGAAAACAAGACCTTCCAGCATGGAATTCAGTGGATTGGCCTCTCCCACATTTTAGTGTTACAGAGGCATATAGAGCCAAGCTTTTCAAAGAAGTACAGAAAGCTCTGAGCCCAATATTGCCACAAGGATAATAAAAATTTCTTTATGCATGCCTCTCATAGTTTTTGTAGACTTGTTTAATACCTTTTTAGTGAAGGTTTCAAAAACAATGTTCACAGTTAAAGCAACAAGTCTGGCATGCATGCCACAATTTTTGGATAAAGGTTGGGATAAGAAGACATGTAGTTCAGTGTTTTGTGAGGTTGTCCAACCTTCTATGCAACTGAAGTACATGGTTGCATCACAAAATTTCATTTTTTCTTTTTATTATAAGCGCAGTCGAATGCTAGGTACAAAACTAGTCCCAATGGATCAAGATGAAGATTCTTTTGGTGCAGAAAATAAACTTCTTGATATTGATGTTGTTGAGAATGGTGATGTGCTAGTCAATATCACATTAAGACAATGTTGCTCCCTAGCTCAATTGCGCAATGACATTCTATTTGAGACAGAAGGTTCTATTTCAAAGGACTTTTTATTTATCTACAACAATAAGAAGGTATACCATGTGACTTATCCTAGTCTCATTAAGCACTGCTATTAGTTTACTTTACCCTATTGTTTCATATTGCTTTTTTGCAGGTGCTCAAAAGAAGAGAGAGATCAATAAAATGCAAAGACATTGAAAATTTAAAAATTGAGATAACACAGACTCCATAAACAAAGGTATTATATTCAGAAATGTAAAATTCTGTACAGAAGTGTTTAATTATATATGTAGAACATATTCTTAACAACAATTTTCTATTTATCTACAGGTTGATCTAGAGGCTGCTCTACATGGTCCAAGCTCATCGTATTATCTTTATTTGGAGAATCTACTTTCTGCTGCTCCATCCTGTCGTGTACAGTCTCTTGGTGCTGCTCCATTGTCTCCTCTACCCCTGGAGCATCTGTTTGCTGCTGCTCCATCATTTCCTCAATAACATCAGCACAGCAGCAGGTCCTTGTTCTTGTGGCTTCTCCTCATCAGCACTAGGTCCTTGTTCTTGTGGCACCACATCTGCATTATCTGTGTCATCAAGGTGTATGACACCTTCTCGGACTTTAGAGCTCTCACCCAACTCGACAGTAGCTGGTACAATAGGTTTGGGGAAGGCATACTTCAAAAACTTCCAAATTATATCAGCTCTAAAACTATACACATAGCTCAAGTTGAAGCTATCTTCTCTCATCTGCAATGAGATATGATGATTTAGAACACTTTGTACCAATATCAAATTTTTTGAAACTAAATGAAAATTATTTTTTCTTACAAGCTCTAGCTGTCCTATCTCAAAATAGCTTGAAAGTATATATTTGGCACTAATCAGCACTCTCCAGCCATAGCTACTTGAATCATCTTGTTGTGGTGTCTGGATAGTTGGAAAGATATGTTAGAAACTGTTAATGTCTGAACAAAATAAAATTATTCAATAAGTTCAAAGGCATAGCATGAAATAGACATCAGTAGAGGGAACAACTTTCTACCTCTAAATCTATTGGCTCTATTGAATCCAAAAGATTGACATTAGGAGGACACTGATCCAATGCATCTAGAAGTCTTCTAATACAACTGCAATACATATAATTCAGTTAGTGTGCATTAAATCCAAATAATGAAGTTTAAAGTTAAAAATAGCACACAAACCACTTACAATTTCACCTCTCTGTGTGTGTTTCTAAGAGAGTTGAATAAAAAGCATTGCTTCTGCTGGATGTCAATAGAAGCAAAGCTCCAGTGGTCACTGCATAAGGAAAAAAGCATTAAGAAATCAAAGGCTACAAGAGTACTCAATCTTGAAGGAAAATCCCAAAAGAAGAAGCCACACACATACTTATTATGGTATGGAAGTAGCAAAATATCAACATGATCAAAATCACAGTGTCTGAACCAATTGGAAATATCCATGGGAGTTTCCTTTGGATCTCTTAACTTGAAGGAAATTGCAGGATCAATAATATAAACTATATGCTGTACAGCATGGTTCAGCCAGCTTCTCATCATGCTACATTGGACAAAACAATAATTAAGGTAAGGTGTAAGGGAGGAGGTACAATAAGGATTGTTTTGCAAACAAATGTAAAATAAAAGACACTTACTAGAGCATTGCAAGAATGATAGTATCTGAGCAATACTCATTCTTATGAGCCAATGCTGCCAAGCATGCTTTTGTCAAGTCAAAATTATTCTCTGAAAAATCATCTTCAATATGGACAACTGTGTTAGGGCCCAGCTCCTGCAACCTTCTCTGTATCTGTAGCTCCATCTGTACAGTCTCCACATCTATAGCAGATTTGGATTCTTCTATTTGCTGCTTCAGTGACTCCTCATAAGCAGCTTTCCCTCTGGTGCTCATTGAGTGGGTCACTTCAACAACCTTCACCTTGTCTGCCTTCAATTTCCTTGTAGGTGGAATTAATAATGTCTCTCATTTTTATGTCCTGCCATTCCACAGGATGGACCAGCTTGTCATACCTCCACCTCACTCTGGACAATGTGTTGAAGTCCTTGGCCATCAGAGTTACCCTGTGAGCATGGGCTGCTACAAGCATTGCATCTTCAAAGTACTTCTCCAAGTAATCCTCTGCCATTTCCTGTAAGGAAAGAATGGCAGTCCTGTTCCACCTGAAACCAAGGTGCCAGCTATCACAAATTTCTCTCACTAGCCTCTGAAAAGGTGCCTTGGGGATTGCAAAGCCTATAGCTTTTTGTTGTTTTCTGATCTCCTTTAGCACACCTGCAGAATGTTTTAACCTCTTAGACTTTTGCTGCAGCATGCTCATTGGCTTCCCCTTCCTGCCATGTGCAACTCTTCCTTTTGGAGGCACACTAGATTCCTTGACATCAGCCCCAGCTATTGCTGCTGCAAGCCCTGGCCCCTTGCCAGACCTCCTTGCATTTGCCTTGGTTCTTGCCATCACTCTGAAAAGGTCCATACAAAGCAATAGAAGAAGATTACTACCATGGAGAACATGGAATGATAAAAGAAGGTGATGACAAATTGGATAAAGCAAAATTGAACAATTTGTAACAAAACGCGATTATGATGATTTGAAATTTCTAACAGCTCATCATCGCGTTTTTCTGCAAATACTTGAAACAACATGCTATTGCATCCCTACAATGAATTCTCTGTCTTTTCAACTATAAACAATATGTATTGAGTTTATGCAAGAACTATGCAGCCTTGAATAGCCTAGAAAGTTACAAAATCACAATGAAATGGGTGGATGAAGAAGCATTTTGAAATTTGCAACAAAATGCGATTTGGGCTGTTTGAGATTTCTAAAGCCCTCTCCTCGCGTTTTGCTGCAAATTCTAGAGACAGCATACTTCAACATGCCTTTAGTCATTTCAGTATGTATGCAGCTTGGTGCAACATGGATTGTGCATATAGACATCAAGAAGTGATCAAGCTCTCACTCAACAGGCCCAAATAAAAAGTCTTCCTGCTTCTACATGCAGTGGAGAAAATCTAAAAAATGCATATAATATTTATCATAATATCTAACCTACATCACATCAATCAGTTCCTTACCCTAATATACTATTAAACAAGAAGAGAAGGAAATAGATTGTCTTACTAACCTGGAAGCTATCTGCAAGTGTGCTGTGCTGATGATGAGTATCCTGTGCTAGGGATGAACCTCTGCTTCTGCTGGTCTGGATGCTGATGGTGTGGAGTAGGGAGGTAGAGATGCAAGAGAACTGAGTTAGGAGAGTAGATTATTGCAAAATACAAATAAAGGAGTTATTAAATACCACACGTGTGAAATATAATCGTTTTTTAACACGTGTGGGTCCCACCCAGATCTTTTGGAATTTGAAATTTGTGGGTCACTTTTTGCCTTGGAAATTGTGCCAATCATGATTTCATAATTAGATCCATTAACACTTTTCCCTCCCCGTCTTCCATCCCTGCCAGCACCCTCCCATCATCCTTTTCTTTCCCACTCTGATCACTTCCTACCCAACACACTCCATCCACTCTGCAACCTGTCTGAAGACTACTACCATTACCAGATCTCCAGGTTACCAGTGCTACAGCTCAAGTTTGGAAGAGAGCAGGAGAATCTCCAGGGCTACTCCAACAGTATGGAAGAGGAAAAGAAAGGTCAGAGATCTATACCCTTTCCAATGTTTTCTGATATATATTTCTTCCATCTGTAGAATTCTTGAATCTCAGTGCCTAGAAATCTAGTAGATCACCCTAGGATTTGATTAGAGATGGATATGAATAGGATTTAGAATTTTGCAACAAAATGCGATTATAGTGCTTTACATTTTCCAAATGCTCCAAATTGCGTTTTCTTGCAAATTCTGATATTTGTTTTAGTTTTTATTTTTTCCTCTTTCTTTTGCTCTCTTTTGCCCTGGGGAATTCCTCCTGGTATCATTTACTGTCCTGAACATTGTGAGATATCCCTAGCATTTGATTGGAGATGGATGTCAATAGAAATTTAGAATTTGCAACAAAATGCGAGGAGAGCACTTGACATTTTTCAAATGTATCTGCATCGCGTTTTGTTGCAAATTCTTGTGTCCCTTTTGGTTTTTACTGTTTCCTCATTGTTTTGCTTTCTATGTCCATGGGGATGTCTTTCTTGATGATGAGAAAGGTTTTTGCTTTGGAACAGTTGATTCTCAGGCCCCTCCTTTCAAGAGGAAGCTGGACTTTTCTGCTGCTATACTCAGACCACAGCAATCACCAGGTGATTCATGTGTGCTTATGAAGAGAGTTGTTTGGTGATATCCTATACATTATCTGATTGCATATGTGAGCTTATAGAATTCATGTTATATAAATTTTGGTTCAGGCAAAAGCAAGAGACTAGAGCAGAAAGGTGAGTCTTCCCTTTCAAAACAAAGGGAACCAGAAGAGGACAAATCTCCAGATTTGCTCCTATTTGACTTTCTTCACAAGTGCAAGGCTCAGAGGAACTTCCACATATACCACAGTATTTTTAACAGGGAGTTCACTATGAGCTCTCTTTTGGACTATCACAAAGATTTCCTTTCAGACCATTGGGATACCTTCAAACAACTGACAGAGGCAGGAAGGATTGTGGAAGGTGAAAAGGTTTTTGTGCATTTAAATCATATTGTCTCCATTGAATGACAGGCTGAGGTACCATGTGAATAGAAGGTTTGACAGCCTGCCTGAGGAATATAAATTCATCTGTAACTTGCACACCAGAAAGTGTAGAGTGCTTGAGGAAAACATGGCATTCCTTATGTACATTGTCTTTCAACAGCAATCTCTAGAAGAGCAAGGGTAGGAGACTGAAGAAGAAGATATATCTGTAGCGGAGGTAAAAGAGGATATTCCTATGGCAACAGATATGGCAGAGCAGGAAGAAGATATCAACCTCGAGGATGAGGGGCTGCAAGTGGCTGCTCTTGACCTTGTTCAACTGAGGACTGAAACTCTTAGGGCAGCACAGCCAATTGAAGATTTTGATGTTCAGAGCAGCAACTATGCAGTGCCCATGCCTTCAGGTGTCTTGATTGGTGGTAAAGATTATGTTTTCCTCCATGATATAGAGTGTATGTTCAATTTGAGGGAGGACTATGCCATTTCCCTTATTGCCCAGGCTTCAAGGCTTGACAAGGAGGTTGGCATAGAGGATGACCATTCACTGCTAGCTTTGGAAACAACTTTTGATCCTGCAGAGGCCCTTACTATTTGTTTCAAAGAGACTGAAAATTTCCGAGAGCCAAATGAAGCTGCCTTCCAGCTCACCCAGGAAGCTATGAATCTCTCAGCACTTCATAAGGAAAAACTTAAAGAAGAGGCTGGACTGGAGGGGAGAGGAATAAATCTTTGGAAAGATGAACTTCTTGTTGCTGATGAAAATGAGAGGGTATGATATTATTACTTCAAATCAAATACTTTATCTTGTGTTTAAATGTTTTGTAGTTATGTATCATTGTCTCACTACAATCTTTTGATACATGGCAGCTACAAATTGAGGATGACACATTCCTCCAGAGATCAAGTGGAAGCAGGCCAGCTGGGTTTGGCAAAATGTCAAGCCTAGCTTATTATATTCATGATCTAGGCAGTGCTAAGATCTTGATTTACCATAGGCAGTTGAGCAACAATGGAGAAGCCATTGTTTACTTCTTTAAATGTTTGTCTAGGGTTTTAGGTGGACATGATCTTCCATGGCAAAAGGAAAAGATCATTTTAATAGAGAGGTTGTCCGCCATAGATATATTTGGGGATTATGTGAATAAGCAGGCCTCTAGGGCCTCTTACTTTTTGTCTTACACTTCTTATGCATTAGCATGTGGTGTTAAGGAGCCCAAATGTCTAGAGGGCTATGGAAAACACAAGCTCATAAGGTTTCGAGAGCCACCCATGATTGCATCAGGCCACACAATCCAAGAAGAAGAACACGTGGAGATAGCTGAAGACAAGGATACCCCTCTCAGACAAGCAACAGAGACAAGCATTGATAAACAGAAAGTCGACATCAAGCCAATAAGGAAGAAAAAGAGTCCAATCAAGTTCAAAAAGAGAGTTCCGACTCGCAAGCCTTGGGAGTAATAGGATTTAGTCATCAAATATAGCACAAACATTATGTTGAAGTTGAATTGATTTGTACAAAGTCTTTGATCCTCATCAGTTCCTTGTCCGTACGGACGATCAGTACCCTTTTGCATTTGTCCCATCACCGTACGACACTTCAGTACTCTTCCCACACTCAAAAGCTTCTAAAAGCGTTTATTGGTAAGGATCAACAGTATGTCTAGCATAATTTAGTAGTATTGATTGAATTTTTTGTGTGTTAATATATGGATGTATTGATGCTTGTTAATATAGATCACATGTTTCACAAAAGAAATACTTTTGATGGAGTCTCAAAACATATAGGCATAACACCAAGAGTCACTTGTTCCACAAAATAAAAATCTATTGATTGAGTTTGAAAACATGTGGACATAACACCAATAAGTTACAAACTGCTATTCATGTTTACTTGTCCATTTATGGTTTCTAAATATCTTCGAATCCCTCCACTGTCTATGTCTCTCTGCTGCCATTGAATTGTCCAAAGTTTGTCTTCGTCTTTGCTTTTGGGCTAGAATAAAAGCAAGCTTGACTTTGGAACTAGCAACTTTTCTTTTAGCATGCAGCCTTTGTAGAATGCCTCGGTAAAACCATTGGAAGACTTCCTTCAGACTATTTGCCTTTTGACTCCCTCCATAGTGTTGTGTGTGTCTGAAAAATGCATTACGTGCCATGTAGTGAGACTTCTCCATGCCTTGGGTAGACCAAATTGCTGGGCATCCATACTTTTTGACAAAATAGGGAAGGTGGTTGTAGATGATATGCTGTTTTCACAAAGACATAAGAATGCATAGTAAGTTATAAAAGAAAAGAGGATCACACTTAAGTAAAAGAAGAAGACATCACTTTACCATGTAGTGAGTTATATTGCAGGCTGTCCATGCGTCTTTCATTGACTTCCCAAAATGTTTAATTGCCTCTTCAAAGTTCTTGTAATCACTCTTTGTCCATGTTACATTGTCACAGAACATGAAGAGTTGATCAAGAGACCTCCACACCTCTGCCTTCACATTTCGTGCTTCCCCATCTGCCTCATGATCTTTCACGGCATTATGGACTTGCTTCCACAATCCATAACTAATCCTTGAAACTGTTCTACCTTGCCTTACTTGCTTACTATTGTGTTTGGGTCGAGACAAGAATCTTCTTGCCTTAACACCACCAATAGAGGGCTTGATTGGTACCTCCTTGCCATTGGTAGACTTTTTAAAATCCTTTGTGATATGAACATCACCTCCATGCAGACCTATATCGGATAACACTTTTTCCAATGCATGAAGAGCATCCTTTCTATTTCTTTCGGGACGGAGTTTCCAAGCAAATCCAATATACAAAAATACCAATTTCTCAATAATTCGACATAAAGTATGCAATGTGCATATGTGAACATTACATAGTGGAATGTCAAGAATGGCCTTGAAGTCAGGGTCAACTTTATCTCTATTAGGTGCTCTCTTCCACCATTTGGAATCCATTACTTGAGCTGATTCTTTGCAGTAAAGACAAGGAGACTTTGAGTTACCTCCTTTACTAACGTTATACATGTACTTAAGTGTTTTAAGATCCCCCGCCATATGCCACTCTACTTGAAAATCACCTTTTCCTGCAACATGGAGATTCTCTCCTTGCACTTGTCTTTTAATTATTCTTGGTATTTTCGTGTGGTGAAACACCCAATCTAGTGTTTCATGGTCTTCTGTCTTTACCTGTGATTATACAAAACAAAAGTCTTACTATAAAAGATTTGAAAACATTGACTAAAATCAAGTACGAAATAAAAAATGATCATACCTGGAATGAGTCCAACCACCATATGTGTTTCTCCGACTGCACACTAAAATACTTCGAACTCGCTTCATTCAATGATGTATCAAGTGCTCCATTCATCAATGTGATAGTAATCCTTTCCATTTTCTTTTCCTTTACAACCTCACACTCATCCAGTTTGATAACAAATTTCAAAATGCCTTTGCACTCTTCAAATGTTATTCCATAAAACTCGACCATTCTTCTTTGAAGTTGTTGTAGATCTATAAATATATTGTTCCAAGGGTCATACACAGTGGTTCCTTTAGCACCATGAAATATTTCTTCAATATGGATATATGGTCCAATAAACTCATCTATACTTTCATTCAAATGACCTCTTATCTTCCACACTGTTGCTGGATTTGGCAGTAAAACTCGTTTAATCCTTTGATCTCTCAAAGTTGAGGATATCGCATGGAAAATCGAACTATATCCCTTCCTGCTAACTCCACTAACATCAAGAGCCTCTTGGATTGTAGTACCATCAACTTGATTATTGGATATAAAGTCCTCTACAACATTGCGTTTGATTGTTTTGTATTTTTTTCTTCAATCAAACCTTTTGCTACACCACAAGAAAGCAATCCTTTGGCATTTGTTTAACTGGAAGAAGGTTGGGATCCATATTTTCTTTTGCAGGCTCCAATAATTTCCTATAGTAACAATATAGTAACAACACAATATGCCTATATTATTCAACACTTTCAATCCTGTTTTGCATTAATGGACAAAATAGCTATAGTCATTTGAGAGCATTTTTGAGTTTAAAAAATAAAAAATTGCAAACTAGCCTTGCTTCCTGAATTCTTCGCTTGCATCCACCAGTCCCAGCCTTCAAATTTGCAATGTTTTAATCTTCCTGCTTCGTTGTTTGTCTCCAAGCATGGTTCTCTTCCTTCTTGATCTTGTTAACTCTTTTTTACTCTTTGAATGCTCCTCAATTTCATTCTGCAACTGCTGCTCCAATTTTGCACGAATAGCTATCTCTTGAATCCTGGGTCCCTTTTCTTGTAGGTACATTGTTTTATATGTTTCTGCAAATGCAGACTGTGCTGAAATATAACCAAGAAGTCCATTTTGTCCATCGCCCGCAAACCTTAGTAGTGTGGTTGGATTGACAAATGGAGGTGTAGAGTTTTTTACTAGACATTTTGGATATATACTTCCATCACACCATAAGTCAATATGTTGGAGCCCTTCTCTTCTCATATTTTCCCATTGTTGAGCATTTAGCACCGTATCCTTTCGTCTTTTTTGTGTTGGAGCATATTGTTCTTCTAAGTCGATGTGAAGATGGTATAATCGCTTCTTCTGAGATTGTAACTCACTAGTATCGGCCATTTCTGTGCTTCTGAGGTTGCAAAGTTGGCTTGTCAATCTTATAGTCTTTTTGTAACATGAATTGTGGAAGTGTGGCAGTATCCATACAATCATTAAGTTCAGTGATGGATTCTTTATGAGAGGCCTGCACACGTCGTCAAAAGAGATGCGAAATCTTCGAGAAACAAAAAAAATTAAGGAGATATTTAATGCAAAATCGTGTTAGTTAGACAAAAGATTATCTTATTCTTTTCTGAACTGACAGTTCAGTGGTCCTTACTGACAGTTCTGAGCCACGTTTCCATATTTTATTATTTTTGAGATCTTTTAGGAGAGAAATAAATCAAAAAATAGTGAATTTCTTACAGGGCCCCAAAATGGGCTCCGTTTTTCCCTAATGTATAAAGACCTCAAAGGAGTTGATCCAAGCATATGTCAACATACGATTCCATTGCAAGAGGATACAAAGCCTTCCAAGCAACGTCCTTATACTTACAATGAGAATTTTACACGAAAGATAAAAGAAGAAATAGACAAGCTCTTAGAGGCAAAATTTATCTATGAGATTGAACACACCGAATGGGTCTCCCCTATTGTAGTGGTGCCCAAGAAAAATGGAAAACTTCGAGTATGTATAAACCTCAAGAAGGTAAATGCAGCTACTGTACGTGATCATTACCCACTTCCAATCACGGATCATGTTTTGGAACAAGTTGCAGGGAAAAAAGCATATAGTTTCTTGGATGGATTCTCCGGTTACAATCAAGTGTCAATTGATCCAAAGGATCAACACAAGACAACCTTTGCTATTGAAGATGGCATCTTTGCCTATCGTGTTATGCCATTTGGTCTAACAAATGCACCTGCAACCTTTCAGCGGTTAATGAGTCATGTATTCAAGGAGTACCTTAGGCTATTTCTCGAGATCTTCATGGATGATTTATGTGTTCACTCACAAGAGCGTGATGATCATATAGAACACCTCAAACTTGTGTTTCAAAAGTGTCAAGTTTATCGTATATGCTTGAATCCTGACAAGTGCAAATTCATGGTAAGACAAGGAAAAATCTTGGGCCATATTGTTTCTTGCAATGGCATTTCAACAGATATGGATAAAATTGATGTCATTGTCTCATTACCTTGGCCTATCAACCCTAAAGGGGTACAAATATTCATGGGACATTGTGGCTATTATCGTCGATTCATCTACATGTACGTTGTCCTAGCCAGACCATTATATGCTCTTCTTGTAAAGTTTAATTGGACTGACGAGTGTGAGGAATCCTTTGAAAAGTTGAAGCAAGAATTAGTGTTTGCACCCATCTTACAGGCACCAGATTGGAACCAAATCTTTCATGTCCATATTGATGCTTCAAACTTTGCAATTGGATGTATTTTGGATGTATTTTGGCTCAATCGGGAGAACATAATAAGGATTTCCCGATCTCATATGCTAGTCGACAGTTGAACAATGCTGAGAAGAATTATACCACAACAGAAAGAGAAGGTTTGTCCATGATATATGCAGTGAAAAAGTTTCGCCATTACCTTTTGGCAAACAAATTTATATTTTTTGTGGACCTATGGCGACCATTCAAGTTAATCTCAGGGAGATTATATCGTCAGGGTAATGATGGAGTGTTGCGGCTTATACCTAACCCTGACCAATGTGAGGAGATCTTGGAATGGGCACATGAGTGTATTGGTGGAATCAATGCATCAGCTACTACTTGTGTGCGACGTATAACTCAGGATGGGCAATGGTGGCCTACCATGCATGCGGATGCTGAAAAATTTATTCGTAACTGTGCTTCATGTCAAATTCAACAACCAATTCATAATGTCACATTATTCCAAATTTCAACTGCACCAAGTTGGAGTAAGTATATTGTGGACTATCTTCAGCATGGTCATACTGATCGAACAATTCCTAAACATCAAAAGCGTGCTATTGAAGTTGAAGCAGCCAAATATATGCTGATAGAGGGCCAACTCTACAAGAGGGGCAAGGATGGCAACTTGCGCATGTGTGTCTGTGAAGTTGACTACTTGAAAATCTTGACTCATGCACATGCAAGTGTTGGGGGTGGACACTTTTCGGGCAATACCACAGCTAAGTTGATTAGGTGGTCTGGGATTTGGTGGCCAACCTTACAAATGGATGCCGAAGAATATGTGAAACATTGTGACGATTGTCAAAGGACCAAACCTCCCATCACAAAGGACAATATGCCATTGCGGCCTATGTTAAGCATACGTGCATTTGCCAAATGGAGTATTGATTTTGTCGGTCCCATTAAACCTCCAGCTCGTCACACACATGCCGAATATATTATAGTGACTATTTGACCAAATGGGTAGAAGCAAAGGCTACAGTAAAAAATGATGCCAGAACCACAGCCAAGTTCTTGTATGAGTACGTGTTTACACACTATGGCTTACCTATTGAAATCGTTAGTGATCAAGGTGTGCACTTTGTGAATGAGGTCATAGATTTTTTACTTCAAGAATTTTTGGTAATTCATAAGCATTCTGCACCATATCATCCCCGGACCAATGGTCAAGCTGAGAGTACTAACAAGATTCTCTACACAACAGTACTCACAAAGATTGTTGAGGGACATAGGACTGATTGGGAGCAAAAGTTACACTCAGTTCTTTGGGCATATAGAACAGCCTATAAAACATCTGTGGGGGCACAACCCCATTTGAGCTTGCTTTTGGGCTAGATGCAATTCTTCCCATTGAATTTCTTGTACCTACTCTACGAGTTGCTAAACAATTGGACTGGACTAGTCATCATGAGCTTTCTCAATGCATTGATGAATTGGAAAAGCTTAATGAGACCCGCTTATTGGCTGTAATGGGGATGTATGCCGAGAAGAGGAGACAAAAGCAATGGTATGATTGAAATGTAACAACTGGCCGATTCAAAAAGGGGGACCTTGTGCTCTTATACACACTTAAGAAGCATAAGCGAAAGCTCAAGAAATGTGGCCTAGGACCGTTTGTGATTAATGAGCTTACTCCTAGTGGTGCAGTGCATTTAGAGACACTAGAAGGTGAGAAAATGCCTAACTTCATTAATGAAAGTCGTCTCAAGAAATACAATGAACCACTAACTGAAGCCATGCTTCAACAAATGCATGCTGCCAACACACGGAAGGAAGCACATGACCTACTTAAATGTCAGGCTCAAGAGGAGGCTAAAGCTAGAGTTGCAAAAGCCAAGGAGCGTCACAAGGCTTCTGTGTTGACCTTACAGTTGGCTACTGATGTGAACAATATGTCGATCCTTTCAATATTCAAGTGTGTCTTCATCTTCATGAGACTACCTACTTTGTCTCTGCCTTAATTGACTCTGGTGCAGATTATAATGTTCTCTCATTTGACACATGGGTAGCCTTGGGACAACCTACACTTGTGCACATTCCTATTGACTTACGAAGCTTCTCAGGTGAAGATAACCCTATAGCAGGAAAATGTGTCATTATGATGTCCATTCAGGATCACCAGATGTCAGTTCCCTTTTATGTGGCTAGTACGTCTAAGGCAGTTGGTAGAGGTTGTTCTTGGTTGATCATGGTTAAGTGCTACCAATTGTTCATTAGATTGGAAGAATAGACAATACAAATTGCAAATTGATTCTGATTGCATCTTGGGATCTGCTGCTCCACGAGTTTTATCATGTCAAAAGGATGGTAGTTCTACCTTACACAACCCACTTTCAACATCTGCTCTTCAAGCTCCAAGACAAATGATGTGGATAATCGATGAGTCCTCAAGTGAGGGCCATGGCTGGCATGTTCCAACTACTCTAGTCACTGCTCAAAGAAGGCCAGGCAAGAAGGAATCGTCAATTTGGCTACCCAAAGATGCGTACAAACTTGTACCATCTAGAAAAGTTGCTAAACCTCCTAAAAAGAATATCTTTTCCAAGCCTAAGCCTCAGATTGTTACTCATTGGGTCCCAAAGCATGTTCTTAAAGCACAAGACTATTATGAGGGTGCCACAGCACTTTGGCTTCTTTCATATCAGTGGAGGTAAAGGAAATCAACACAACCTCTTCAAGATAGGATAGGTGGTTGTGATAGCACCTACAAATCTCCTTGTGTTGACGTTCCCCAAACATGTATTGAATCACCAGTTGTCCCAACTTCTCCTTGTTACACACTTCCACCATCAACTTGTGTACCTAAGACAAATCCAACTTTACATGAGTCTCCTTTGAGCATAGATTCTAGCACTTCACTGCCTAAATCCTCTTATCTTGCTCAAATTCCTCGACAATTGCTATCCTTCCCACCTCTTAAAAAGGACATACACAAAACCAAAGGTAAGGCATTAACACTACAATTGAAGCTCTTTGGTAGATCAGTGTTTGAATAGCCTCACTTTTACTAATGTGGTTCCTTATGCCTTTACAGGATTGTGTTCTTTTTGAGATGATCTTATCTACATTGTTTTTGATAGGGATTGTAATGATGGATATGAGTGTATAAAGTTTGAAGTTTCTAAATTTCATTGTTCTATGCCCAAATACCTCCTGATGGATACTTGGTGAGATACATGTCCACCATGCATTGATCCTGATAGTACTCAACCTGAACATCGCGGGGGTTATAGTGCTCCTCCTTTTCAAACTCATTCTAGGTACTTTTATGCTCCCTTAGGTGAAAATTGCTGTGGGCATCACTTTGTCACTTTATTCTATCAATAGCATCATCCATTTCCACATTGTCAAGAGTGTGCACGACTCGTATTAGGAGAAGCTTCACACATTTGTTAGCTATGCCGCTCTTACTTTCGATGATATGGCACGGGCTTAATGAAACAAATTGTGGGAATTACACCCCAATGCCATAACCTACTTGATGTGAGAGTACCAGACTGAGGACACAATCAACGTAGATTACCTGAGGAGGTTCAAGCACAACAATGGAGGGATACATGCATAAATGACTTGCAACCACCTATCTTGCAAGCCCTCCTTCCCCCAGCCTCAACATGTCAATTTTGGATCACTATGAGTACCTATATTTGTCAATTCCAAAATTAGAATTGTCTGCTTAACCTTCCCATAGAACCAATGCCATATTTTAGCGAGGAAGCACTCCTTCCTCTACCACCTTCTCCAGAGGCCGACTTTTGTACAGGGTTGTCCTTGCATCCTGAAGTGATTGATACCATCTTTCCAGCAAAAGTGGACACGGATCCACCACCAGTGCAAGGGTAAGCTCATCAACTCCACAATAAGATCAACAAGCCAGGGCACTTTTCTCCCACTGGGTTTTTCCTCTCGGCTATATTCGGTGATTGGCACCAATAACAAATTTTATTCTTTTCTTTTCTTTTCTTGTTTGTTAATAAGACATTTTGTAGAGATCTCAGCTAAACAAGAGCATACAAAGACGCCCCAATAGTCCACCTACCATGCACACAAATTAGGAAGGGGGGAGACATGCAATGTCTACAAAGAGCAAAGAGAAGCAATCTGCACATCAGCAATGCATCAAGACAAATGCGCCACATCAACGAGCACTACAACAGGTGTATTCAAATCATAATCTTTTGTTCTTTATGTGCTTTTCACTTTTGCATATATTGTTTGCATGTTTACACACAGTTGGGGCTGGTTTAAGTTTTAAATTAGTTGTTACTATGAGGTGAGTGATTTCTAGATTCTTAGAGGACTTAGTAGGAGGTATTTCTATTTGAAGACGGTGTAAGATATATGCCAACGGAGTATGCCAAGTTCTTATGCTCTCAAAGTCTATTAGTTATCCCTAGTGGTAGCTACCTCTTAGGTATGGGCTAGGTGCTACGATTAATAATTTTTTTTACGAAAATCATGCCCTAAAAAATTACAAGTGAATCGAGACATGGCATGTCTACAGCCATGTGGAATGCTTGGTAGGACCTTGGGTTATCTTAGCACCTTGGGGCTGATGCCTTGGTTTCCATGGGGTGAACACTGACGTCTAAAAGATTAAGAAGAAGACCTTCAAGGACTCTATCGCCTTGATAGATGCTGGTAGGACTCTGGGGTACATTATGGGCCCTCGAGACCGATGCCCTCATCTTCATGGGGTACTCCTTATGTCAAAAAGAAAGAAAAGGGTCTGTCGCCCTTGAGATACTTAGTGGCCTTTAGATTCTCTTGGCAGAGGTCTCTTGGCCATTGCTTGGGTCTCATTGGGATGGAACCTTCCTCTTTATCATCTTTTACACACACACACCCAAAAAAAAAAGAGAGAAAAAAAGAAAGAAAGAAAGGTCCAATCATCATTGCTCATATTTAGGAGTAGGGTTGCCACTTAGGAATAACTTACACACTTGTAGGACATTGAGACTGCAGTCATAACTTGCGGTGTACAAGCACACTTACCTTTGCATAGCATTATACCACTTAGTCTCACTTTGACTAGTCTTTACTCACTTCTTTTAGCACTCTTTAAAACTCTAATCGGCCTTTCACTTGCATGCTCAGGTGTGAGATTGTCATTGCTGTTTTCAATAAAAGGCTTTACTTGTCTTCCATTGTTTTTTGCAAACTATTGCTTCTTCCGTGCTCGAGGACGTGTGTGATTTAGGAAGGGGGGAATGTTTCACGGGAACACTCACAGGAACACGGATTATGGAAGGAGGCCGGAAGCAATTAATGCGAGAGAGCGGGATTGTAGCCATGGGAACATAAAGACGCACATAATTTTTTCATATTTTTGTGCCGAAGTGCAATGTAAATCGTTTTAGGCCAATATGGGTTCTAAATGAGAGTTCTAAGTGTATTAAGCAAGGCTCACTTATGGGGTTGTCCGCCCATGTGTGAAAGAGGCCTAGGGTTAGGGTTAGTGGCATCTCTACAAAAGAGATGTTAGCTAAAGAAAGTGCACGTTTTTTGGCCATTCTCATAAGCTATTGAGTGAAGCTCTTGAACTCTCAAGCTATGGCAACTCTCAAACTCTCTCTCTATTGTACTCTAATGAGAATCAAGCTCCAATGACTATAGCTCCACTTCATTCTCTTAATCTGTTTTAGCATCATTGAAGTAGATTAAAGCTCTTGCCCACTTCATTGGCAATGTGTTATTCATG
>NC_141051.1:23904249-23906749 GCF_041138505.1 Cibotium barometz
ATATCCACATTCATACATACACATCCATATCCACATCCATACATCCACATCCACATGCATACATCCACTATCACGTCCTCATTCATACATCCACATCCACATACATACATACATCCACATCCACATTCCCATTCACATCTATACATACATACATACATCCACATCCACATTCCCATTCACATCTATACATCCACATCTACATCCACATACATACATACATCCACATCCACATTCCACATTCACATCTATACATCCACATCTACATCCACATTCACATACATCCACATCCACATTCCCATTCACATCTATACATCCACATCTACATCCATATACATACATACATCCACATCCACATTCCACATTCACATCTATACATCCACATCTACATCCACATTCACATACATCCACATCCACATTCCCATTCACATCTATACATCCACATCTACATCCACATTCACATCTATGCATATACATCTTCATGCATACATCCATTTTCACATTCATACATCCATACTCCCATCTCCACATCCACACATCCACATACATACATCCATTTCCACATTCCCATTCATATAACCCCATATGCCTTCACATCTAATCTTTTACATCACATCCATTCTCGCCCTATCACAACCCATATATATCTTATCCTATCACATACACTTCTTACCTCATCCCATACACATCTTAATTCATCTTATCACCTCCTAACTTATTTCATAAGCATCTTATCACCTCTTATCACATCTTATACACCTCTTATCACATCCTATCACATCTCATATCTATTTATAGAATACAAGAGAATTCTTATATTTGATATAAGATTTCTTTACACATTTATTTATGCATAAATTCTATTTAAGGAGATTAATACTTTCGAAGTAAAAATCAATCTTTTATGCATCTTCCTATGCATAAATTCATTTTAAATGAAAATGACACTTTTGAATTAAATTTCAATGTTTTATGCATTTTCCTATGCATAAATGAGAATGACAATTTTGAATTAAAAATCAATCTTTTATGCATCTTCTTATGCATAAATTCAATTTGGTAGGAATTACACTTTTAGAATAAAAGAATTTCTCTTATGCATCTAAGTTATGCATAAAATCCATTTATGATGAAAAAACACACTTTTAGTATAAAAAGAATATCTTTTATGCATACCTCTATGCATGAAATCCAATATGATAAAAGTAACACTTTTACAATAAAATAATCAACTTTTATGCATACCTCTATGCATGAAATTCAATTATGATAAAAGTCACACTTTTATAATAAAATAACCATCTTTTATGCATACCTCTATGCATGAAATTCAATTATGCTAAAAGTAACACTTTTATAATAAAATAATCATCTTTTATGCATACCTCTATGCATGAAATTCAATTATGCTAAAAGTAACACTTTTATAATAAAATAATCATCTTTTATGCATACCTCTATGCATGAAATTCAAATATGATAAAAGTAACACTTTTATAATAAAATAATCATCTTTTATGCATACCTCTATGCATGAAATTCAAATATGATAAAAGTCACACTTTTATAATAAAATAATCATCTTTTATGCATACCTCTATGCATGAAATTCAATTATGATAAAAGTAACACTTTTACATTAAAATAATAATCTTTTATGCATACCTCTATGCATGAATTCTAATTATGATAAAAGTAACACTTTTATGTTAAAATAATAATCTTTTATGCATACCTCTATGCATGAAAATCAATTATGCATAATATAAAAATCAATTTCTCTATGATTACAATGAATATCTTCAATTAATCAAGGATGATAATTCCTAGAATATGGTAGGAAGTCCTGTTTTCATGCTTTGAATGAAATTATTTTATGCGTAATTTTTATAAAAAATTTGCCATAGCTCCGCTGCTATGACTGATAAATCTCAATTTTTCTAAGGGATAAAGCTTATCATTAAGAAATAATTAGAATGATCCCTAATTGGATCAATAATCCATAATGGATTGAATCATCAATATTCATGAAATACATAAACTAAAAGCATAGAAAAAAGCCATTAATTTGGCCTCAAGTATAGATTAATCTTGGATTAAGGAAAAGCTTTATGAAAAACTTCATTTGAATTGAGAATGGGTCATGAGTATGACCATTTCTTGAGTGAGAGAGAGAAATTACATAAAAACCATTTGAATTAAGCATAAATGGAAATTTATGTAATTCTTAACTATCATTAATCAATTAACTTCAATAGCATTCATCAAATTATGTAACTCTTCACTACCATTCATCAATTAACTTCAATAACATTCAAAAACCATTCCAATTAAGCTTCTCAAGCTTGAGAGGGGTTGAGAAGAGAGAAACATTGAGAAATTATAGAAAATGATCAAAATTCACTAATTACCTTACAAATTGCTTGATTCTTTGTTCACGGTAGAGGCCCCCAACCAATCAATTGGTTAAGTATGTTGATGGAGCCACTAATGGGGATTGAAG